>NW_006431288.1:131623-162303 GCF_000325575.1 Pteropus alecto
CATGGGGTGGAGGACAGTCATCTGTCTACCACGTGAGTGTTCATGAAGGACAAAAAGACGTCCCTACAATGTGCCTGAAAAAAGAGACAAAAAGAACCAAGACTTTAAATAGATGAATACATTTGAATAAATTACAGTTTCAACCGCAAAGAGAGTGAGAAAGAAAAAAAAACTTTATAAAAGAAAATATACCTGGGCAAAAAGGTAAAAATGGAGAAATTATTTGTAATAATACAATGTATTGCATGCTTGCTGTGTTCTAGGCATACATGAGGTATATGTAACCCTCATCAAAAATACTGAAGGTAATTCTCTGAGTTCTAATGAGAATAACGTTCCCAGATGCTAAATGCAGGCAAGTGATGGGTTCACACCCAAGTCTTATTACTGCACAGCTCCAGCCCGCCCCTGTCTTGCACACTTGCTTAGATACTGATTTGCTATACCACCTACTCAACATCAACAGCAGAAAAACAGTCACAAAACAAAGAAAAATTTTCAAGCAGAGGAAGCCAAATTTTCTGGGCCACAATTTCGTGCATATAAACAGAAACTTTGTTTCCCGTTTGGTCAGTACAATGATTAGTGAAAAAATCAAAAAGCCCTACCAAACATCAACAGGCACTTTATCTACATCTTGTGACCTTATTATTCTTTTCCAAAACAGGCATTTTAAGAACATCGATCTTCTCTTTTGATGATAAAACGCTGACATTTTAAGTCCCATGAGATTTGCTGTTTAATAGGGCAGTGGGACAGCCATGCCTGATACACCTCCTCCCGCCATTCCATTTAAAGTAGCATACATGGATAAGAAAGATAAAACTGCTCAGAACACTGTTAAACTAAAGGTAAGAAAGACCACTAGCCAAGATCCAGCTAGAATTCTTCTCATTATCAATGGTGAAGCATTGGACCAAAGTTTTGCCTTTTGGGATATTAATTTTAAGCTGGTTATCAAGAAACGAAAGACTCAAAAAGAACCTTTGACCCTCCCTCTTCCTGCCTAAGAGATTCAGATGGAAAGGCCTATTCCAAAAAGGGCATCTTGGGATGCTCGCCTTAGCCCGATATAAATTAAGTATGGTAAATAGTAGGACTTCAGGCAGGGGCCTGTTAGCTAGATACCCCCTAGGTCCCCTCATTTCTGAGTTGCCCAGAAAGAATTTGCCTGTCAAGTGTGTTCTGCTCTTCCTCAACTACCTGTAAATCACCCATTCTCACTACTGAAATCAAAGACCCCTGCTCCACTTTTTCTCCTTTATCCAAAACGTCATATATACCCAATGTTGCCTCATTGTCTTTGGAATTTTCACTTATGTAAATTCCTCCTGTTCATGTATTAAAATTTTGATTTTCTCCTGTTAATCTGTCTTTGTTCATTTGATTATTAGCCCAACTAAAACAACTTAGAAGGTGGGAGGAAAAGTATTATTTCTTTCAGCCCCCACAATGGAAATAAGCTGAGAAGCACATTCTAAGATGACACATGCTCCAACCTCTGAACCAGACCAAGGCTCAAAGAAGAAAGAATCGATGCTGGAACACCCAATGCCGGGGCCTAAATCAGGAACGCAGAACTGCCACGTCCAAACCACGTGGGAGCCTCTTCTGAGCCATGGAGAAGCCTGTTCCTGCTTCACCTCAACACTGCCATCATCGCTGCCACCCCAAAGCCCTCCCACCACATATACACTCATCCTGCACACACCCTTCTCTCCATCAGAGGGCACTAGAAATGACCATGTCCACCAGTAGATGAACGTATAAGCAAAGGGGGGAGGGGGGCTGCCATGGGAGAACTTTCTGGAGAAATGGAAATGTTCCACATCCTGTATCTAAACTGGGTTGTGGTTACATGGGGAAGATACTGAATCAGTTAAGGTGTCTGTACAACTGTTAAGTCATTATTAGTTTCTGAACTCCAACACTAGCGCTCATCTCCCTGTAGCTGGTGTATGAGGGCACTGGGAATACACAGGGAACGTGCTCCATGGGGAGGCAGCAGTTACTGTCAGAGGAGTGGTGGTTAAGAGGTTGGGCTCTGACCTGGATTTGGGTGGCAATTCTGAGACTTAACTAACCTTGACAGAACACAGAAGTTCCCTAAGTTCCTCTCCCTTTTCTGTAAAATGGGGATCATAAGGTTATTGAGAAAATGACATAAAATAATACATGTGAAATGCTTTACAATAAACACATTAGCATTTTTAAAAAGGTATTCAATCACATTGAATTTTTCTGTCTAATTGTCTGCCTCCCCATCTCAACTCTTAAGTTCTTTCAGGTCAAGGAATGTGTTTGTTCATGAGAATAACTCTAGATCTGGCTTGTGGCAGGTACTTGATAATTTGTAAAGAGTGGTTTAAAGATATCACCTTGTGCAGGGGGAAAAGAAAAGAGGACACCTAATCCCAGCTAGGGTGTTCAGGGATGACTTCTCAGAGAAGATGAAATCTGAAGGAAAAATGGGAGCATGTAAGCAGAAATGAGAAGGGGCAGACTGAATTATTTTTGTTCTAATTTTACCAAAGTAGGAAAGTAGATATTACATGACATAAAAACCTATTAACTACACAAGACAAGGATAAAGAAGGAAAAAGAAGAAATAACTACTTAGCAGATGTGGAACAAATTAACAGAACAGTTAATCAACACAGAGGAAAGTTTGTCAGTAAACTTAACAATAAAGATGTGAAATACTGCCCACGATGGTAGTTCCCAATAACTTTAGAATACGTTAGCAAAAAAAGAAGCCCAAAATAGTGAAAACCCATTAATCCAAAATAAGAGATACAAAATACCCAGTTAGTAGTTCCTGTTCTTTAAGACATAGTTATAAAACCTATTGAGCTTCTATAATTACTAAACTATTTAAAACACCAACGTGATATTCTGCAATTATTTACTGTTTAATAAATTGTTTGTAAATACTGAATTCTACGTATTACTCCAATACTAAATAAGGCACTTTAAATCCTCTAGCATCTGTGTCCTCATCTGCAAACGGAGAGTATAAAATGGTTTCTAAAGTCTATTCTACCCTTAAGCTTAGATGGGAAACAGTAAAGTAGAAAACCCATAGAATCTGAATTGAACATCCTGGCTTCCAGATTGGCTCACTAGTTATATAACCTTGGCCAAATCACTTAAATTTTTAATATGTAAAACAGAGATAATAATTATCTCCTAGAGTTATTGTGAAGGTTACATGATATATGTAAAAATTCTAGGTACAAGATCTAGCACATAGTAGTGTTCAAATATATCAACTTTCATATTTTATAGATGAGCTTATAAGAGCTTCAGAATTTTCAAAACATTTCATATATTTTTAAAAACCTAACAACTTATCAAATAATAAATGCCCCGTACATGAACTTCCTTTATAGTAAAGCTTGTCATATTTTTTTCCTATTTCAACTGCCTAATTTATAGAGCTCTGTTGATAGTTATCTATAGGAGATAGGAAGGGGGGAAAGCAACCAGGAGCTATTCAGCGCTGTCCACCAGGCAGGTGCTACCAGGCTCTGTTAGCTAGGAACAGACTTCCTTCCGGAGAACCAAACTACACATTGTTAGAAAGTGGTCATCCATCTTCCCTCCTTTGATCCATTGTCCAAAATGTTACAGACTTCATTTTCAGGAAGAGAAGGACATGGTTGCGTTTCTATCCTCCCTAATGACCTTATTCAACAAATATTTATTATGTACTTACTATATGTCAAGTACTGTTCTAGGTCCTTAAGAAACATCGACATATCAAAAATGATATTTGCCTTCTTGACATTTCTGGTCTAGTTATTTTTTCTTGAATACCGTTGAATAGTTGAAAGTATGAGCTTTAGAATCCACCAAATCTGGGGCTGTCCTCCTAAATCTATTGTGTGCTTAGTGGGTGTGATGTTAGTAAGCCACAAACTGATCCTCAGTCTCCTCATTTGAAAATCTAAATTAACGGCCCAGCATGGTGGTTGTAAGAATTAACGATCTGTATTTCATCAAGTCTATAATGTACTTTTTCTACATTTTAACATTTCTAAACTAGGGATCTATTTTATAAGAGTGGTATCCTGCAGTCACTATCATCCAGGTGGCAGTCAGGATGTGGCTGCTACTGCCTGCTCCTGTGCGACCTTGCTCACAGCCTTTCATTAGTTCTGTCCTCGCTTCACTGAGTCATGTGTGTTGTCAGCACTAGACACCCTGAGTCTAACTGCCACTTTGAGTCTCTTCAAAAAGATTACACTATAATTTGGCACTAAAACTGAAAGGCATAGGAACAGCAGCTGAGTATAAATTTGATTGGAGAAGTAAATATTCATCATGGGAAAAATGACCTTAATAACCAGACCTATGGGGACCTGAGTATAAAAGACAATGACATGTATGAAGCTGGATTATGAGCCGTTATTACCGAGATATGTGGAAAGACTGGCCTGCCTCAGGCTGAGTAAGAAAACACCAGGGTCATAACTCCCAGGATCAAACTCCCAGAATGGTACTAGCTGCTTGGAGGAGAGTCCTGATGACAGCAGTGTGTCCTCTTTTAAGGAACAATGAGTCACCAATACTCTTGATGGCACAGAGACACATCGATGACTCTGAGTCAAAAGTGATTCTGAAGAGTCACTCTGAAAGTGACAAAACTTTAGGAATACCTTAATCAATTTATTTCACTTATATTTTCCCTTCCATGTACGTACAAGAGTGCTGTGATTTAAAAAAAAAAAAAATCTGTCTAAATAATAAATCTATAAGAGCTCTTTTAATAAGTATGTTATAAAAATTCTAAGTGGCAAAAAGCGCTTGTATCAGTTTAATTGGCAATAATTTTTTCTTCTATAATGATACATAAACAATCATGTATCTTACCATCAACATCAATTCAATGAAACATGGTAGGCAACATTTGGGATCACATAGCATAATGACAAACCTTCCAGAAACGGCGGCTATTTTTTCATTCTTTGTGAATACAAAGCATAAAAAGGTAAGCAAAAACTCCAATGGAACTCCCAATCTAATAGGACAGATGGACGGTGCACTTCCCGGCTCACCCCAGGGTGACACCTGCATAATGAGATTGACAGTGGAAGATTAAGCGAGAGGAAGAGGGAAAGATCAACAACTTTTCCAGCCACTAATAAGGCTGGTCCCCAAACTAGACAATGGTGTTTCCTAGTGGCCCAGCCTCCACACTGCCTGCCCTCCTCCAGTAGGAACCATTCCCATCTTGCTGCTCACTCCAGAGCTAGACTCCCTCATCATCAACCAGCCTGGTTCCCATCAGTTCTTCTGTCCTGAATGAAGCCACTACTCCAGAATCACTCAGAACTTACAGAGTCAAGAAGCTCCCGTGTCACCCATACAGAGAGGTGGAAACGAAACCCAAATCTGCCTTCAAAAGATATGTACCTAGGATCACAGGTCAAACTATAAATACAATTTCACTTTAAGATGTTTTTATATATAGCGATTAAGTTCCATAGGATTACTGGTACATTATCAAACCTCAGAAACATGACAAATTCAATAGAGATTTCAGTACTTGTATGGTACTTTATATACCAGATACATCTGGTATCTTATATACCATATACATCATTATTTAAATAGAAAGAAGTATACCACATTCCAGACTTTTCTGGCTCATGATAAACTAACTAGTATGAATTGCTGGCTACCTCCCTAAAGCCCAACACTAGACTTGCCATAGAAAGAAGTTAGCGAGAGACTGATGGACCTGCAAAATGAACCAAAAAATTATGACAAAGAAACAGGAGAAGGTTGAGTCACAATCTGGGGAAGGAGCTGTGATGGGCTCTGGAGGCCAAACAGAAGGGGACTAGTCATCACAGAAGCGGGGAGATGGAGGGGAAATGTTTCTATTGTTCGTGCCCTGATATTTTCCTGAGTTCCCACTGCCCATGCCTGTACCTATCATTGCAATGCAGAAAGATAGCCAGCCCAGTGCTGCCAGCAGAGGGGAACCCTCAGGGCAGCACAAGAAGGCTAGGTGAACAGCACATACCAAGGGCTAGGAGATGGGTAAGCTGCCTCCTCTTGGGATGAGGACAGAAATATGTACCTACAGGAGGTTATTCTGCTGCACATGAGGTGTGGCTGGGCCCAGATGCTTTCTGCCCTGATGTACAAGCAATTGCTCATTTTGTTTGTTTGTTTAGTCCTTCACCTTTCTTTGAATGAATATGTACAGCTGTATGGTAACTTTTGCTGACCCAAGTATAAAAAGAGCATCTATCAGGAATACTTACATAGAAATTAGTCTCTATTTAGAGGAGTACTGCTTGAGCTTGTTTTAAATAACTTAGCATAAATACTACTGCCACTGGAATAGGAACTTGGATTTGCCATACTTACATTAAAGCAGGCTCTGGAGTCAGACAGCCTGGCTTAAAATCTTGGATCTGCCACTTATAACTTTTGACAATTTGTTTTCTCTCTCTCAGCTTCAGTTTCTTCATACATAAGGATAAAGATTCAAAGTATATCAGGTATTTAATAATAAATAACAAATGTAACTAATGTACATAACACAAAACACTTTCATGTCCCAAAACAGAAAGGAAACTCTTCAGAAGCCATATTTAAGGTTGTGTTCCACCAGATAAATGAAAAAAATCATTTCACTCTATGTGTAGAGAAAAAACATATTCATTAAAGCACTGAGTTATAAAAAGGAAAAAGAAAGATTCTGGGGAACCCAACTGTATGACATAGAATAATGGAATTTAAGTACTAAAAGCGAAATTCCAGATCCATGGTTCTCAAGTATGTTCAGAAGACAGGACTCCTGAAGTCACAGTGTTCTTTTCTGAACATCATGTAATATTAATATGTTTTTTAAATTAAAATTATTTGGGTAACACTGGTTAATAACATAATAAGTTTCAGATGCACAGTTTTATAATACATCATCTGTATATTCCTTTGTGTGCTCACCACCCGAAATCTAGTTTCCTTCCATCATTATATATTTGACCCTTTTACCCTCTTCATCCTCCCCCGACCCTATTAATACATCTTTTACATCACAAAATAATAATTGCTAGTGTTTGTATAGCACTTACTATGTGCCAGACATGTTCTGAGTACTTTACATGTATGGATTGATTTAATCCTCACAATAACCTATGAAGTAGATACATTATTATCTCCATAGGGACTGAGAAAGAGGAAGGTTAAGTGACTTGTCCAGGGTAACAGAGCTAGTAAGAAGCAGAGCTGCAATACAAGCCTGGGCAATCTGGCTGCAGAGCCCATGCTGTTAGCTATTATTTGACACTGCTTCTCACCCCATCAATGGTGTTATGATTCCAGCATAAATGGATCCATTATATGAGCTATATAAAAATCATATCCAACCTCACTTTATAATTTTTCTTAAAACCATCAAATTAAGCAAAGCTAGATAGTCGCAAGTTTTCCAATAACATTTTTTGCTACCTGTTCATTTGGCAAAGATGACTGGCAGAAAAAGCAATGAAGAGTTAATAAAATCTCATAAGATAAAACCTTAAAATTAAGAAAATTCTTTTATTTTTACTTAAATGAAAGAACACTTTGGTCTAGCTCTAAAATACTAGTGTTTTGGGAGAGGACAGTTTGAGAACCACTCATCCAGGGCAATGTCTATTTTATAGATGACAAACTTAAGAATCAGAGAGACTAAATGAATCAGTTTGAGTCACACAGCAAATGGCAAACAGCACAAAAAGCAGAGCTCTTACCCCTATTCCACATTGCTGTCATTGGATCAATCGTAGAAAGGGTTTAGATGAGTCTTTAATAAGAGATTCCTTACCTTGCCTGAAACTGTTTATCTTAGTTTGTTTTTCTTTCTTTAAGTTTTTGTCCTTGACTTCCCAGTTACAGAAAGTCTTGAAATCTGTAGCCCAAATCAAGGAAAATAGTGCTACCAGCCATCGCAATAGTCTAACAAAGTAAAGGCAGGCAGGTAGAAGAAAAATGTTTTTTGAAAATGGGTAACCCTTACCTAAGAGCTAATGAGACTTTATGTATAGGATGAGCTAAATATAAAACTTGTGTAAGGTCTTTGAAGGGTGGTCACTCAGAAAGAGACAAAGATCCTTTTTTTAAT
The DNA here is from genome assembly GCF_000325575.1 of Pteropus alecto. Classification (NCBI taxonomy): domain Eukaryota; kingdom Metazoa; phylum Chordata; class Mammalia; order Chiroptera; family Pteropodidae; genus Pteropus; species Pteropus alecto. Next base: position 139,749 of record NW_006431288.1, read on the forward strand.
TTTAAATAAAAATGCCCTCACTGTTAAGAAAATGTTTGTTTGTTTTTTTTTTCTCTACTTGTTTAGGACCTTTCTTTATTTTTGTGTAAGATGAAAGTTCTAGATATGAATTAGCTCATTACAAAATACCCACTTTAAGATTTTTAGAGTTAAATTTTATGAGATAATAAAACCTCAGAATAAAAACTATAGGTCAAATAAAAGTTTGTACAGAGAAATGAAGGAGAAAATCAGTGTTATATGAAAACTCAAATGAGGCAACCTACAGAGGTAAAAGTGACAAAGATCAAAGATGGCCATAAGTGTATGAACAATTCTATGCAAATATTCTAGATCTGTGAACCAAAAAATGATGACTTAAGTTAAGCTACTTGGTAATGAATGAAGATATGTATCACTGATAGGAGGAAACCAATGAGGTAAGAAGCACTGTTAGAACTTCCCAGTAAGGATGGGCAACTTACGATATGATTTAAATTCCAAATGCTGATTTTCAAATTGAGTGATGATACTTGGACTCTATGTGTCCTTTGAAGTGATGTTACACACTATATTTTGATTCTCAGAATAATGCAAAACGTTTATTTACTAATAATTTAATTGAAATAAAATAAATTTAGCTGAAATAAAAGTTTAAGAAACCATCTGTTACAATGTCAGTGATTAATATAGCTAGAAAACAAAAATGTATTAAGGTAAATCATTACCTTTTAAGTTAATAAAAATACTTTTCAGCTCTATAATTAAAATTAAATGATTTTTAAATGGTGGTATTTGAGAAAAATACAGGTTTAAATAGTATAAGGTAAAAGGTAAATAAAGGCTCTTGTGAAGATATGAGATTTCTGGATATAGTATTTCTAAACATTTAAGAGCATGGTGGGACAAACAATTTTTTATGTTTAATTTGGCCTTGAACTACAACACCCCTTTGCCTTTAAGCTGGACACCTACACCCCTGCATTCGGTGCAGAGTAAAAATGGGTCAGGCCCCTTATGCTAGAGCCAAACTCCTGGATTCCATTCCTGGCTCCACCCATCACCAGCAGTTGACTTTGTACAAATTACCTGATCTGTGACTCAATGTCATCATCTATAATATGGAGACAAGAATAGGGTCTACTTCATAGAGTTGTAAAGAGGATAAAATGAGTTAACATTTGTAAAGTGCTTAGAACAGTCTAGATGATGGTAAGCATTTTACATGTTAAATGAAAGAAATAATGATTAGAGTCAATTCTGATCACAAATTAAAAATGGTAGAGCAAGGAGAAACTAAGTAGCAGAAATAGAGATGGAAATATGAAAGGGAAGAGAAGAAATAGAGGAAAGCAATGATGAAACAGAAGATGCTAGGGGTGGGTGAGGTGGAGGTCTAGGAAAGCAAGCACTAAACAAGCACAATAGGAAGAGGAGTGAGAGGGGAAAGGGAGAGAATAAGAGAAAAATTAGAGAGAAAAAATGAATCAGATTATATTGAGCTAACTGGGTAATAATCTAAAACATTATTCCTATGAGAAAGATTTCCTGAGTAACATAAACTCAACAGCTACAGTCTGTTTGGGGGAAAAGACACACATTACACCCCCACCATTCGCTGACTAGGTAAGTACAGTGACCTTCTGAGAATCAATGGGACCCTGATAAAGTGCCCAGAACACAGCTCTTAAAAATGCCTTAAGTACCATCAACAGATATATGATAAACACAATGTGGTATGTGTGTGTGTATAAGGTTTAATAATATTTCATTTCATTGTGTGTATATGTATGTGTGTGTGTGTATGTGTGTATATATATATACACACACACACACACACACATACACACACACATACATATACACACAATGAAATATTATTAAACCTTAAAAGGAAGGTAATTCTGATACATAATACAACACGGCTGAATTTTGAAAATATTATACTAAATGAAATAAGCCAGATACAAAAAGATAAATATTGTATGAATACATTTATATCAGGTACCTAGAGTAGTCAAATTCATAGTGATAAAAAGTAGAGTTGAGGTTACCAAGGGCTGGGGGGAGTTACTGTTTAATGAGCACAAACTATCTGTTTAAGATGATGAAAAAGTTCTGAAATGAACAATAATGATGGCTATACAACACTGTGAGTGCACCTAATGCCACTGAATTATACACTTAAAAATGGTTAAATGATAAATTTATGCATATTTTACAATAAAATTTTTTTTAATTAAAACATGCTATAGATGATGCCAGTAGTAATCACCAAGCCACTCTGCCATGATGGAGATGGGACCTCACTGGTCCCTTACCATCACATGAATAAATCCCATGCCACACAGGAGCCCCTATTCCTTGCATTCATGATGAACCCTGAGCTCTGCTGGTCCTTACTCTGTCCAGCCAAACTGAACCTGCATTCTTCCTGTCATCACTGCCATCACTCCCAGCTCAGAATTCCTAAGAGCCAGTTAGCAGTTCTTTTCTTATAGCAGGGTAGCTACCATATAAAGCAGGGGGCCCCAAACCCCAGGCTGTGGACCGGTACCAGTCTCTGGACTGTTAGGAACCAGGTTGCACAGCAGGAGGTGAGCAGCCAGCAAGTTTGGGAAGCTTCATCTGTATTTGCAGCTGCTCCCCAGCACTAGCATCACCGCTTCAGCTCTACCTCAGATCATCAGGCATTAGATTCTTGTGGGATTACTGGTCCTCAGCACCAAAAAGGTTGGAGACTGCCAATATAAAGCATCCACCAAAGTGACTGGCACATAGGAGATGAATAGTAAATAGCAGTGACTATATAGCAGTTAATAACTACTATTGCCAATGTCCTGTCAGACCGCAGCTTAGCTGCAAATGCCTCACCCACATAACTTACCTCTAAAATTGGGGTGGGAGGGGTGGGCAGTGGGACAGGAGAATACAAAAGAAGGTCCTCGTCCAGTTTACTCTCCTGTTAAAGACTGAATCAACACAGGCTTCCCTGTGGACCTATTTAACTGCTCCTTTTCCCTCATCTCCCGGGCCTCACTCACAAACTCTAGGCTCTGGTCCTGGATTTATTTCCCAGATCTCTGACTCCTGATCTGATTCCTCCTGGGTTTCACTCCACACTTTTTAACACAAGGTTTGGGAAACTCCCTATCCCACTGGCTGCAGAACCTACCATCAACTGCAGTCCTCTGGTTCTGGCACTGTGCCCCTTGGGCATGGCCAAGAAAAGACAATGTGTGCTGGGCCAGTCATGGGGGCAGGATATGTGACTAGCTCAGGTATCTACCATGTGCTAGACACTAGTCTAAACAATGAACACTTACCAATTCATTAAATTAATTTAATGTCCACAATGACCCAATGAAACTGTTTGAAACTCATGTCCTCATCATTCCAGAAACTTAATAGTATAGAATAACAAACAAGTGCTCTGCTCTGAACATCTGATAAACACCGCATGACTGAACTATTATATTAAATTTGAGAGTTACAAAATTATACTGAGAATGAAAATGAAGGGCTTCTATTATGTTCACTCACTTGGAATGGCAAGCAGAGATCTTACATTTAACTGATTTCTGGAACAAATAGTTTTATAACTCAAAAAAAAAGAAAAAATATTGGACTTAGTTCTAAGTGGTAAATAGGAACTGGCAATGGAAATAGCAATGGACAAGTAACAAATCTACAAATTTCAACACAAATTCCCCATTCTTGCTGAGAAAGGGAAGCTCAAATGATCCATCACATAAATTTCTCAATTTTAAACATTCACAACAAATTATTAACATTGAGTAAAAGTGGAAATGAATGGTTGAAAGTAACAATACTTTAACCTAGCCTAGCAAGGTTTTCCAAGGACTCTCACAGACATTGTTTATTTGCTCTTCGCCTCAACCCTGTAAGAGGGCTGATGCAATATCTATCATTCTACATTTTACGAAAGAGGAAATGATTTTAGAGAGAGGTGATGTCACTTCCCTACAGTCATGGATCCGGTCAGCCTGAGGTTTCTCTGTTTCATCTTACTGTACCATGACCCCAGCTGAAGAGCTACTGGAAACTCGCAAGTGAGGGTTGTGAAATAGGACTAAAATATTTTTTAACCTCACTAGGAAATAAAATAAACACAATTTTAGTTAGGGAAAATATGCTGAAGGACCTAAAGATTTCTGGGAAAATAAATAAGCAAGGAAACAAGCTTTCAAAAACACTTTCAAAAATTTTTTTAAATAATAACAATAAGCCTTTCACTAGTTTCCAAATTAAAAAAAAGTATTTTTAATTAGGCCATTATGGATTTGGAATATTTCCACATAAACAGAAAGGTCTAACAATAAAGATTAAGGATGAAAAAATGATAATAACGGGGTTCTCCAAGTATTTCCTGATGCCATTCATGTTCAAAATTTGTTATATAAGCATTAAAAGTGAAATGTCCCAAGATCACAGAAAAACTCCAGGTAAAATTTCATGCCTGTGTAAAAAGAACTCCAGAAACATCTCCCAGAAAATGGATAAGTGAACAGATGATGGCAGAGTAAGCAGCACTTTTAATATCATCAGACTGAGCTATCTGTTACAATCTAAGAACTATTGTAAGATGTATCCTAAAGAAATTTTCCTAATTTGTTTCTGGCCATCATCAAGGATGATACTGTGTAACCAGAAGAGAACTGAACTAAGGTTTAAAAAAAAAAAAAAACCAGATTAGAAAACATAGGATGACATAAGCATGCAAGGAATAATGAGTTATCAAGCAGGACTGAAATGGTAACCTTGGCCTTCCTTTCCTCTCCATTTGTGTGTGTTCCTTTGCCCTTCAACTTCTATGCTGAAATCTTAACACCAGGCAATGATTCCTCCTACTTTTCTTGTGCACAAAAAGGGCTTCAGAGATTATGAACTAAAGGTTTTCTTCTGTGAAAGAAGGTTCTTTTTTCTAGTAAGGATTGTGGCACTCCTTTCTTGTGCCTTAAAAGAGGCATGCAAGCAAATCTTTCTTCATGTCAACCCAAGAAATGTGGGCTTTTTCCCCCTCGTTCAGATAAGAACTTTTCATGTACCAAAAAAAAAAACACAGATTGATCCTCCCATCCCATTTGATAGTTTGTTAGCAATGCATTAGAACCCCATCAAGTCACTGAAAAGAACTCTCCCCATTCACACAAAGAAAAGAAAAACCTAGGCTAAGAGTCTTGGGGGTCTTAGCCTGACAATGCTACATTAAAATCCTTGAGAGTTCAAAAGGAACCAGCACTCAGTGTGAGTTCTAAAGAATGATAAACCTTGATGTCCGCCTTTTCCTTTTAACAAAGAATAGCTGGTTGGCTGGTAAAATGTAAAGGCAATTTCCAAGAGAAATCTATCAGAAGTCCTCTATTCTACTCTCACAAGATTTTAGGTGCAAACCTCAAAGCCGCAGAGTTTATCACAGGCCTGCAGAAAAGCGTACAAATCATCAATATCCAACTTGAAGAATGTTCACAAAGTAAATGCATGTGGATCAAGGAACAGATCACCACCAGCACCTAAAAGCCTCACAGTGCCCTCTCTCAAAAGGTACCCACCATCTTCCCCCACAAACCAGCCTTTCCTCTGGCAGACTGCAGACGGGCAGGCACTCAACCCACCCAGCTGACTCCAGGCTGGTTCGCAGTCTCTGTAAGAATAGAAGGAAGACTAGGTCTGCTTCTGGGTTTGATCTTTCAGGGGTTACAAAAGAGATTTTGAGGTACTTCCTAAGGAACCTCTTCCTTGGTGGACCCTTAATTCCAGTTTTGGTCTTCCCAACAAAAATACTGTGTCGTTATTGAAACGTATTTCTCCTAACTTTGAAATTAAATGTATTATATTAAGTATTCCTCTATATACGTTACAGTAGAGGAAACGTCCAAGTCCTACCAAAGACCAACCTTGGCACTCAGCTGCTCTGGAGCTGGTCCTTCTGGTATCCTCAAGGGCTTCACCCCTGGGTCTGGCAGCATCACTTTCTCCCTCCCTAGTGGAACATTCGCATCAGCAAATCTGCATAGTATCGCCTGTCTCTGCTTTAATTTTACTTATTTAAATAAAAAGTACTTTTCTAAACATGTTATATTTCAATAAAATGTTTACATTAAACAAAACTTTCCCTTGAACTCACTTTCATGCTCACTTACCACACTGTCTGCTAATTCTCACACACAATAAAAACTATGAAGACTCAGTTGTCTACAGTCCACTTCTACTTCCTCATCTCACATTGCTTCCTTGGCTCACCCCAATATGGGCTTTGATCCCCAGCACTCCCCCTGAAAGTGCACTTTTTTAAATGTCTACTGTCAAACTCCAGGCGCACTCCCTGGTTCTCACCTTATTTGACCTCTCCACAACATCTAGACCCTCCTTCAAACTCTTCTCTTCCTCTCCTAACACCTGGAAGGAAACTTCCCCGGTCTCCTCCCACCTCTGGCAGCTCCTTCACACCTCCTTTAGTGGCCTGTCCTCCAAAGCAGCGGTCCCAGCTTTTTGGCCTCACCTCTTTGGCCTGGGGGTTAAGGATCCCTGCTCTAAAGGCTGCACTTCCAGGCCCTCTCCTTGCTCTTTCTCTTCCCTAGCTTCCTCTTCTCTGGAGCACATTCCAACCTTTATGGCTTTTGCAGTAGCTGCCTGAATGCTTTTTGTATTCTTCTCCTTTTCAGATCTCAGAATCACTGTACCTGCTCAGTAGGCCTTTCCTGTTCATCCTTCCTTCCTCATTACTCTCCTTTAATACTGTGCAAAGAATTTATCATCAGTTAAGTGATGTATATATTTGTGCATTGTCTTTCCACCCCTGGAATGACTGCATGAGAGTGCCCTCACTCTCAGCACCTAGAACCATGCCTGACACCCAGGGTTGTCAACCCTGTTTCTTAAATGAATGTATGGCATAGTCCTTTCCTGCCTTAGGAGGGAACTTGATACTTAACAAAAACCTTAGGATGAATTCTCAAAAATAAAAAATGTGTTACCATTAAGAATGATGGATGGTACACAACTGTTTCCACAGTTACATTAGGTATATATATAGGTATATATATGACGTCAATGTTTGTAACTGAACTTTAATGAGATAGAAAGAAAAAATACAGGGGGAAAAAAACATGACATTATCTAGTACTATAAATTAGCAAATAAGAATATTCTGAAGGAACTTGAATTGATGCCAACTATACAACTGCAAAGAGACATAGAATTCAGCTGCTCCCAAGTTACACAAAATCAAAATCAGTACTTATAAATGCAAAGACTATACTGTAAGCCAAGTATGGTATTAGAAGAAATTCTCTGAGAAGTCCAATTACTATAACTCGAGGTGCATATCTTGATGTATGACTATATCGTTTCTAAAGTTTTCATATCCATGACCTTGTGTCATGCCATGACAACAATGTATCTGTATATATCTATATCTGTATCTATATCTATATATAAATGATGTTTATTGCCAGATTTTTTTTTTCCTAGGTTTGCATTGATTAAAATGTCCACTTTTTTTTAAACAGCTTTGTGGAGATATAATTCACACACTCATTTATAAACTGTAAAATTCAGTGGCTTTAGCATATTCACTGAGTTATGAAACTGTCACCACAATCAATTTTAGAATATTTTTATAACCCCAAAAGAAACTCCACATCTCTTTAACTAGCACCCCTTAATTCCTCATTTCATCCCAGTCCCTCAGCAACCACTTATCAACTTTCTATCTCTTGATTTGCCTTTTCTGAAAATTTTATATAAATGAAATCATTCAATATGTGGTTGTTTGTGACTAGCTTCTTTCATTAGTGAACAATTTTTCAAGGTTCATTCTTGTAGAATGTATCAATATTTTATTTCTCTTTTTTTTTTTTTTGCTGAATAATATTCCATTATATGGATATACCAAAGCTGATGGACTTTTGGGTTCTTTCTACTTTATAGCTGTTACGAAAAATGCTGCTATGAACATTCACATACAAGTTTTTATGTGGACATATGTTTTCATTTCCCTTGGGTTTATTATACCTTTGTGACAAATTACTGGGTCATTTGATAACTATGTCTGGCCTTTAGAGGAATTGCCAGACTGTTTTCCGTCATATCTGCACCATTTTACATTCTCACCAGCAGTGTATGGGTGTTTCAGTTTTTCTGCATCTTTATCACCAATACTTGCTATTATCTGTTGCTATATCAGAATTGTGAATGAAACTGAGATTGAAATATAGTAGCAAATATTCTCTGTCTCTTACTCTGTCTCTCTCTAACTGTCTGCTTCCTCTCTCTCTCTCTCTCTCTTTCTCTCTCTCATTGTTGTCACTATGACATTGTGTCATATGTCATAGAGAGAGAGAGAGAAAGAGAGAGAGATACAGTAAATATAAAGGCATTTCTGATGAAAACAGCTTGAGAAAGTTCCAAAAGCAAGAGAAATTTAGGACATGCTCAGGGACTAGTAACCACGAGAGAGAATAGCCTCAAACGATAGTTAGGATGGGCCTATAAAAGACTTGAAGTTGAAGAATTACAATTCCCAAAATTCATGAACTGGTTGTATCAGAATCACCTAGGGACCTAGGAGAAAAGACAAATTGCAGTCTCATCTCTGAAAATTTTGTTTCCATCAGTTGCAGAGGTAGAGAAAAGAGCAGGAATCTTGGTTCATAAACCTCCCCATGCAATTCTGATAACACCCAGATCCAGCTAACTCTCACACAACAAGGAAAGAAAAATATTTTATCATGGCAATAACATTTTTTGGAAAAATCATTCTAGAAGTAATATGAAGGATTATAACAAAGCCAAGAAATACCTTTAGTATGCACTGGGCAAAGATTAAAGCTCTGAATTCTTACTCTAACTTAGCAATATTAATATTCACATACAAACATTCTGTGCTCAAAGTCTTCACTTTTATTACTAAACAAAAATTTTGCATGAATCCTCACACCTATCTTCAAAAAAAAAAAAAACTTAACAGCTTCTATAATATGTTTGTGGTATTTATGTCTTAGAATTCTGGAAAGACTAGGGTAATTGTTCACTGAGGTGGTCTCTCTTGCCAACCAGATTATTCTCATGGGCATTTGATTTTCCAGCTTCCCTTTGCCACATGATAACAAGCAAATCTATTCCATAGACTTATCAGGAATATTTGAAATAAGCTTTATATATAAATATGGATTCGTGAGGAACATTTGAAGACTGACAGATTGATACACTCATTAAATAATATTGAACATCCATGTTTTTCAACTATGGATAATGGATTTACATAGCTACAAACACAATCCCTCCAGCTACCTTTTCAATGGCATTTATTCACAAAACAAATGGCAGGGGTACAAGTATAATCTGTGGCCCTGGCACAACTGTACACAGAAAGCTATCTGGCTCACATTTCAAGCTCTTTTGTTGAATTTGCAATTGCAGTAACTAAATAGGAGACTTGCAGGTGGGTCTGCTGGGGCCCCGAAAGCCTTTCTTACACACGGTTCTGGGCGGTAACTATGACTCAGTGATCACAAACTGAACTTGTTAGCATAAAATACTGGATAACATAGAGGCATAATCTTAAGTATAAGCTGTTTCCTCAAACTGAAGGGCTTTAGCTGTTTTAACTGGAAAAAAGTACATTAAAATTGCTTATTCTAGAGAACAATGTTCATAATTTAACCCTATGTACACAGTGTAACTACATATTCACTCTACCTCAAACTCCTGAAACATACAGCCTTTTGTTCAAATAGACTGAATCATGGCATTAACCCAGGACTAAAAAGTCAATCGATACTGGTTTGAAGTAATTCCCTTTATATACAATTCACTCCCCCTGCAAACAAGTTAATGTGGGCCTCACCTTCTGTTCATTTTCAAATGCTCATTCCTCAACCTCAGGCCCTTGTTTGCAAGGTTAAATGAAACAGAGAATGGTTAAAAAACAAACATTTGATGAACAACATGGTGAGCCCAGAGAGGCAGTTATTACTGCCTTCATTAAAAACTCTATCTTACTGGCATATAATTAAGATTTATAATCTAAATTCAACCTCCTCCATCTTAATAAAACTACTATAGCCAGACAGCATCCACTAGTCTAGTATTCAGAGTTGTCTTCTACTGGCCAGAACCTTTCTTAAAGTGTTTTCTCAGTACAGAGTAGTGGGAAAATACTGGATGTGAAGGCAAATAAGTTCTTTATCTTGACAACTGGAATAATATCACCTGTCTTACCTAATTCCCAGGCTCACTGTTAAGACAGAGGGAGATGTTTGTTACAGTATAGTACAATGGTATAGAGTGTATTACAAATGTAACTATTTAAATTATAATCACCATGGCCTAAGTATTAGATCATGAAGGAATCTTATTCAGAAAGTCTACTTTTCAGTTAAAAGACACTTTTAATACATTTCCCTTTATTTAAAAATTGATTTGAGAATAAGTATCTCTTAACTATAGGAAAGTGTTCTTTCCCTTGAAAATGTGATTAGCATTTTCTTCCATAAAGAGAGACAAAATAGTGGCATCAAGTTCCTGTTTAGAAATCTCAGCCATATCTACCCTTTGAAAACACCTGCTGGACCATTTCACTCAGATGTAGACTACATGTTGGATTCATTTGTAAATCCAGTGAAGGAGTTCAATGAGTCCACAAAATTAGAATCCCCTAACAGATGCAGTTTTGTTTTAAAAACCAGCATAATCAATAGTTCATTTGATTGAAAATGCATACTGTGGAAATTCAATGTTATTTAAGAAACAACTAGGGGGAGGTAGAAGTAGCGAGGAGAAAGAAAAAGAAAAAAAATTAAATCATTTCTTCAATTAAAACAGGAAAGGAAAGGAAGGGAAGGGAAGGGAAGAGAAGGGAAGGAAAGGAAGAAAAAAGAAACAACTAATGGAATAGTAATAATTACAGCTGTTGCCATTTACTGAGCACCTATCACATGCCAGGCATTGTGAGATTTCCTGAGTATTTAAACACTCAGTATATCTTTAAATATTTAAATACTAAGATGTCTTGAATATTTAAATACTCGATCTCACTTAATCCTCACAATAACCAAAAAGCATTACTTGTCCAAGGTCATAGTGCAAAGTGGGATTTGAACCCAAATTCCTTTTATTACAGAGCTTAAACATCTTTTCCCTTCTCTGCTGCACAGCTTTCCTCCTAGACAGAGCTGCCAGGACCCAAGCAGGACTTGGACCTGCTGTTATCCCCTAGGTCTCCCAACAGATGATGTAACCACTAAGCTAGGCTTGATCTCAAAGGAACCAAGGGTGGTTATAATTTACCAAACCCACAAACAGATTTAATTGAGCAAATTAGTCAATATCCAGAGAGTTGAGGTAACTACAAAGCTAAAATGAAGAGTACCTATTATAAAAATTCAAATAATTTTTAAAAACACGAGCGATATTAAATGCCGAGCATTATTTAAGGAACTGAAGAACAGACTGAATGAAAGATTTTATTAAAATCTTCAACAGAGAAAATATAAATAACATTTATTCATTGTGTGCCAAAAAAAAAAAAAAAAGCTGCCTGTGTATACAGAACAGAACACAGCAGGCCTCAAATATTAACTGAATCAATTCATAGCAGGAAAATTGATTACTCCGAATATTTTTTCTGGTTCTCTCATGTGTGTACATTTCTCTAATAGTTAAATTCCTGGGCTTTAGAGCCTGCATATCTTTGACTTTCTAGGTAATGCCAAATTATTTTCCAAAGTAGCCAGAACAATTTATATACCTACCAGCCAGGTATGAATGTTCCTATTACTCAACAGCTTCTGAATTTGGTATTGCCAACCTTCCTTTAGGTATATAGTAAAATGGCACTGTGGATATAATGTGCATTTCCATGATTATTAACAAGATTGAACACCTTTTCATGTGTTTATTAGACATTTGGATTTCTCCTTTTCTGAAGTGCCTGTTCAAGACTTGCTCACTATTCTATTAGTGCAGGTAACATCTTACTTAAGTAACCCTTCTTATAAATATATTCAACAATATTAACTTCTAAAAGCTTTATTATTTTGTTTTTCATCTGCCATGCCTTCCGGGTCATAAATCAAATGTTTGAATATGTGTGAGGCTGTTTCTGGACTCTTTAAGGTGTTATTGACCTATCGGTCTATCCCAGTGCTAATAGTACAGTCTTAATTATTATAGTTCTTCTTGATATATATTCAAGAAGTTTCTCTAATTTCTTTTTTTTTTTAAGAGTGTCTTGCCTTTTATTGGGCCTTGACAAAAATTTTAGTATCAGCTTGTCTAGTTTTTTAAAATTTGCTGGAATTACATTAAATCTATAAGTCAGTTTCAAAGAACTGACACCTTACAATACTGAATCTTCCAACCCTTCAACAGTGTGTCTCTCCATTTATTTAGGTTTTAATAAAAGTCAGTCAATAAAGTCTTAGAATTTTTTCTGTAAAGGTCTTATACATATTTTGTTAGACTAAAATACATCTCCTATAGCTTACAACTGTTGAAAACCATGAATCTGAAAAAAAATACGAATTTTTAAATAATGTTTAAAAAGAATATTTTTGATGAGATACCTAGCTTGGGGCAAGTATGTATAAATATGAATATAAACTTTCTTAAAAATGTAAAATGAAACAAAGTTCATAAAAGCACAATAATTGCAACATAATTTAGTTTTTATTCTAGAGTTACTATTTTGTAGTTGTGTCATATGTCATTTCCATAGGTTTAACATACTTAGGAAAACCTGCAGTCACATAAACAAGTGTCCTAAACATCTATTGGTTGTAGGTCCTTATATTTATCAAATTATGAAGTACATAAAATCCAGAGTATAGGGTTAACTCAGAACACAGCCCCTCCATGTACTCAGAAGACTGACAGCTGCCCAGCCAGCAGCTGAGGAAGACAGTACACAAAGAGCTTTCAGCAATGCCTACTCCCAAGGACATTTCCTGCTGCTTCCATGGATGTTATCTGCTCCTGTAACCAAGCAGCATATCTTGCAACCATCGTCTGAGAAGGCGGCTGCTCCCCCAATGAGATAACTCCTACCTTTGCTTGTGGGAATAAAGAACTGTGCTTGCTCTTGATCAGCAGCTTTATTCCTGCAGCTTCGACCAGCCGCTGCTGAAGCTTCCCTGCCTAGTGAGTAATAAATAGTATTTCTCACCATTCCTATCCTTCTTGTGGTTCTTCTGGAATATCCAAACCCAGGTGCAAGTTTCAGGACTGGGGCACCTGCATTACAATTGGCATAGTCAGCATGGTATTCCATGCTGGTTGAGTCAACCTAGGGTGAGGGGGAGAACATGCCTGGTGGAGATCTGCCGGGGGGAATCCCGGGGTGGGCCTCTGGGTCCATGTTGTTTGAGGTGGCAAGCCTTTTAGATTCTTGGGACTCACCAAGGGAATAGGGGGACACCCCCAACACACCTGTGGGCCTCTTATAGGTTTAACTAAAAGTAGGGGAACTGTGTTCTTTAAACAAGGAGAAAGTTCTTCAGGCTGCAGCAGCCACAGTGGGCTGGCCCCTACCGCAGGCGCTGCGTGAGGCTACTGTTAAACAGTTGAAGGCTGAGGAAAGGGTGAAGAAAGTGGAAGAGGAAGTAAGGTTAGAAAGAGACCTGAGAGTCACGTAGGCCAATAGCAAGGCCAATAGTGAACAACTGCAGGACCTAGCCTGCTGCTTTGCCAAGGTTCAGGGGCAAAAGCTAACAAGAGCTTGGGTACAGGCAGTAATTGCGCAGTCTGAATGGAACCCCAGTAAGTGGGATCCCACAGCAGAAAGTGAGTCTGAGTCAAATGAGGAAGTAGAGGTATCCCCACCAGAGGAAGCCACATGTGTGTCTCGGGCCCGCCCAATAATAAAATAGTTCAGAAACTAAAGACTCAACAAGAACGCCCTGAGGGGCAAGAGCCAAGAAACCTGCCTCCTATCCTTAAACATCTACACACCTCTGACTGGCTATATACACCGGCGGAGTTGGTAGAACTGGCCGCCAAGTTCCACCAGAAAGGATCAGAGTCCATCACGGGGTGGCTACTTCACTTCTGGGACACCAATGTGGACCGCATAATACTGTCTGGGGATGAACCGACCCAGATGGCCTTTGTCACCACCCTCTCTTCTTTGTGCCAATGTATACATGAGGAAATCCAATATGCAGAAAATGCGTTGTTGCTGAATTGGCTCATGGCAGGTTGCTGCGCAGCTTGGCCAAATGAAAGCAATTTGCCAATGGCCCAGTCTTGTTAGATGTCCACGTCGGAACTGCAGGTGTTCCTTAAGGAGATGGGAATGCAGCAAGTTATTTACATCAAACCATTTGAGGGCCCCGATGCGGTGCCATTTCCTGCAGGTATGCAGGACCGCATCATTGAGTTGGCCCTGCCAACTGGATGGGTACTTTGGTGCCCATCTTGTCCACCCTAGTGGGGAAGGAAGTTCAGGTCACAGCACAGGCTGTTGCCCATTTGGTGGAAGTTGAACTGGCCAGGCAGAAAGAGGCGGCCCGACGGGTCCAGGGGAAAGAGAGTCAACTGTGGGTGTGTAGGCAGAAAGTAAAGTAAAGGTGACCAGAGGCAACTATGGACAGATTTGATAACAGACAGGGTCAACCCAAAAGAGATTGATAAGCAACCCAATACAGTACTGGTAGCCCTGCAGCAGCAGCTTAAACCAGAACAGAAATTCCAACCCCTGCCCGATAGGCGGGCAGCTATCCACAAAACAAAGATTCTGTGTTTTATCAGAATAATTTTCCATGTTTTATATTGTTTTAATTAGGCCCTTGGAATGGACCTCACGTGGAATGGTTTCTCAACCCTCCGCTCCTTGCCTGGATGACTTTTTGCAGGACCAGGACATGTCCAACATATTCACCCAGACAGCCAAGATCAATTCGCCTTTACCTGGGAAGGACAACAATGGACTTTAACTGTCCTATCAATGTGGTATCTCCATAGCCCCACTATTTGCCACGGTTTTGTGGCTAAGGATTTGACTGGCTGGGCTAAACACTCCACCATACAATTGTACCATTATATTGATAATGTCATGCTAACCTTTAACTCTTTCAGACTTACAAGCTGTATGCTGCCCCCGTCTTTTCCCAGCCTCTGTTTTAACACTGTCAAGGGCAGATGAAATACTCCTAGAGGTTACAAAATATATTCACAAATTTGCTAATCTAAAATATGTCAACTAATTACTTTCTAACTGCCATTAGATACGGAGGTTTCTAAGAGTTAAGAATTCGTATTACGATTGAAAAAGAAATGTATGTGTTTAGTAACAGAAGGTATAAGGTATAAAGATTTATTTTAAAGGAGATTAAAGGAAAGAGTTTGTCCTAAAGTTGGTTATTTCTAAACAAGTAAGACGAGGCAAACTGACAGGATGGAGAAAGTTGCAGCTCTGTGAAGATAAATCTTAAAAGAGGAAATTTTATTTACGGTTAAGCTAAACAAGATTGGAAATAAACTTAAATGTCAAAAGCAAGCTAATACAATATCAAAGTTTTCTCTCTGCTAAGACAGAATTTCTGGGACTATTGGTCTGTTACTGATATTATGGAAACGCTTTCTGCCTGAAGAAAACAAAGATTCTGTGTTTTATCAGAATAATTTTCCATGTTTTATATTGTTTTAATTAGGCCCTTGGCTACTTAAGGAAATTGAATCTCCACAATAGTAGGAACTAAATTTTGCTAATAATTATGCAGAATTGGAATGTTTCTTTCCCTCCCTACTTACCCCTCCGGAATCCAAAACTTTGAATGAGTAAGTATTCTTATTTTCATGGCAATGTGATTATTCACATAAGTTCAGTAAGAATCTGTTCTCTTTGTAACAGGACATGATGGAAACTAGTTTTTATCACCAAGCTTTTGACTAGAATATCATATTTGAGAGGAATGCAGAGATCAGATATGACCGGACAACTTTAAGGAATTAAGATTGACTTACGGAAGCCAATCAAGCCTTTGCCTTTTAGGTTTTATTTTCTACTTGTAAGTTGGACTGGGTCCTGAATTCTTTTAATTTCCTCCAACATCTGTCTGTGGCTCTTTGAACATGTTTTTTGATTTGTAATTTTTCTCCCTTTAACTAGGAATTCATGAAAACTATAACTGCTTTTTCCAAGCCATGCAAGCTAACGATGGACAACTTGATATAAGATTTGAGAGATTGCCACAGTGGCTCATGTTTGAACAATTTTGGTAACTGGTACTGTTTGGGCCAAAGAGTTTGCCTTGGTGTCTGAGGACATCATCAATGACGTTTCAAGTTGCAGGAAATGCTTCCAGCCTTATATCCAGAAACCTTTACTGATAGCCTTACAAACTCAGAAGCTGGTTTATAATTTGCTCTGATTATTAACCTTTGTTTTTCTCTTGTTTTCATAGACATAGGAGGTATCTACACAATGGCTAATACAACCTGCTAAACCTACAGTAATACCTCTGGGGAAGATGAGACTCAAATAAATAGAATCATGCAGAAGGCTACTTTGTATTCATAGTAAACCAAAAACTAACATATATTCAATTGAATGTAGGAGTTTCATTCCTCTAACCCCCAAACTCCACCTCTTTTTAGGTTGTAGCCACTCTTCCCTCAAGACTGAAGAATGATCAAGAGACTGCGGGGAGGAGGGGGTTGTAACAAGAATTGTAGCCTCATGTGTTGCAGCACTAGGAACAAAACCCTTAACCATTTGGTGGCCCTCCTTGAGCTCTTGGGGCTGTTAACTGGTAACAGGACTGCTTAGTTTATGTGT
Organism: Pteropus alecto; assembly: GCF_000325575.1. Taxonomy (NCBI): domain Eukaryota; kingdom Metazoa; phylum Chordata; class Mammalia; order Chiroptera; family Pteropodidae; genus Pteropus; species Pteropus alecto. Next base: position 156,529 of record NW_006431288.1, read on the forward strand.
ACTGTTAGTGTTAGGATGTAGTCATTATTATATTTGTGACATATGGATGCAGTACGCAAATGCTCTAACCACCCAGGAACTCCCTGTAGAAAGAACTGACGTGAAGAATGTGAGGTGGAGGAGCTATGTCAGGGTGCAGTGTAGGGTTAACTCAGAACATAGCCCCTCCACATACTCAGAAGACTGATAGCTGCCCAGCGAGCAACCAAAGAAGGTAGTCCACAAAGAGCTTATAGCAATGCCTACTCACATGGATGTTATCTGTTCCCGTAACCAAGTAGCACATCTTGCTCCCGTCCGAGAAGGTGGCTGCTCCCCTAATGAAATAACCCTCCCTCTGCTTGTAGACATAAAAAACTGATTGCTCTTGGTCAACAGCTTTATTCCTGCAGCTTCCACCAGCTGCTACTGAAGCTTCCCTGCCTTGTGAGTAATAAACAGCATTTCTGCATTACACAGAGTAATCTGAATACATCAACTTCAAGAGAAAAAGAATAAAAAGGAAGATAAATAAATAATGAGAAAGAGACTGAAATCTTATTTACATACCATTGCTTGGGGTTGAGAAATCAGACACTTTGCTCCTAGTCTTAGCTCCCATCTCTCACATAATTCACTAAATTTCTATCTCCTTTTTCTCTTTTGTAGTTACAACATTGTTCTGTCAATGACACACATTAAGAATTAAACAAACAGGTGCCTTAAAAAGGACACTTAAAAAGTTAGTCAAAAACAAAGTAATAATTAAAGAAGTTATAGCTATGCCACTATTAGAAAGGCATTATGAGGTTGCCTGTAATCACGGTTTGTAGCAAGACTGAAAATAACCCCCAATAGGTTGGCCTCCAAATCTTCAAGCAATGTTAAGAAAATGGTAGGATGTGCCTACAAAACTAAAATTTTTGAAAAGGGAGAAAAACTTCAGAAATCACTTTGACTGTCTTAATTATATTCACTCCTTTATTCTTCCAAATACTTTAGAATATAGTAAGTATAACGCATTCTTATACTGCATTCTACATGAAGGGGCTAAACACAACACAACACAAATTAAGCACTCAATAAATGTTACTATTATTATAAAGCAGTACAAAAATCCTGTGGGTCATTCACAGACAAAAGGGATCACTTTCAAGTAAGATGGTCAACAGGGCCTCCCAAAAGGAATGTGTCCTTTCAACTTGCTCTGGGGTTGGCATACTATAGTCCACAGGCTGCCCAACACATGCTTTTGTATGGCTGTGAGCTAAGAATGGCTTTTACATTTTAAAATGGTTGAAAAGGCTCAAAAAAGGATATTCTTGACACATGAAAGTTATATTACCCCAAGTCTCAGGGTCCATAAATGAAGTTTAATCAGAACATAGTCATGCTTTCACACCACAGAGGAAGGGGAGAGTATTTGTGATGTGGGTCATGTGGCCAGCAAAGCCACAAATGTTTACTCCCCGGTTCATTACCAAAAAAGTTTACCAACCGCTGCTCTAGAAGGATGGATGGGATTTTGGTGGGCAGAACTGGGGAGGAGGAAGGGCAGGGCCGAGAGAAACAAACATTCTAGTTGAGAAATGAAGGAGAAAAACATGAATGAACAACCCAGAATATTGTAGAGACATTAGGAAGACCAGTTTGGCTGAAGCAAAGTGTCCAAAATCAGTGAACAGTTATTGAGCCACTGATTGCTATGTGCTTTGTTATTGAGCCATTTATACTATTGCAGTAAGTGCTAACAAGCATTCTCCTATCGAGTCTATGAGATTGGTATTATTATTATCCCCATTCATAATTAAGAAACTAGTTAAACTATTTGATTTAAAGAAACTAAGCCAGTCAATAGAACTGACCTGTAATCTAGGTTCTTTTGCCCCCGGAACCCATGTAGTTAAATGCTACATCAAACCTCCAAACGGGGCAGTAAAAGGAAAGACATCTACAAAGGCCAGTTAGGGCAAAACTGTCAATGTTTTCAAACATAAGTGTAAAGAATATGATTGTTATCTGTAAAGTATAATTCTTTTACTGTTTATAGAACAGGTGTCTCACAAACTGGTCCAAAATGTTCTACACTTAAAATTGAACTATTATGGCCTTTTCTGAAATTACGGGAAAAAAGAAATGTGAGCTCTATTTTCTCTACTTCAAGTTTCTACCAGAAATCTTTCTTAAATATTTGAAAAATGGTACACTATAAAAATCAATGAATAAGTAGCTGACCAAGTTTGGAGAAATTCAGCTGCTTATGCTTAGCTCAACCTTTTAAAAACGGATTATGTGCTCAATAGATGTCATTTTATTAAGTTCAAATGATCAATTCAATATATTAACTCAATAACAGTTAATCATCTGGAAGTGGTTTTAAGATTTAAGATTAAGGTGCTCTTCAAAAGAATAATAATGCTTCTGTGAGAGATAACATAAACTCTAAAAAAATCAGATACATTTACATATTAGCAGTATCTATTAGTTGAAACTAAAGGAACAAAAAGATAAACACATTGTATGACTTAGTGCTACTTCAGAACACCTACTCCACAAACTAAGGCTGCACTTCAATGGAAACGTCATGCAAACCACATGTGCAAGCCACATAATTTTAAATATTCTAGTAGCCACACTTTTTATAAGTAAAAACAGGTGAAATTAATTGTAATATTTTATTTAACCTAGTATATGCAAGATATTTCAACACGTAATCAACATTTTAGAAAGTGAAATACTCTGCATTGGTCATACTAAATCTCAAAATCCGGCATGTATTTCACATTTACAGCACTAGCCATATTTTAAGTGCTCCATAGAGCACATTGGATCGCACAAATCTAAGAGACAGCCCTTCTAAAGATCACAACAGCAAAGAGGCTGTGGATTGCAACCAGAGTTGGACCTTGAAAGGGAAAGACTTGGCTAAAGAAAGGGAGTATTTAGCTCCAATATTCTGTTGAAATAGTTCAATTAAGAAATGAAAAACAAACAAAAACAGATTATCTTAGACAGTAACCTTTCAGCAATCTGTATGTCCAGGATTCTTAAAGTATTGCATGGTATTGACTTTCATGTATTGCATATATTGGTTTCAACACGTTTTAACTAGTCTTGCTATAATTGAGACTTGGGATTATCCATAAACTCCTTCCTCCCTCTCCATTACCTCACTCTCCTAATTCTCTAAACTATTTCGAATTTATCCCAAAAAACCTACTTCCAAGTAATTTCCAAAACCTGAACAAATTTAAAATCTACACAGGTATGGGCAATGAGAAGCACTGAAGGATTTTGAAAACAGAATGGAAATAATGTTTCAGTACAGTATCAATGTCACAGAAGGAGCTGTAAGAAATAAACAGAAAAGGCACCAGTTAAAGAATATTCCACATAAATCTTGAATTAGGGTTATAACATTGATGGGAAAAGGGGGGAGGGCAGAGGCCAGTTACCCTTTATCAGCGATTCAACTAAATCATGTAAACAGTATGCCTAAATCATGTAAACAGTACACCAGAAGAGAGGAAGGTTTCAATAGAGAATGAACAAAATAATAAAGTCAGAAAAAGCTTCCCCCTCACCTTCCTGCCCCTATCCAATACCCCAGGAAAATTCAAGCAGAACCATTATGCAAAGATTTGTTTGTAGTAAACACTTGCTTTTTCTTAACTCACTGGCTCCTTCTAGACACCAGACCAAATTCTCATTTGCTAATATATTAAAGTACCTATCATAAATTTAAACCGTAGTCAATAAATTCTGCTTGTGAAAAAACAAATTGCTAGACAGGGTGTGTCTATATTCTTTGGAAAGGAGGTGGAGTGGCGGAAGACTGTATTTTAGTGGTAAGAAGGTCAAAGTACACCAGCCTTTAATTTTAAAACAAACTGTGACTAAACAATTCAAACATTGCAGTGACAGGATGTTTAATAGTTTACTATTTTTACCAAATGAAATTATGTAGTTACCATGTGCACCAGTGTTTAAAATATAAAATTATTAAGGAAATCAAAATTACAGCTCGACATTTCTCAATTCTTTAATTCTTCTTGTTACTCAGAAACCTATTACATTAAATTATGCTTTTAAACAGTAAAATAAGTCAAGTATTTTCATTCTTTTAATTCAGAGGATCTCATGATGCTCCCTTCAAGTAATGGGGAAAAGTACTGAAAGTGGCAAATTATCGGTGAAATCATTAAGTACCTATCTATATTAAAAAAAAAAAAATACAAAAACCACGTATCATGATGCCAAGTTTGTAAAAATGTTTTACACACACACACTTAAAAGATTTGAATCACACCAGATATTGGCAGATACTCTTTAGAAATCGTACTTTAGGTAAGTTCTTTTTTATATATATGGTTTCTATATTTTGTTTTCTATATTGATCATGTATTATTTTTAAAAGTGGAAGAAAAAATGTTTAGACAACTGTAAACTGAAACGGTGCCAATCAATTTAGGAATATATTGGATTGACAAACTATTCCTTATACCAGCATAATCTCTAAGTAAAGCATTCAGGGCCCCTGAAGACGTAGACTTTGCCTTACCTGTAATACATACTCAATTACATTCACATGTACAATACGTATACAATGTACACATTAATATGTAGTGGAGAATGCTACATGACATTAAACTAAAAATGGCTTATTTAGAAAAACGAAGAGCAGTTCAGTACTCTTGAAAAACTAACAGCAGAGCTGAGAGTAGATGTTCAAAGAATAAGAGTCACCGTGGAGAAAACGTCTTGGTCCAAAATTTTAAAATGTAAATCTACTACTAAACTGTTCACTTTAAAATGGTTCGTATTATGTCCATTTCATCTCAATTTATTAAAAGTAAACCTATAAGTTACTATCTCTGTATACTAGATGGAATCAACGCTGCTTTAAACTCGGCTTTGCCCCTCAACCAAATCTTAGTTTTTGTTCTCTCAAAGCTAAAGCAACATACAAATAGTTCATCAACGTAGAAGCTACTGCGGTGCGGGAGGAAGGGGGCGCGGATAGGAGAGTATCAAAAAGCACACAACACACCTTCCTGCCTTCAAAGAGCTCACAGCAAAAGGTGAAGTGATAACCAAGGAACGGGTCAGAAAATGAGGCCACGAAACAGTTCCAAGTAATTTTGTTTTTAATGAAGTACTATCAAGTTTAAAGAACTTTGGCGGGTGATGAGCCGGGAAAGATTTGAACAAGCGAAGGCGAATTAAACACAGGGCTGAGCTGGGTGAGACTCATTACACATTTAATCCTCTATGACAGCACCCCAGCCGGCCCTCCTTGTGCTTAAGCACACAAATATTGACTGAAAACTGACTGAAATCCAACAAATCCGCCAAGCCAGGATAAACGCGTACGCACAGAAAATTTAATAGCGCTGCGTTCACTTTACTCAGGAGACATAGTCCTAAAAGCTGGCTACAGACTAACAAATGCTTAATGAAAGCTGATGATCGGCTGGAAACTATAACACCAGCAACCAGCTCCCCAAAGGCCTCTGACTCCCGCCTTTGCGCTCGACACGAGAGAAGGTTGACCTCGGCCTCCGCCCAGCCCACCCTGGGCCACTATTTAACGAAACCGACCCCAACATGCTGTCCCCACGCCCCTCCAAGCGAGGCCTCTCCGGGTCCCGGTGACGCCCACTAGTAAATATGGGACGGGGGCAGGCAATCGATGGCAGGTGGCGGCGCGGCCTCACAAGACAAAGCAGGGAGCCCATGCCGATGGAGCCCTCCATGGCGCGGGCGCGATGCCCGCCCGGCCCTGCGGCCGGAGCT
>NW_006431288.1:162432-190094 GCF_000325575.1 Pteropus alecto
CAACTGCGGTCCCGGCCCAACCAACGCGGGCAGGGGAGGAGAGGTGCGCGCAGCCGGCTGAGCGTGCGAGCCACTCCGGGGTCGCAAGGGGGGAGGCTGCGCGCGGGGAAGGCAGAGGCGAAGTGGTGCCGAGGCCATCGCGGAATGCAGCGCCAGGAGGGACTCCTCTAGGGGATTTTGCCCCTTTCCCCTTAGAAGGTGCAGATGGTTTGACCCCCCACCCCGAGTGAGGTGCCGCGTCCCAGCCCCGGCTGGACTGTACCATCGGGCGGTGCCGCCGGGATTTCTCCCCCCCACCACCACCATCAATTCCCCCCCCACCCGGGTCCGCGGTCGGTTGGCCCCGGCCGGGCTCTGAGACGCGGAAAGAGCTTGGCGCCATTTTGGGTGGGACTAAGCAAAGACGAAACACCCTCCCAGCCGATGGGGTACTCTGGACGCTGGCTTATCCGGTTCCCTTAATCCTTTAGGTACTTACACGACGTTGGGTGAGGGGAGCTGGAAGATCAGCGGGTCCCCGATCCTCTCTCCCTAGGGGTGATGGAAATCAAACCCCCCCCGCCACCTCCAGGTGGTTCTTCCCGCCGCAGAGTGGGAGCTGCATAAAAGGCGGGGCATATTAGCATAATCTGCCTGGCAACCTGATCTCCGGCGTTATGTGATTGGTTGAACTCTGTAAACCCCATGCCCTGCCTAGAAACGAGAAACGCTGGGGCAAACTGACAGGCCCAGATTTAAGACTCATGACGAAGATCCTGAGACGCTTATTCAGCCGGCAAAGAAGGCAAAAGGAGATTCACACAATGGCCCAATGGCTGAAGGCCTCTTTATTTCCTGCTCTGCTGTTCCTTTAGAATCCAATCAAAGAGCGAGTCTCGGGCAGCACTCGCTTGCGTTCGTACTCTAAGCCAATCAGAAAAGCCGACTCTTCAGACTCAGAGTCCACCGGGCTCTAATGGACCCGCGGGCGTGGGGGCGGGAGAAACGTCTAGTCTGCGAGTCCCAGGTGGACTGGTTGGCCTGCTGGACCGGGTTCCGAGCCAGGCCCCACCCACCCTAGCGCCGCGTGTCCCGAAGCGGCCTTCCTGCCGATCGCACCGCTGAACCGGTGTTCTACGTGGAAACCTACTCCTGGCCTCGGGCCCAAGTGTCCTCGGGGTGTGACCCTAGATCCGAGAGCTCCTTGGGGCTGAGGGCGCTTCCTTTAACCTCTGACCCGCCGATCTGTATGCAGTCCCTTCCAAACCCTGCACTCACTGCATCTCTCCTTTCCCTTAACATTCTGAAAAAGGAAATGATTTTTCGGAAACATGAAGTGTTATTCAACACTGGCTAACCCGTGAGTTAATTCTTTTCTTAACCTCAGGCTTCCACATCCTATCATTCATTAAAATTGCTTTCTCAGAAGGCAGCCGACTGCATAGACGTAAGCTTAAGCTTTGGAGCAAGACACCCAGCTCTAGTTACTCTTAGTACGAATGGCAGCTAGATCTAGAAGAGACCTTGAACTTTTGGACTTTCAAAGAGCAGTTTCCCATCCATGACTTCTATCTGGCTACATTATTTTGAAGCTTAAATGATATTTACCTGTAAAATAACGTACCACACTAGAACTTAAACGAGTAGAGGTATTAATGATGATAAAACATACAAAATTGTTAAACTATGGGTAACCAAGGAAAAGAAAAATATAGAACTAACCAAAAGACTTTAAATAGGAAACACCCACGGGGGAGGGATTGTAAAATTCATTCAGTGATATCTTCCTTACTGTTTTGTTTATTTAAAATACACACACACCTGGAAACAAAGTTGGAAGAATGGGAGAACATTACGTTTTTAAAACTCCAGGTCCTTCTTAGCAACTTGATGACTAGACCATGTCTTGTTCCTCCACTGACTCCTGTGCAGGCAGCACTGGACTTAGAATAAAGGCTGTCAGTAAACACTTGTTGAATTTAATTGAAAAGAAAGCATAAAGCAGGGCCTGATGAGGCAGAGATGCTATTAACTCTTCACTCCATATATGGACACATGGAATGGGTGCCTTGGGAAAGATGGTATTGGTTAAGAGAGTCGCTCAAATGTTCCCTTTTAGTTCTATGAGTAGACAATATCAGTGGTTAGGGAGGGCCACTCTTCTGTCTCTTGGCCTCTCGAGAGAAGTTCCCCTAATTTTACATTTAACATTATTAAATCCTCTCTGATGGTTTCCCAACTGAGGTCTAATGACTAGAAATGACACCAAAGAACCCAAAATAAGTGGCTTATATTCACCTTTAAAATATTAGTGTCATGAAAGCTAAGGAAAGCTGAGGAAATGTTCCAAACTAACAAAGACTAAAAAGACACAACTAAATGCAATGTGTTCCCTGGATTGGAATCTGGACCCAGAAAAAAAATTTTTTTTAACATATATAAAAAATGTTTGATATTTGTACTGGGTTGAATAGTGCCCTCCAAAGTCCATATCTGGAACCTGTGACTTGTTTTGGAAATAGGGTCTTTGCAAATATAATTAGTTAAACTGAAGTCATACTTGATAGGTTGGACTCTAACTCAATGGTGTTCTTATAAAAAGTAAAAAACAGACATAGACACACAGTGAAGAATATATAAGACAGAGACAGAGATAGAGTATAATGCATCTACGAACCAAGGAAAACCAAAAATTGCCAGCCACCTCCAAAATCTTGAAGAGAAGAAGAAGGATTCTTCCCTAGAGCCTTCAGAGGGAGCATTGCCCTGACACTTCTATTTCAGACATCTAACCTCTGGAAATGTGAGAAAATAAATTGTTTTAAACCATCTAGTTTGTGGTACTTTGTCATGGCAGCCATAGAAAACTAAGACAACATTATAAATCAAGTAAGACACTGTGGGTACAAGATTGTGTGTTGGGGAGGTGGATGTGTCTAAATGTGGATGGCTGAGGTTATGAACATTTACGAAGCAATAATTTGGGGGGGGGTTGACATTCAAAAGGAAAAGACTAAGGAATTGAGCTGATAAAATTTTTTATGTGATTTTTATATAAAAATCAGACATTGTGGAGTAGAAAATATAATCAGCTTTTTTTTTTTTTAATAGATAATGTGAAGGCAAAAGAACTTGCTATTTGGGGGTATTTGCTTTTGTTTGTGGCCCAGACTCCGAGAAACCTTAAGTCACAAAAACTAGATATCACTTTCAATTTAAACAGCTAGAGTCACAGATGTTGAAAGAAGAATTGTAAAGGACATGTTGTCCAGAAGAAGCCTGGAAAGTTCATGAGCAGAGAGAGAAGCAACATGAAGACTGTGAATCAAGTTGTATCTTCCTTCATAAAACACAGTCAAGGAAAAAGATGGAAAATGCATGAAATTGAAAAGTACTTACAGTTAAATATTGTTTCTTTAAGAAAACATCTTTATGAATGTGACTCAGTTTGAAAATTTTGGACCATAATTTAGATTTTAATATGAGGGAACCTGTGAAAGCAAGAATTATTGTGAATATAATAAATATGTTATAGTTCATCCTATTTGTAGTAATCTCATTTAAAGGTAGTCATTGTGAGAAAAGTCTTCTCTCAGAAATATAATGTAAAGATACCTTCAAATTAATACGAGAATTAATAAGAAAAACAATAACATGTTTGGAATGGTGGAAAACCTCCAGCCAAATCAAATCTCCTTAAGCATAAAAAAAAATCATACTGGAGAAAAACTCATAAATATAATGAATGTGAAAAAACCTTTAGCCTGAAGCAATACCTCAGAGATCATAAGAAAATGCATACTAGAAAGTGTGCATTCATGCGTGTGCTGAATATAGTCAATTCAAGTGTTTTTTCTTTTTTCCCCATGTGTTCTTTTGAATTGCATTCCTCGTTCTACATTTAAGAATACATATAGGTAGGGAATCATATAAAAGTGATAAATATGGAAAAGTCTTCAGCTATAATAGAAAAACTTTATACTCATTATTCTAAGAAGAAATCTTATGAATGTGGGAAAGCTTCTATTCAAATTCCAAGACTCAGTAGACACCCAGGAACACATCTGGTGGAAAACTCTGTACATATAAAGAAAGTGGGAAAGCCTTCAGTAATGAACCAGATCTCACAGAGCATGAGAAAAATCATACTGGAAGAACCCCCTGAATGTAATCAATGTAGATGTGTCTTTAGTTAGAAATAATACCTCGTTGAAGATCAAAATGTTCATACTGGAAAGAAACTCTAGAAATGTAATCGATGTGGAAAATCTTGAGCCAAAAGGAAAAACTCTCATTATTCATCAAATACAAGAGAGAAATCTTATGAATATACTAAGTATGAGAAAGCTTTCACTCAGAAGTAAGGCCTCATTGGACACTAGAGAAGTCATACTGGAGATAAACCCTTTGTAAGAAAGGTGAGAAAGCATTCAATGGCAAATGAAAATTTGTATTTGAGAGATGCCTTATAAATACAATGAATGTGCAAAAATCTTTAGACAGAAGCTATACATTACAAAATTCTTATAGGAGAGACACCCTATGAATGTAGTAAATGGTAAAAAAGCCTTCCCTTAAATCATGCTGCTTATTGTACATGCAAAAACCCATACAGATAATAAACATTAATGTGAAATGTGTGGAAAAGCCTACTCTCAATGTTCAAACAATGCTCTGAATAAGAGAACCGACACTGAATAGAATGTCCATTACTGATGAATTGGTAAATATATTGTGGTATATCCATACAATGAAGTGTTACTCAGCAATACAAAAAAATATACTATCAATACATTCAACAATGTAAATTAATTGCAAAATAATTATGCTGAGTAAAATAAGACAGACCAAAAGAAAAAAAAAGTACACATTTTATGATTCCATTTATATGAAATTCTAGGAAATGCAAACTCATTAAAGTGATAGGAAACATCATTGATAACCTGGGTGGGTGGAGCATAGGGAAGAATAACAACCATCCAAAAGGAAACTTTTGAAGATGATGAATATGTTCCCTTTCTTGGTTGTGGTGATGGATTCATGGATGTATTTCAAAGCTTATTAAGCAGCCTGCTTTAAACAAGTGCAGTTTAGTATATGCCAGTTATACCTCAATAAAGCTGTTAAGGTTGGTTTTGGAATTTCTGACAATTATAAGTCAAGAAAATTTTTTAATTGGTTTAGAATTTGAAAACAAAATTTTATATTGTTGACAATATGATTAGGATTTACCAGTCTCTTAGGTTTTTTAAGTAAATATAATATAAACAAAAATACTAAAAGACTTAATAATAGCAATAGAACAATAAAAATTTTCTAAGACAATCTAGGATACTCTGTGCACAATCTCTTCTAAGGATACTGGTGACCTTGTTCACCAAGATTTGAAACCAAGAAGCTGTAATAGAAAAAAAGCTGTGACAGAGAGAATAAGCATATTTTAATTACATGTAAATAAGAACTTTGGCTATATATATCATAAACAAAGTTAATAAATAGCACATTAAAATTGTTACTGTACAGAGAACAAGGAGTAAATTTCTTATAAATTTATAAGAAGAGGCAAACAACCCCATGGTAAAATAGGCAAAAGGTATTAAGAAAATTTCAGAGAAGGGCAAATCCAAGTGCCCAAAACCATATGAAAAGATACTCAAACTTTAAGCATCAGAGAAATGGAAATTAAAGTAATTATTAATTTATATTTATCAGAAAAAATTGAAAAAAATAGTAACACCTATTGTTAGAGTACTTTCATATAATGTTAGTGGCATTATATGAAATCCAGTCTTTTTGGAAAGCAAGGTAGTAACATCAAATAAAATTAAATATTTATACATGTATTTACATTTTATAAGAGATAACCTATATAATTGTTTAACTCAACAGTCCCCATTCTGGGATTCCATCTAGAAGAAAAGCACCAATATAAGCTGTTTAATGCAGAATTTTTCATAATGTCATAAAACTGGAAACAGTCAAAACATAACGGTACATCTACACCCTAGAACAGTATGCAGCAGTAATTAAAGAGAATGAACTACCGCTGTGATTTCCAAAAATATTATTGATTTAGAAAGGCAAAATGAAAAAAAGTGTTGTATCAGTCAGGACTCAACTAGAGAAACAAAGCCAGTAGGGACATATATTAGGGGATTTATTGCAGGAATTGGCTTACACAACTGTGGGAGCTGGCTAGGGAAGTACAAAATCCATAGGGCAGACCATCAGGAAAGGAAGGCTGGAAATCTATGGCACGGGTTGAAGCTGCAGTCCACAGGTAAAGTTTCTTCAAAAAGCTCTGCTCTTAAGGCCTTTCAACTAATTGGATAAGTTCCATTCAATTATCTTGGACGTAACCTAAAGTCACTGGTTATAGATTTTAATTACATTTACAAAATATACCTGAACAACAACACCTACATTAGTGTTTAATGGGATAACCAAGTTGACACATATAACTGACTATCACATGTCTAATATTTCATTTCTGAAAAACAAATGAGAAAAATTCCTGTATATTTCTGTGTGTATATAAATATGTATATATGCAAATATCTCTACATTTGTGAATACATGTATAAAACCTATGTGTTGTGCATATAGTTGAGCATGGAGAAAAAATGTTAAACAGTTACCTGAGTAGGTCAGATAGGATGATGTAGATGGAGAAGCAGGAGAAAGGGAGGAGAGTGTAGGCTAAAAAAAAAAAAAAAAAAAAAAAAACAAAGAATAAAAAAGACTACAATATAAAAAATATAAAATCCAGGATATATATCTATTATCATATTTATGAATTTATATTAAAATTATCTATATGCATATAAATATATAGACATTTTAAAACTATAATATATAAATATTTAGCAAGTAGTCAATAGATAAAAAAGTATTTATTTTTTTTTAATTTTCTAAAATATCATATTAAAAAGAAAACCACAGGCCCAAAATGGCACCACTTGTGTTAAAACCTATGATACCAAATCCAGATTTAATACCTGATCTAATTGCAGTTTCAGCGTCTCCCAGAAACATAATCTTAATCAACCAGTCTGGAATTTTCTGGTCATGTATCAGTAAGGTAATCATTGTGTAGGCCCTCTCCATCCCCATAGAAAGGAGAGGCAATCTGCATGATAAAAATGCTTCTACTCTCTTATCCCAAAGAGAAGATGTCTGGACCCCCAAACAATCCTTTCTTTTGTTAATAGTTCCTTGTCCCACCTTTCTTCCTATAAAAACCTTCCATTTTGTATGACCCCCTCAGAGCATCCTTCTAGTTGCTGGATGGGATGCAGCCCCATTCATGAATCGCTTAATAAATCCAATTAGATCTTCAAAATTACCTGGTTGGATTTTGTTTTTTAATAATCATAATCAAAACAAAGTGGAAATATTCTTGTTAAATATTTTGAAATACAAACAATATCTGTATTAGTTTCCTAGGAACAAATTACCATAAATTGGATAGCTTAAAAGATAGACATCTATTCTCTCATTGTTCTGGAGGCCAGAAGTCTGAAATCAAGGCATTAACAGGGCCATGTTCCCTTTGAAAGCTCTGGAGAAGAATCTTCCCTTGCCTATTCCTGGCTTCTGGTGGTGTTACTGAACATAAAGAAAACAGAAAGAGTTCATCCACCTGGCGCTAGCAGAGTCAAACACTAAACACCAAGAGTTGCAGTGGAGAAAAATTAGCTATTTTATTATTAATGGTGCCACCCAGGAGAACAAAAAGCTAATGTTTAAAAGCTGGAACGTCCCAATCCAGGGTTCAGAGTGGGTTTTTAAGGGTTTAGGGGGAACAGGTATGCAGAAGCATTGGTGAGGCAAGTTTTAATTGGAGGACCTTGGCGCTTGGCCATTAATGGTAAGGGGCATTGTATCTTCCCAAACAACTGACCCTTTACTTTTGAAAGGGTTCCGTTGTTCAAGTTCCTGTGATGTCCTTGTCCTTTGGTTCTGTAGTGGCCAGGGGATGAGACTTTGGTTTCCAGTGCAGGTAGGGGTCAAATATTTCTCCTCTGCATGACTTGCAGTTTTGGTCTGTTGGCTCTGAAAAGCAACTCAGTATATTCTGAGCTGGTTCTGCAGTTATAGTGCTGGCCAGCATTTCTTGGCATTCCTTGACTTATGTGTCATCACTCCAGTTTTTGCTTTCATCTTCATTCACATGGCTGTCTTTTCTCTGTGTGGATGTGTATGTCTCCAAATTTCTCCCTCTTTATAAGGACAACAGTCATTGGATTTATGGCCCACCCTAATCCAGGATGACTTCACCTTAACTTGATTACATCTGCTAAGGTCACATTCACATTTGCCAAAAGTTAAGACTTTAATAACACATCTTTTAGGGGAACACAATTCAACCCACTACAGTATCCAACTTATAATCGAATAAAGCATTTCTATCAAAAGGCGATAACAATGATGCCACATTTATTGCAATTATTTAACACTACTCTGGAAGTACAAACCAATACAATAAAATACAAAACAAGAGAAATTACTGGAAAGGCAAAAACAAAATCAACATTATGTGCAGAAATCCAAAGGAAATGTGTTGATATACAACTGAGTCTATAAGTTTGAAATGGTGACACAAAATAATTAAATACAAATTAATAGTCTTCTTAAATAGTAACAATAATAATAGGAAACACCATAGAAAAATAAGTAGGTATCGAGAGATTACTGAGCATTTAGCTTTGTCCTTCAAGAAATGAGATGTGTGAGATGACTCAATTATTAAGAAGGATTTTCTGGCGCGGTACCCTCGGCGGTCCCCTGGATCTGTCTCTTGCTCCTACAGTGTTTGGATGGAACAGACCCAGGGGTACCCCTTCTCCCAGCCCCCCACAACCCTTCAATATATTTTCCGGTCACAACCTTTGAAACCTCTCAGCCATCCTTGGCCTCTGAGTCCAGCCAACACCGTATTTTGAGCTTAACTACTTATTGCCGAATTAACCATGAGCTTTCAAATCTGTCAGAATTACTTCACCGAGGTGGAAGCTGCCATCAACCTCCTGGTCAACCTGCATTTGTGGTCCTCCTACACCTACCTCTATCTGGGCTTCTATTTTGACCACAACAATGTGGCTCTGGAAGACATGGGCCACTCATTCCACGGGTTGATCGAGGAGAAATGCGAAGGCGTAAATTGTCTCTTAAGGATGCAAAACCAGCGTGGCAGCCATGCCCTCTTCCAGAACTTGCAGAAGTCTTCCCAGGATGAGTGAGGTAAAACTCGGGATGCCATGGAAGCTGCCATGATCATGGAGAAGAATCTGAACCAAGTCCTTGCGGATCTGCTTGCCCTCGCAGACCTCCATCATTTTCTCTTTTTCTATCACTCAGCTCTGTGACTTCCTGGAGAGCCATTTCCTAGATGAAGAGGTGAAACTCCTCAAGAAGATGGGCAACCACCTGATTAACTCGTTCAGGCTGGCCTAGGTGAGTATCTCTTCAAAAGGCTCGCCCTCAAGCATGACTAGGAGCCTTGGAGTCCAGAGGCTTTTGAGGGGCCCCTCTGCATCCCCCTGGTGTTGGCCTTGTGCCTGACCCTCTCCCTGCAACCACTAGGCAGCCTTCTAACTCCTCTGGAGCCCTCTCCCATGCCTTGGACCAAATTGAAACAATAAAGTTTTTTGCAGCAAAAAGAAAAAATTATATATATGATTTTTCTGGAATCCCAGGGGTCCAGGCACATTTGCCCTGCTTTACCGTGATGCTGTGGCCTGCTTGCTTGCCAAAGTTATCTTTGATTCTCTCTGTTCTCCTCACCGACAGCAAGAAACACAACTGAGTGACCTATAATTCTCTTTTCTCTGATCACACTTGTTGGTTCCAAAGTAGTTTGTAGGCTGCAGCCCAACATCCCTGTATGCGTTCACTTGTGGCTAAACCACTAAAGAAGCTGGGTTGCTAGTTGTTTATTAGGGAAGGTCACTTTCTAAGCAGAAGCCAAGAGCTATATTAAATGTAGATTGTCTTAAATGAACTGTGGCGTTTTGCCAACTGTTTCCTCCTGTTTTTAATTTGGCTTTACCTCTAGCTGCATAATGATGGGGAGAAATGACAGAAGGATATGACAGTGGGTGAAAGACAAAGATAACTGCAGATTTTGAGCCAGTGGTGGGAAAAATAGTATTGGGGAGCAAAACAACAACAAAAAAACTTTAGTAGAGTAGGCTAAGGATAGATGCGAATAAAGTTTTCAAAAAGATAGCTTCTAGAAAACATTAAAGAAAATACTTTCTAAGAATTTTCACCAATGAAACATTCAGAGCACTTTTTCTTTCTTTCTTTCTTTCTTTTTTTATTTTTTGGTTTATTTAAAGCTTAATTTTTAAAAATCTATGCAGGGCAATTTCTATTTTGAGGTAAACTCCTCTTTTTTGTATAGTGTTCTACAGCCTGCCAACAGAGCCTTTCATGCAGATGGTCGCATTTGATCTAAATGAGATTGCAAATATATTGGCTGACCAAACACTAAACTGGGATAAGTTTTATGCTAAATGGGAGAAAGGAAATGGAAATTTTTTTAGAAAACAAAACTCTAAGCCAAATACAGCAAAGATTAAATCCACAGAAACATTGTTTTAAATATTTATGGGTAATCCATGAATAATCCTCGGAAATAGATATTGCTGATGCAAATCTGATGAAAAAAATTTGGATAAATTTTTCCAGCACATATGGCAATAAAGAAGAGTAAAACACAGTGCTATTGTTATCAGGGCCATAATTTAAAAAACTGGGAGGAAACTGAGTGTCATTGGTTATAGAAATAACCCTCAGTAATGACCACATTTCTCTGATTTTTAAAAGTAGGAGACAGTTAAAAATAAGGAGAAAACTCCATTGTACTCTAAATGCTTACCATGATACTTCTTGTTTGGATTGAAGTTGCTTGAGCTTTTTGCTCTTTCTCAGTAAATATTAACAAGAGACAGGTCCTGCATAGATTTAAATTTAAGTAGGACCTTTTCACCTCTGTAACAGTGTTTTTTATTTACTCTACTCTTGTGGTTATAGAATGTAAATATTCTCTTAACTTCTCTTCCTTATCATTTTAAAATAACCAACAGAAAGCTTGAGAATTAAGCAGGATTCTTTCCCTTCAAAGCTTCTTTTCGAATTCTAATACGGCATCTAATTTCTTTTCATTTTAGTAAAGACCAAAATCAACAATTTTAAGTTAAATTTTTTATTTCTTCACAAGGAAAAAGTATTAACTACTAATACCTACAAATGCAATCATTGCTGATGACTAGGTTTTAAAAATATATACTTTTTAGTTTTGTTTGTTTCTTCACAAAAGTAACCTACACACACAAGTGTCTCAACTATCTAGGTTGTGTTCATACCTTAGTCATTCAGTCTATTCGTATGTGAATTGTTGAAAATTGTTACCCTAGGTTAGAGAAGGAAAATAAAACTAACTTTTAACTTTGAGACTATGAATCCCTCTGAATTTTTTTATGCAAAGTACTATGTTCAAGTTCATGTGTGCATTTCTTCTGAGAGATTTCAAAGTTTCTAGCACATTCCAAGGAACCAAGATCCTATAAAGATTTGTAATAATTACTGAAAAACTATAGACTTTTATATTGAATTCCATAGACTTTCTTAATGGGCTACATCAGTGCTTCACAAATTTTAATTTGCACAGAAATCATATGGGGATCCTGTTTAAAATGCTGATTATAATTCAGAAAGTCTAGAGTGGGGTCTGAGATTCTGCATTTCTAACAAATTCCAAAGTGACCTTGCTGCTGCTGGTCCATGGAACACACTTTGAGTAATAGCAAAAAAATATAACATGCCTGAAGAGGAAGACCTTATGCAGAGTTCAGAAAATTTTACCCAATCAGAAGGTTCTAATACTGTACTTTATTTGTCAATATGTCCTAATGCTTAACAAAGGTAGGAGAGTAAACACATACCAGCATTACTTTTGCCATACTTGGAACTGTTAAAAAAACAAAATTCAACCAAGTAATTTTGAAGATTTAATTGGTTTGATTAAGCAATTCGTAAATGGGGCTGCATCATTTCATGAAAGGGCACTCTGATGGGGTTGTATGGAAGGTTTTCATAAGAAGCAAAGTGGGACAAAAGACTATTAACCAAAAAGAAAAAAAAGAAAAAAAAAAAGAATTATTTGGGGGCCCAGAAAATTTTTCTTTGGGCTAAGAGAGTAGAAGAGTTTTTATCGTGCATATTTCCTCTTTCTGCTGTGGGATGGGGAGGTGGTAGGGGCATAGAGAGGGCCCATGTGACAGATTACCTTACTGATGTTTGACCAGAAAATTCCAGACTAGTCCATTAAGGTTATGTTTCTGGGAAGGGTTGAAACTGCAGTTAGATCAAGTATTAAATCTAGGTTTGGTATCATTAACTTTTAGCATGAGTGGTGCCATTTTGGGCTTTCTCTTTAACAGAATAAAGAGCATATTCATGAGATGAAAGTTACACCATGTCCCACTATTTAGAAGGTCTGAAGCTGATTTTTGCTGTCATGCATCATGGAAGCTCTCCATTTGAATTCTCTATTTTTGTGTTTCTTCTGTTAAACTTACACATCTTTCTTTAACTTCTACAACTACAGTCATTTTTCAAGTAAAGTTTTATTGAGCCAAAAATGCTAGCCAAAAGACCAATTTTGGGGCATAGAGTCTAAACTACTAGCAGCATGGTTAGGTAGAAAAACAGCATGTCTGTCACCTCAGAGTTTTGCAAGGGTTTTTATACATCTAGTAGGAAGAAGGGGAAAGGAAGAGATAGTCTGAAGGAAATTATATGAGCTAGAGGCAAAAGGGTGGGAGAAGGTGAAGCAGGCCAGCTCTGGGATAGCAGAGTCTGTGTAAAGAAATGTCCACTCCTATAGAGCGGCTATGGGAAGTAGTCCAGAGACCATGTGTAAACAAGCAGAGGCTCCCAGTGTTAAATGGTATCTGGTTAAAATAATCCACAGAAGTAGCCACTGAAAATTAATATGAAATTCCAACAGGCAAAATGAATGTGAAGTCTTTTATTAGCTGGTCCATAGCCATTAACGGACTAACAGTTCTGTCTCTTTCTCTCACTCTCTGGTTACTGTAATTTAATTTAGAACATCTCAGAATTTTTTTCTTATCATTTCCATCCCCCTCTCCCCACCCATTGAATTGGTTCCACAGAAAGAGTTTAATAAGATGCTGTCTGTTTCTCAAGTGCAGACATAGATATAAATTGATAATGCTCCTGATCATTAAAAAAAAGTCATAGTTTCATTATCTTCAAGATTGTGAAATACTGCCCTCTCTTTTTCATCTTCAGGAATATAAAACCCTGTTATTAACAGGTTTAGAAATAGTAAAAACAAATACATTTTATTATTCCAATAGAAACAGGATCATCTCTTATACATTCACCTTACTTTTCTTTTCATCTGCTTATTACGATTTATTTACCCGAGATCATCAATGCCCATCTGAAAGTTTTACCAACATCTGAAACTTAACAGAAAAAAAACCTAACAATTTCCCTTACTTATTAATAAATATCTACCAATTTCAAACAACTTTGTAATCAAAACATTAAGATTTTGCTTAATTATAGTACAATGCCAAATATAAAAGAAAATGGACAAAATATTTTAAAAGAAGAAGGAAGTAATAACACCACCATCTGAAGGGAAAGATGCTAACTTTGGGGGTATTCCTTTGTCAGTTTTTGGGTGGTTTTTACATAGTTATAATCATTTTGAATATGTAATTTGTTTAACTTAATATTATAACACAAATATTTTCCATGTTATTATATTGGATTTATTTATAAATTTTTGATGGTTATATATTTTAAATTTCTCAAGAAATGTTTAAATGGTGACTATTCAGTCTATGCATTTATCTATACTTTTACCACATATATATATCTCTAAGTAATATGTAGTATTACTTGCATGTTTCAAAGTTTACATAATTAGTATTATACAGTATGTAGTCTACAACTTGCTTTTATTTTTTTCTCAGTATTATGTTTATGGGAATCATTCATGTCAATTCATATTTGCTATATGGTATTTCATCAAATAAACACACAATAATTTCTCCTGTATTCTTCTACTATTGATTAGTTAGGTGGTTTGCAACTGCATATATGTCTTGAAGAACATCTTTCTGCGTATTATATGTTTTTTTCTCATGTAGGATTATTCCCTTAGTATAGATCCCAAAAGTGAAATTACCAAAAAAAAAAAGAATATTTTTAAGATTCTTGATATGTGTTGCCAAAAAGATTTCCAAAAGGATTGTACCAATTTTAAATTGCCACAGAAATATATTAGTTCCTTGTTTTATCACATACTCACCAGCCATGGATGATATTATTAGTTTTTTCTTTAACTTCAGCTAGTTTGGTCAGCAAAAGGTTGTATTTTGATTTCAGGTGAAGTTGAAATTGAGTAACTTTTCCATATTTTCTGTTAATCATATTACCTCCTTTGTGCTCTGTTTTGTATGCCTTTTGCCCAGGTGGGGCAGGAAAAATTTTCTTCTACCCTTCTAGGTTCTTTGGCTGGTCTAATAATCAAATTAACATAAGATAGATTAATGGGAAAAAAAAACAGATTTAATTACATATTTATGTATGGGTGTCCATAAGAATATGAGACCCCAGAAAAGTTGAGCATTTGAGACTTAACTTGAGTTAAGGAATGGGATAGGGGCCTGAGGCTTCCAAGGAGTGGAGGGTAATTCACAGGACCACATTCCTATGTTTGACAGATATGAGGTAATTAGATGTTTGCCCTGCCATATAGATAGGTCATTCAGATAAAAAGTTATTCCTGGTAATAGTTTTCTCTCTGAACCAGACTCCCTATCTAAATTCTTTTAGGTAGTTAATGGAAAGGTAGAGGTTTCTTGAATCTGCTGGGTCTTGATTGCCTTCAGCTAGAAATAGTCCACATGTCGAAGTAGCACACTTTGGGGAGGTGTGTTCTGAATCCCTTCACCCATCAAGACTGTTGGACACAGAGTGGTTCCAGTCAAGATGGCGGAGTAGGTAAATGTTGTGCTTGCTTCCTCTTACGATCACATCAAAATTACAATTAAACTACAGAACGACCATCATTAGGAGTCTCTTGAAGTCTAATTGAACAGAAGTCCTACAACTGGGGACACACAGAAGAGGCCACCTCGAGGCCAGTAGGAGGGGTGGGGACGTGAAGCGGACTGATTGCACAACCATATGAGGTGGTTGAGAATCGAGAGAAATATCTTGGCTATGGAGGTTGCCCCAGAGGAGTGAGGAATCCCGGCCCCACACTGGGCTCCTCAGCCCAGGGTTCCAGTGCCAAGAAGAGAAGTCCCCACAACTTCTGACTGTGAAAACCAGCAGAGATTGTGTAAGATAGAGGGCTAAGGGAGTCACAGACTTTCCCCTTAAAGGGCCTGTGCATGGACTCATTCACTCTGGGCTCCAGCACTGGGCAGCAGCTTGACATACAAGGAGCCAGGGACATACAAGGAGGAACTGAGTGTCTGCCTTGTTCTTTTGTTGAGCCCTCCCCCACCTGGTTTACAGATCTAGTTTACAGGCAGGCGCCATATCTGAGTCTCCATCAACCTGGCTGACACCCTTTACCCCGCCCTAGTGATTCCCTGAGACTCAGCCTCTCCCAACTTGCGGGCCCTCCCAAGCTGCTTCCAGTGGATTTTCCATGAACTGTCCTGTTTTGGTTCATGCTGCAGACTTTCCTAAAATCTTTTAAAAGTTCACAAAACCTAAATGAGTAGCACCTGGCCTCAGCATTCCCTGTACGTCTTGCTGAGCAGCCCCAACCCTGGCACTAGTGGCAGCTAGCTTATGTTTGTGGCTTGGCAGAGCATAGGTGGCTCATGCCAGGTGGCCCCAGGCAGTACACAAGCTGCAATTGAACTTGGCCTGCAGCAGGACCCCTCTCAGGAGGCCCCAGTCAGCATGCCTTGTGACTGGCTTTGGCCTGAGCCAGAGCACTACCTGGGACCACATCTGAGGACGACGCACCCAAAGGGCAGACAGGGCAGGCACCAGAGCCCTGCTAAAGCAAACTCTGATCTCTAGGGTCAGCCCCTGCATAACAGCTCTTCCACTGGTCACAGCCAGTCTTCACAACCAATCAGCCTAAGGATCAGTTCTTCCCACTGATGAACAAACAGCAACCAAGGCTCAACTGTAACAGGAGGGCACACACAATCCAAACAAGGGCATAACTGGAGCACTTGGGTCAGGTGACCAGGGAGACTGTGCCACTGCACCCCATAGGACACCATCACCTTATGCATAAGGCCACTCTAAGACTAGGAAACATAGCAGCCTTACTTAATATAGAGAAATAAACACAGGGAGGCAGCCAAAATGGGGAGATAAAGAAACACGTCCTAAACGAAAGATCAGATCAAAGCTCCAGAAAAAGAACTAAACAAAATGGAGACAAGCAATCTAGCAGTTGCAGAGTTCAAAACACTTTTTATAAGGATGCTCAATGAACTTAGGTGAAAAGTAGATAAACTCAGTGAGAACTTTAACAAAGAGATAGAAAACATAAAAGTGGAGATAAAAAAAAAAAAAACATAAAAAAGAACCAGTCAGAAATGAAGAATATAATAACTGAAATGAAGAATATCTTAGAGGGAATCAACAGTAGATTAGATGAAGTGGAGGATTGAATCAGTCATTTAGAAGACAAGGTAGCAAAAAACACCCAATCAGAACAGCAACGAAAAAAAATAATCCAAAAAAATTAGAATAGTTTAAGGGGTCTTTGAGACAACATCAAATGTACCAACATTTGCATCGTAAGGTACCAGAAGAAGAGACAGAGCAAAGAATTAAAAACCTATTTGAAGAAAGAATAACAGAAAACTTTCTCTAACCTGATGAGGGAAATAGTCATACAAGCCCAGGAAGCTCAGAGAGTTCCAAACAAGATGAACCCAAATAGACCTACACCAAGACACATAATTAAAATGCCAATGGTTAAAGACAAAGACAGAATCTTGAAAGCAGCAAGATAAAAACAGTTAGTTACCTGTAAGGAAGCTCCCATAAGACTGTCAGTTGATTTCTCAACAGAAACTTTGCAGGCCAGAAGGAGTAAGCAGGAAATAGTCAAAGTGATAAAAAGCAAGGATCTACAACCAAGGTTACTCTACCCATCAAAGCTGTCATTTAAAATCAAAGGACAGATAAAGAGCTTCCCAGACAACAAAAAGTTAAAAGAGTTCATCATCATCAAGCCAGTATTACAGGAAATGTTAGAAAGACTTCTTTAAGAAGAAGAAAAAAGAAAAAAAGATTAAAAATATGATTAATAAGATGGCAATAACTACATAGACAGCAATAATTACTTTAAATGTAAATGAATTAAATGCTCCAATCAAGCGATAGACCCTTACATATGCTGCCTACAAGAGACTCACTTCAGATTGAAAGATACACACAGACTAAAAGTAAAGGAATGAAAAAAAAAAGTATTTCGTAAAAATGCTAACAAACAAACAAAAAAATTGAGATAGCAATACTTTTATACCAGACAAAATAGACTTCAAAACAAAGGCTATAACAAGAGACAAAAAAGAACCCAATTATCTCATTTCTGTATATTTATCTGAAGAAACCCAAAACACTGCTTTGAAGAGACATGTGAATCCATATGTTCAGTGTAGCATTATTTACAGCAGCCAAGATATGGCGCCATCCTGGGTGTTCATCAATGGATGAATAGATAAAGAAGAGGTCATATCTATATAATATGGAATATTACTCAGCTACAAAATGAATGAAATCTTGCCATCTGTAACAACATGGATGGATCTAGAGAGTATTGTGCTGGGTGAAATAAGTCAGAGAAAGACAAATGTCATTTGTGGAATCTAGAGAACAGAATAAACAAATAGACAACAGAAACAAGCTCATAGATACAGAGAGCATTTTGATAGTTGTCAGATTGGGGGATTGGGAATGGGTGAAGGGGGAGGGGATTAAGAAGTACAAACTAGTAGATACAAAATAGTCATGGGGATGTAGAGTATAGCATGGGGAATAAAGTCAATAGTATTGTAATAACTATGTATGTTGTCAAATGGGGTGATCGCTTCCTAAGTCATATAAATGTCTAATCACAGTGATTAGTTGTCATACAACTAATATAATATTGTATGACAACTATAATTGAAAAAAATAAAAATATAAAAATCAAATAAATAAATAAGACTGTTGGAGATGGTGTTTTATCTCATCTTAATAGTTTTTTATATAACAATATATTAATTTGTTGTCAAAATTGCTACAATTTTTTTGAGGGTTTTTTTTGGTACATGGTTTAGTTTTTAAATAATGCTTGTAAGCAGATAATTAAAGAGTTTAATAATTCTATTATAATGTCAGCTTACTTATGTGGTTGGTCAAACGTTGTGTAGAATAGGACATTTTGGTTGTAAAATCATTCATATATCATTACATTTACAAATGTATATGCTAATTTGAAATTGGCTAAATTTTAACTTCTCTTAGTGGTTTAACTCATCCATTTCCCAGAATAGCATTAGCAGAACTGTTAAATGTTGACCTTATGTAGTTTGTAAAGTGTAAGCAATCTTTAATAGCCTATAAAGACCTTTCATTGATGTTTTTTCTCTTTATTTATTTATTTTTATGTTTTCCTGAGAAAATAATTAACAGTTCAAGTTTAAATGATCATTAAAGCTTTTTTAAATGACATTTTACTAAATTGTCTAATGTTAGGGAAATATGCACTCTTACTATTTCTTTATTAATTTATTTTACTTTGAGAAGTGGACACTTCTGCAATTTTAAAATAAAAATGTGACCTTTAAAAAAAATTTAATACATAGATTGAATCAATCAGTGGTTCCACTCAGAAGAAAATATCTCCTCCATTATGAAGAAAGTCCTAGGAATTAGTGGATGTCTCCTTTGAAGCCTTATAAAATTAATACAGCTCTTAACAAGTGAAAACAACTATCAATCTAAAGAAGTATTTATTGAATACTCCTTTCTGTTCAGGCCTCCAGCAAGTGCTAGAAAATAGAAGAATGGATAAGTGGTCATTTTAGGTAGAACAGAGATAAGAAGAGAACAGTGAGAAATCAAACCTCGGGTTGCTGAGCCAGGCTACAAATAGACTTTTATAACCTGCTAAAGAATATGGAATTTTTTTCACAGCAATCAACAGCCTTAAAATATTTGTTTTCTTTTCTTTCGGCCACACCATAAATCAGTGGGCATCTTTAAATGCACGGACATGTATGGGGCTACCTTTGCCATGTTTGTATCACCATGAATCTAATTAAATAATAAATGTCATCATTTATCTTTGAATTAAAAAATGTGTTTTAGAAAGATAATTCAGGAGACAGTGTGGGAAATGGACTGCATAGAGGAGATACGGATAAAGGATGACCACTGGGAGATTGATTGCAATGGTCCAGGTGAGATATGATGGTGTGATGTTGCAAGACATCACACTAAGCACTGCAGGGAACACAAAGCTAAACAAGACATGGCCCCTGTGTGAAAGATGAATGAATGAAAATGTCAAACTCGATGCTTATTTACCCTAACATGAGCCCCTGGAGACTGATGTAGAAAGATAGGAATAAGAGAAGATAGACATTTACTAAAATCTTGCTGAAATTAAAATTATAGAAACCAATAATTCTTGCTTGATCTTTTCAATTTGACTCTGTTGTCTTCCATGTCTTTATGTAATCAATTCGTCCCCCTGCTGTTTGTGTTTTGCCCAACCATAAAAAACAAGGCAACAGGAACAACACAGTCAGCAGTTGCCTGAACTTGTTAGCGGATGTGATTTCAGTAACTAAATACTTGCTGACTCAGAGACAAGAGGGAAGCAAAAATTTCCTTTCCCTATTCTGTGGCCAACTAAATGGTTACAAGCCTGTCAAGGTCCACAGTGATGGGACCTCTTTCTACTGCCCAGCTTGCTCATTTGCAGTGTCATCATAAATCAGGACTGAAGTTTTATACTAAACTTAAATAAGTGAGTCATGTAAAACATTTCTGGGGCATGGAATTCACGGCAAGGTGGCAAAAAGACCGGCCCTCCCTCTCTGGCCTGAGGCTTCATTACTCACCTGGCTCTTAGTTCACGCTACAGCACCCTTCCTCACCTTTGCTGAAGAAAACAAACATGAAGCACAGAGCCTATTCCCCTAGTATGAAAGAATGGGGTTTGGAATCACATATGGTTGAATACTGTCTTTGTCAAGGCTGTGTGACCTCCTGCAAGGCAGTTCACCTCTTTCAGCTTCAGATTTCTCACCTATGAAATAGTGGTTATGATATGACTACATGCACCTATGCAAAAGAATATATGTACAACACCTGGAGCTCTCTTACCTTTCTGGTAGGGATGTAAAATGGTGCTGCTGTTTTCTCTGAAAAATTGCTTGGCAGTTTCTTTACAAGTTAAACATAAGTTTACCATACAGCCCAGCAATCCTACTCCTAGGCATCTACTCAAGGGAAATGAAACATATGTCCACACAAAGACTTCTGTGTGAATGTTCATAGTAGCATTATTCATGAGTAAGCCACAAAAACAATATGCTGGTCCAAAGAAGCCAACCAAAAAAGATCACATGTTGTATAAGTCCATTTACACGAGGAAAGGCAAATCCAGAGAAGATAAACCTATAGAGACTTAAAGTATGTTATAGTTGCCTAAGGCTGGAGGAGAGAGGAGGGAGAGTGACTGCAAATGGGCATGAGGGATAGTTTTTGGGGTGATGGAAATGCTCTAGATTGCATTGTGGTGATAGATGCAAAACTAACTTTACTAAAAGTCATTGAATATATACTTAAAATGGTGGAAGTTTATGGTTTATAAATTATACCTCAATAAAGCTGTTTTTAGAAACCTAGCAGGCATGCAGTAGATACTCAATGTTATAGTGAATCATTAACATTTAATAAGCATTTATTGGTAAGCTACTTTAAACACATTATATGACTTAGCTTGATTTAGCTCTTATTTCTAAGGCACATTTGTAAGTTTCAGAAACTATAGTCTTTCAAATACTACTATCGACTAAATATTTTTCTTTAAACAAAATTGCTTTAAAAACATAAGTTTATTTAAAAATAAAACTTTATATCACTATGGTAAATGGAAAACCAGTATCATTCATCATAAATAAAATTTACTGTGAAAATAAACACAAATAAAGCCAAATGATCTTGGGTTAGTTGGCAGATGTTGCCTAAAGCAGGCTTGCTCTCTTCGCTTGAAAAAGGAGACTAAAAATGTTAAAGAGGTGACTTAGGCATACTAACGCCAATGAAGAATTTCTCTTTGATGTAATCAGAACCAGCAACCAAGATCCCAGGCAGGCTGAGAATAAAGAAGGTTTTTTGTGCCCTGCCATCTATACAGAGTTAAAAACAATTGAAGTCAGATACCTTCTTAGGGCTTATCATGAGGTAGCAGAGCCTGCTCCGGCCACTTTATCACTATGCCCCTGTAAGTCCACAAAAGCAGGGACCTGGAGAGGGGCTAAAGAAAACTCAGGTCTGACTCCTCAGGCCTAGTTGAACATGAGGTAGTGTGACTTGGCTTGAGGCATTGAAAGGCCTGAGAGAACACTCACAGAGATCATGCAACAATGAGGAAGGAGATGGCATCTCTCCTCTCTGTGGAGGCTGGAACCAGGTACGCCCCGGGATGTGGCCCATGGAAAGGGCTGCTGAGGGATATCTGAAGCAGTCATACCAGAGTGACCCTCTGAAGTCAGGGAACTATGTAGGGCCCATTGACAGACTCACCATCACATTAATGTGCGAATCAGAATTTGGATGCCTGGAACATCAATAACCAATAAATTTTAGCCAGAGAGACAATGCAGCCAAGAGAGCATCAGACATCACTTAGGGAAGAGACATTTGTCCTTTCTCCCTTTTTTCCAAAAATAGTGGAAAAAGGAGGTTCAACTGAGCATGGCAGAAGGGAAAAATTAAAATATTTCATGTATGTACTCTACTTGATTCAGACTGTTCAAAACACTGGGTAGCGAAGGATTAAAACAACTTAAAAGAGCTCACTTTCACACTCTGCCATTCAGCTAATGCCTTGTATTGGAACATCTAAAATTATCTTTGGAATCTCCTGTAGTTTGGTAAACACTGCTGTCAGGGAAGTGAAGAGTTGCCTCCAGTCCTCCAACCCTAGAGTTGCCGACAGGGGCACTGAAAATGCTGTAGAACGATATTCAAGTTGCTTCTCCTCTCACTCTTCATAACTTCGGTCTGTCTTTTCCAAGCGATGGATATCTGGGGCAAAATTTAGTAACACTATATACCAGACCAAAATACTGTTTTTCTCACTTGCTCTATTTTTCTTTTCCCTTACTGATTTTCATTTCTTACCTCTCTTTGGTCAGCAAAGGAGAATTCTGCCCACCACACTGGGCTAAATGAGAATCCAGGACTTGAGCTTTCCATGGCACCATAGGAAGGAAAGTGTCGAGGATACAGAAACTCTTGCCTGCAATGGCCAGAGTTTAAGTTCAGGTTCTGCCTCTTGTTACCAATTTAGCCTTGAACAAGTCCTTGAACTTCTCGAGTTATGTTTCTTTATCTGTTAAATGGGATTAATTATAATATCTGCTTCCCAGGTTGTTGTGAAGCTCAAATGAGATAACATGAGAATACACACCATACAATTCTACAAAAATGTTATTTTTTATTATTATGGTGGTGGTTTTTAAAGGAGCACCTTTTTAAAAGTAATTTGCCCAATTAAGATATGTATGTATGTTTCAACATCTCTCCAAAACATAAAATTGAATGAAAAAGAGTAATTTGTAGAAACATACGTAATGTAATTCATTATGGATTTTATTTTTCCAGCTTTATTGAGATATAGTTGACATAAGATTGTGTAGGTTTAAGATATATAAAGTGATGATTCGATACACATATATTTTGTGAGATATATAACCTTATAGTGTGGTTAGTTAACACTTCCATCACCTTATAATTATCATTTCTTTTTTTGTGGTGAGAACATTTAAGATCTACTCTTCTACCAACTTTCAAGTATACAATACAGTATTGCTGCATATTAGATCTCCAGAACATACTCATTTTATAACTGGAAGTTTGTACCCTTTGACCAACATCCCATTTCCCCCACCACTCAGCCCGGGAAACCACCATTCTACTCTGTTTCTGAGTTCGGATTTTTAGATTCCACATATAATGGAGATAATACAGTATTTGTCTTTTTCTGTCTAACTTATTTCATTTGACATAATGTTCTCAAGGTCTGCCCATGTTGTCACAAAAGGCAAGATTTTTTTTTCTTTTTTATGGCTGAATAGTATTCCATCATCTGTATATCACACTTTCCTGAAGCATTCATCCGTGGATGGACACTTCAGTTGCTTCCATGTCTTAGCTATTTGTGAATAATGTTACAATGAACACGAGGGTGCAGCTATCTCTTTGAGATACTGACTTCATTTTCTTTAGACATGTACCCAGAGGTGGAATTTCTGGGTCATAAGGTAGTTCTATTTTTAATTTTTTGAGGAACCTCCACACTATTTTCCATAGTGGCTGCACCAATTTATATTCCCACTAACAGTGCACAAGAGTTCCCTTTTCTCCACAGTCTCACCAACACTTGTTATCTCTTATCTTTTTGATAATAGCCATTCTAACAGATGTGGGGTGATCTCTCATTGTGATTTTGATTTGCATTTTCCTGATAATTGGTAACGTTGAGCATCTTTTCATGTACTTACTGGCCTTTTGTATGCCTTCTTTGGAAGACATTGTTAATTTTAAAACACTTAAAACAGTGCTATATGTTGTTCATAGACAAAATACATATGTAGGACAATTCTTCACATGTGTGGGAAAACACATTAAACTGATGCTAATGGCTGGTCCTGGGGAGAAAGGGACAATGGGATTGGGGAAGTGTATTTAGGGCCTTCAGCTGTAGCTAAAGCAGTGTTCAACAGTGTTTCCTTTCTTTTTCTTCCTTCCTTCCTTCCTTCCTTCCTTCCTTCCTTCCTTCCTTCCTTCCTTCCTTCCTTCCTTCCTTTGGCCTATGTGTCAAACAGCATGTCTTATACAAATAAACAATTCCCACCACCCTTTTCTTATTAAAGTTTCTTGTTTATAAAATTTGCCCTTTATAAAAGCTCTGTTGTGTAGAGTGTAAATATTTAATTTAATCCACATCCACTTAGGCCTTTCTGGTGTTTGTTTTTCATTTATATTTCACCATGTTACATAATGCCAAATTCATTTGCCATTCACTCCATTCAATTTGAAAAAATTTTTAAAAAGCAAATTGTTTTTTGGTTGTTGTAAAGATATCAAATATTCAGGTGATCAACTACATTTTCCTTTTCTATGTACTCGTTTTAGAATTCATTGTATATGTTTTCTCATTCTCCTTCAATAATAGATAAGGGAATTTTTTTCTCTTCACCCCTTAATTTTTCAACCACCTACTTCTTTTAATCTGGGTTCAAACCTGGGAGTTGGTTAAGGCGAAGATTGCAATACTCAACCAGTCAAGAAATCTGGATTTGGCCTCTAATATCTAAAAAAGCTACCCAAAAGTCTAAAACTGCACTGTCCTATATAGTAGCCACTAGCCACATGTGGCTAAGTTTACATTTATTAAAACTAAAAAAAAAAATTAAAATTCAGTTCCTCACTCACACAAGGCACATTTTTCAAGTGCTCAGTGGCCTCCTTGGCTTTCTGTGTTGGACAGCACAGATGTAGAATATGGCCGTATCTCAGAAAGAGCTGTTGGATAGTGCTGGTCTGGAATTACATGGCAGCAGCTATGGACATTGCCTGTACTTTCCAGATTTCCCACTTTCATCTTCCTAACTTTGAAAAACTTCTGCAGGTGCAACTCTGGATGAAGAAACGGTGGGTAACACATGAATGATGAAGACAAAGTTAACTAATGAGAGCCCTCTTCACTCTTCCCTAGAGACTGATATTCCTTGTAAGCTACTCAGGTTTCTGTCCTGGCCAACATCTTTGAGTAGATTTTCAGATAAAGATATTATCAAGAGACAGAAGTAGATCTACCCATCTAAGGTTCTATGTTATTTTATTTGTGAGAGTTTAAAAGAATTTGAGGCAAATATAATAGGTAATCTAGTTTCATCCTTAAATAAACTTTTAGTCACTGCATCTATCCACTCCCTTCTTGGAAATCAGACTAATGGTCAACTAATAGATGCAGAGTGTGAAGAAATTGGCTAATACGTATCCAGTGACTCCATAAGGTCAGTAAGTGGTCACAGCTCAGAATGACTCTTATTTTTGTAGAGGACATGTTCTACCAGATAAGGCAAACTAGATAAACAGCTGTTACTCTTTGAATCAAGGAAAAATAGTTAGCAAATAAAATTCCTGGTGAATATGTCTTTCCTAACCTCATAGATTTTTCTTACAATTCTCTCCATTGTTTCTGTGATCTTACCTAGCGCACTATTATTTAATTTTTCATTGGGTTTATTCCCTCTTTGCATTTTTCCATTTGGCTTTTACAGAAGTGTGCTCTACGGCTATTCTAGAATGAGTCAATATATCATTTAAACTTTAAATCACCACATTTTATTAGAATATCTGTAAAGTGTTTATTATTTCAATTAATAAAATATGTCCTTTGCAATAATTGCCTTGGGGCATGAGTACAGAGTTAAAAACACTCAGAAAGTTATTTAAAACTATAAAAGCCTTCAGCCAAAGATGAATGTGTGCTTTACGCATTAAGCCACTTTAAATAATTTTAAAGCAGCTTTCACGAAATACCCTCTTATGGAAAGGCCAACTGCAGAAAGGTAAATGTTGGTCCCATCTCTGAAGGAAGCCAAACTAGAGGCTTCACCAGGATTGGAGTGGGGAGGAAGTTATGTATACAAGGGTTCTCCATGATGAGGCCTCTGTCGTTTCAGTTCCCTCTTCTCTAAATGGCATTTGGGAATCATAAGTTGATGTGCCCTACCAGATCTCAAATTGCTGCAGCGCTGCAGAGGGAGAGAGGCAGTCACTAGGGTAACCAAATCTCAAATCACTTAGGTCTTTCATAGACATGGTCAACACTTAAAATTCTCAGAAGCAAATAGGCAGTTTATTCAGAACCTCCAAGATGAGTTTGATCTCATACTTTCCAATTTTTAGAAGTAAAGGAAATAAATCTGAGGAGTTTTAACTTAATTTTGTGAGTCTTTCCTGAATGCTAGGCAAATGTTAGCACCGTGTATTGTTTTACCACTGCCTTCTCTTCAACTCACTGGAGACTAATCATCACTTCCAGATCCTCTTTGCAGCAACAATAATGATTGTGGACAGAGGATCTGAGATTTTAATCAGTCGCACAGAGTTACTAGTCACAAATAATCTAACTTCCTGAACATGTTATTTAGGACACTGCTCAGACCACCTGTTTAAGTACAACGACACGCTTACAAAAAAGCAGATTCCTAGGCTCCCTCTAAGAACCAGTGATTCTGAATCTTTGGAGAGAAGTGCCAATAATCTGCATTCTAACAAGCTCTCTTCCATAATTCTTACATTAAAATTTAAGATGGAATGGATGGAAGATAAAAAGATTTTCTATGCCTTTTACTATGAAGAAATAAGATGAGTCAGAAATTTGGCTAAATCTCTGAATCAGAACAAAGGAAAAGTTAATAATTGAGAAATAACTTTGGGCAAAAAGCGGAAGTAGAAAAATTTTAAAGCATGTTAAGTACTTCTAAGGGGTCCAGTGGCTTGGCAGGCCCAGTGATCACATATTTCTCATTTTTCGAGCTAGTTTTGAGCTAGTAGCAAATATCCTGTCTTATTGGTTGAAAATATCTGCAAATGTTCATATTCTCTTTATTTTCATTTCTCATTGTATTTATAAAGTGAAAAATAGAAATTTCTGTCCTATATACCATAGAACATTTTTTGTAAAAATGGATTGAATGAGAATATATGTAAAAACAGTTTGCAAACTATAGTGCTTTATGAACATTTTTAGGTCCAAGGAATAGTGAATTGTATTATTCTTTCATTGACTTATTCTTTGTCATTTTGGAGAAAAATCAGTTACTAATTCAATTTTCTCTTCTGTGAATTAGAGCCATGTCTTTGAGTGTTGAGTAAACTATATTACAGCACAATCAATTCATTCATTGTTTGTCTTTGCAACTGAGTTAAACACATGGTAATTTACAATGATTATGGAGATATTCATATAAAACATGTTACTTAGGGCTCTTCATAAATGTAGACATCTCATCCCTCTCATGATTCTTCATATCATTTCTTTTCATTTTTTCTGTTTGTTTGAAATTATCTATTTAGTTTTTAAATAAGTAATACATTTGCAAGAATCAAAAAGTATAAGAAGCTACAATATAAAAAGTCTCTTTGCCCTTCCATCTCCCATTTATTTCATTTCCCACCTACCCTTTATAGGTAACCATCCTCATCGATTATGTTATGCATACTTCCAGAGATTGTTTTTATGCACACGCAAGAAGATATAAGTATATATCATCCCTTCTTTTACTTTTTAACGTAATGCCAGTATACTCTATATACTGCTCTGAACTTGTTTCACTTAACAATATATC
>NW_006431288.1:190202-204740 GCF_000325575.1 Pteropus alecto
CTTTCCCTAACACAATATAAAGAGTTTCCTCAATCTTTTTTACAGCTTCAATAAATTCCATTATTTAGCCGCACTATAATTTATCTAACCAGTCTCATACTAATGAACTTTTAGGTGGATTCCGATCATTTGTCATTATAGATAATGTTGTAATGAATAAACTTGAACATTAATTATTTCCCATTTGTGTGAGTGTGTCTGGAAGATAGATTCCATATGGCTTATTTTTTTAGCCTCTGAATGTTTTGGTTGATTTTTTGGAACTATTCCCAAGTTGTGCATGTCTCTCTTCAATTAGGGAAACCAAAATTATACATAATACTCTAAGAATAACCTTCCCAATGCTGAATATAGCAGGATTGCTTTTCTCTTTTTTGTTCTTGCAAATCAGATCTGCAAGAATTATAAACCAGTTTTTAAAAATGGCCTAACAACTAATCTAAAAAGTAAGTTTATTAAAAATAATAACCTAACATTGCTAAAGAATATTAATACCTAAGCACCATGATTTCCTGTTATTTTACTGCTATTTATTTTCACACATTTTTCTTCTTTAACATATGTTCTTTGTTTGGGTTTCTATCTTAATGGGAGGATTTGATTAAAGTCAAGTCTACTCAATATACATCAATGAAAGCAATTATGAACAAGGGGTAGAATAGAAAAATATTATTTTAACAGCAAGTATGTATGATAGCTAACTGTTCTGATTTAAAATATTTTATTTCATTATCTGATCACATGTCTCAAGTTTAGCCTTAGAAAATACAATCACCACACAAATATAGAATATCTTTAGCCCAGGAATTTGGTGGCTACAGTCTGTTAGTGTTTAAGGTATCAGTAACTGCTTGAGAATGTCCAGTTTTCTTTAATGTTGATTAATGCTCAATGATTCAAAGTGACTTAGTGGCAGGCAAATAGAACTACTAACTCTAAGAAAGTTTTGAAGTATTCACTAAACATACACAAGCCAAATGGTGCAACATTAGTTTTTGATAAGAAGTGGAACTTAAATAACAGAAAGCCACAAACAATCCTCAAAGTTCATTTTAACTGTCTCTGCATGATTTTCTCTATGTCTTATCTGACCCTTTCTTTCCCTTTCTCACTCCAAGATCTCCTTTGGGCAGAATTTCTCAAGCAGGAGTTAAATGGACTTAAAAAAAAAATGTGTATGTCTTTGCATGTCCTCAAGGGAATGACTAAAAAGGGAGTTAGCAGTTTTAGTAACTAAAAGATCATAGATAACATGTAAAATAGATGGGTGGTTGAGAGATCACTTGGTTTGATTTTCATCAGACACCTCTAAACTCAAATTAGAATTGACTTATGCCATAGCAGAGTGACAGAAAAAACAGAACTCAAGATTGAACACCCCAAAATTTTTTATAAAGAATTATGCAAAATGGCATGGTGAAAAATTACATATAAAACCTAATCTTGAAGGCACAATTCTTAGACCCATCTGCATCCTTTGTCACTGTAAATTCAACTTCAGAGATCTTGAAAGCTTCCATTTTAATTTACCTAGGGCAGCAGCCAGAGCAGAAGATTAAAAACAACCACTGCAAGAATAACTTCTCTTGCAAGGATGGGTTATTGCCCCATACATCAGTCTTTATGACTTGAAACTGTTACAATCTTTTTATTTGGTGATGTTAACTTGATCTTCTGGTATTCAAGTATCACTTATCCTCACCAAAGAAGTCACTTGACACATTTGCCTCATAGTTTATCTTTACTGTTCTCTGTGCACTTCACTATAAATAATTTCTATCAGATCTGAAAAGTTGTACACATAGTCAAATCTCAATGATTCAAATAATAGTTATGCACTTTTAAACTACTATTGACCCTTGAATAACCCGATTTTGAACTGCACGGGTCCACTTATATGTGGATTTTTTCAATGAATACTGTAAATGTATTTTCTCTTTCTTATTGGTTTTCTTAATAACATTTTCTTTTCTCTAGCTTACTTTATTATAAGAATACAATATATAATATATACGACATACAAAATATGTGCTAATCGACTGTGTTATCAATAAGGTTTCTGGTCAACAGTAGGCTATTAGTAATTAAGTTCTTGAGGAGTTAAAAGTTGTATGTGGATTTTTGACTGCGTGGGGTTTGGTGTCCCTAATTCCCGCGTTGTTCAAGGGTCAACTGTACTTGTATCACATATCCAATTCTGCCTGCTTCTCACAGGCTCTTCGTTTAGGGGCAATCGCTTACTCTTCAGTTTCTTTCAGATACTTTTTAATAGGCATTTCAAAGGAAGAAAATTTTTCTCACCTAACCAGAATACTGTTGTCACATTTAATAAATTTAACAAAACTTCTCAAAATGAATCTTCATTTCATAATATTTTTATCATGGCTATGTAATTTAGTGTGTGAATACCAGCAAGGTACAGATGGTACAATTCTGGTTTTCTGAAAAGATTTAGAGCAAATCTGGTTATTTCAAGATTAGCAACATCTGAAGACTTTATGGTGGGGTTAACCACCACACAGTGAATAGCTCCATTGTCTGGTCTGCAACCTAGCCCAAAAAAGAGAGAGACACAGTTTATGATAGTCTATCTGGAAATAACTCAAGTCTACAGCAGCCTTCATCATGTGAAATGTAATGAGGGATTTAAAAGCTGAATTAGAATATGTTTCTGTACTGCTGGATGCAGAACTCTTTTTATCTCAAAATAGTACAGACATCATCAAACGTCCCTGTAGGGCAGGCATCCAGGAGCTGCTTTGAATGCTGCTGACTGTGCTTTTAAGGAGGTGTGCCAGAAATGTGATCGGCAACAACTCTCATAAAAGTCAGTCGAAAGAGAACCACATTAAGGCACCTTCAGAATTTGGATACCAGGTCACTTTTTGAGAGTAAAGCTACTGAGAGTTAGCATATACTTATTTCAAGTAGCCACCTGCCAAAGGAATAGTGTTGTGAGTGAAAACATGGAAAATACCCATTTCCAACTAATGAACAGTGATGTTTAAGCAGTATGAGTCTAGTCTAGTATTTAAGAGAGACAGTTCTGGAAAAAGGCAGACCTGGGTTCAAATCCCGTTGTTTCCATCTAATTTCTATGTAACCTGGAACAAATGATCTAATCTCTCTAAGCCTCAGAGTTGTTGCATTAATTAAAAGTTAAATTAAGTAATTTTCAGTTTCTCATATACCTGATGTTGAAAAGGTTGCTCCCCAAATAGCTAGTATGACTATTCTGGCCTCCTGAAATCTGTACCCCCATCGTCAATTGATGTATTATCTTTTAGTTCTACATGGCAATTTCTTTTGAGTTTGGTTATCTAAAGATAGTACTTTAAAGGTTCTGAGAAGATCAAATTTCTGACCTACAAAACAGAGGACTATCATATGTTCTAGAAATTCTACTTTCAGGTATATATCCGAGAGAAATAAAAACATATGTCCACACAAAACTTGTATAGAAATATCCATAAAAGCATTATTCATAATAGCCAAAAAGTAGAAACAACCTAAATATCCATCAACTGATGAATAGATAAATGAGATATGGTACGTACATATAATAGAATATTATTTGGCAATTAAAAGAAATGAGTACTGATACATGCTGTAACATAGCTGAACCTTAAAAACATGCTTAGTGAAAGAAGCCAGTCACCAAAGACCACATATTTTATGGATCCATTTATATAAAATGCCTAGAAGAAGTAAATCTATAGATACAGAAAATAAATTAGTGGTTACCTAAGACTTGGGAGAGGAAGGCTAGAGGGATGTGAGGGAATGACTACTAATGGGTTTAGTGTTTCTTTTTGGTGTAATGAAAATGTTCTAAAATTGATTGCGCTAATAGTTGTGCTATTTTGTGAATACACTAAAAAAACATTGAGTTGTCTATTTTTATTAGTTTCAGGTATATGGTACATTGGTTAGAAATTTATATAGTTTATTAAATGATCTCCCTGATTACTCTATCACCCATCTGGCTCTACACACAGCCATTAAGATATTATTGACTATATTTCCTCTACCGTGCTCTACATCTCCGTCACTACTTTTTAACTACTAATTTGTACTTCTTCAACTCTTCACTTTTTTCTCCCAGCCCTCCAACCCCTCTCCCCCTGGCAATCACTAGATTGTCCTCTGTACCTGTGAGTCTGTTTTCGTAAAAATCGTTGAGTTGTTAACTTTAAATGGATGAATTGTGTAGTATGTGAACTATATCTCAATAAAGCTGTTATATAAAAAAACAGAACAAAACAACAACAAACAAAAAAACAGGAACAGACTTTGGGATCCCATCAAGACTCTCTTAACTCTGTGAAGTTCTGCCTGAGAAAGCTGGGATCACTCTGACATTTCTTTTTTCTTTTTTTTTTATTAAATTTATTGGAGTGACATTGATTAATAAAATTATATAGATTTCAAGTGTACAATTCAATAATATGTCATATGTGTATTGCATTGTGTGTTCACCACCCAAAGTCAAATCTTCGGTCATCATATATTTGACCCCCTTTACCCTTATCTACCTCCCCCCTTGCTCCTTTCCCTCTGGTAACCATTAAACTGTTGTCTGTCCATGACCATGCTACCCTGAACAAGCCCTATCCTGTCTGATATTGGAAGTTAAGCAGGGTCAGGCCTGGTTAGTACTTGGATGGGAGACCACCTAGGAAGACCAGGTGCTGTAGGTCTAAATAAATAAAGAAATAAAGAAATAAAATAAGGGATTGTAAGCTGACAAGCTCCTTGCAATCTGTGAGGTCAACCAAGGGTTGTCTTGCCTAAAACTATAAAATAAATAAATTAATTAAATAAATAAATAAAAATAAACTGTTGCCTGTGTCTATGAGTCTTTGTTTGTTGCTTTCTGTTTTATATCCCACATATGAATGAAATCATATGGTTCTCAACTTTTTCTGTCTGACTTATTTTGCTTAGCATAGTAATCTCAAGACCCATCCATGTTGTAGCAAATGTCAGTATTTCATACTTTCTTTTTTTTCATCTTGCCTCTTTATTTATTTTTTTTATTTTTAACATTTTATATTTTTATTTTTCCCCCCTCCCCTCTTCTCCCTTCCCTCTGGTAACCAGTAGTTCATGGTCCATGTCCATGAGTCTCTGTTTGTTTGTCCTGTTCATTTGTTGCTTTTAGGTTTATATGCCACATATAAGTGATATCATGTGATTTTCAACCTTTTCTGTCTTGCTTATTTCGCTTAGTATAATTATTTAAAGGTCCATCGATGTTGTCGTAAATGCCAGTATTTCATCTCTTCTTATGACTGAGTAATATTCCATTGTATATACGTATCACAGCTTCTTTAGCCAATCATCTATCATAGGACACTTCAGTTGTTTCCATATCTTGGCCACTGTGAATAATGCTGCAGTGAACATCGGGGTGCATCTATCTTTATGGATAAAAAAATGTTTTCCAATTTTTTGTGTTCACTCTGACATTTTCTAATTGAAACAACAGATACTGCCAACATAAGTTAAAGAAGAAAAATATAGTACATCTTACCTTCAACTTAAAGATTTTCAAGTAATTTAAAGTTCAGCAGTTTCATAGGCTACCTAACCACATGTAGTTAGTGATGCACAGAATAACAAACAAACTATCAAAATAAGGATCCCAGGAAAGGCATTTGGGAAGGAGAAAAGATAAAATTTGTGGCTAACCTGGCAGTAAGATCCAAACTAACCTGAACATTGAGAAATATAGTCATTGGCATTGTCTATTCCTACCTAGTATCTTTTTCCCAATTCTCCCTTCCTATTTGATTTTCATTCAGTTATCACCTCTCCCCCATGCTGCCCTCACCTCTATATCTTTGAGAAGTCCTGGTTGACTTAAGACACTCAGCACATCATATTTTTGTCCCTTCTCCCACCCCATGCCCCAGGTACTGATTCAGGAGTGGGTATGTGACCTAAGTTGTTCAACCAGAGAATCTCAAGACTCTCACTTGGAAGACGAGGGCAGGTGCTGTCTTTTCTTCTGGACAATTTCCTGTGCTGTCTTGGCATAGGATCTGAAACCATTGCAGATGACTCATTGTTAGCCTGTGGATAAAGATGTAATGAGGAGGACCAGGAGAACCACAGAGACATGAATGGAAGTCCCGACTAGAACCATGCCTGCTCTCTACCCCTTCGCCTCTAGATTTTTCTAGTTATGTAAATCAAGAAATACTACTTTTATTTAAGCCAGTTTGAGTAAACATTTCTATTATTTACAGCCAAATACAGCCAAAATAAAATGAGACAATTCTAATAAATTCTAAACTTATATCTAAATTTAATATCCATTTAAGATACTTAAGACAATGCCTGGCATGTAGTAAGTACTATGTAAGTGTGAGTTATAATTATTATCACCAATAGATGTGTATTATAAAATAGAGATAATAATGATAACCTATCTATTTAACAAGGTGTTAATAAGTCAAAGAAAGATAAAAGAGAAGTGTACTATTCCTCCCTCCACTTAAAAGTAATAATACCCATTATAGAAAATTTGAAAAACAGAAATATATTAAGAAGAATAAAACAATCATTTACTATCCAGCTATTCAGAAAAAAATCATATGTTGGTTTTTTTCTTCCAGGCTGCTTTAAATGTGTAATTGAAATTATTCCACATATACAATTTTTCATTCTGCTTCTTAAAATTTTACCACATTCATAAGCATTTTCCATAGTTTATTCTCATTTTGAATTATTTTCCTAGAAAGGAGTTCTAGAAATGAAATAAGTAAGCCCTACATGATTCTTTTGAACACAAAATGAGATAATGGGTACAAAAGAAATTTGAAAATTGAAAAGCACTATACAAATATGAACTCCTCTTGTAATATTATTGTCTCTTCTCCAAACTTGTTCCTCCTCTTGAATTTTCTGTTTTGCTGAATTGCACCAGCATAATCACCAC
This sequence comes from Pteropus alecto, assembly GCF_000325575.1. Lineage (NCBI taxonomy): Eukaryota > Metazoa > Chordata > Mammalia > Chiroptera > Pteropodidae > Pteropus > Pteropus alecto. Next base: position 197,149 of record NW_006431288.1, read on the forward strand.
CACCACAAACAACTAACCACAATTACCTACTATTTTGTAGCAAGCACTTATTATGTGTTATGCACTGGGTAAAATATATAAGTACTTTATCTATTGTTCCATTTAGTCTGTATAAGATCCCTGCTTAAAAGGTGATATTATCTTATTTTGCAAAGAGAATGCTGCAGCTTCAATGAAATTAAATCATTTAAGGTCATACAACAAGAAATTGTAGAGTAAGGATTGGAACCCTGAAACTCATCTGACTCTAAAGTCCCTGCTACTCTGTTAACATGTCCTACCTCTCCCCAATGTACACTTCTTCTGTGTCCCTCAGATGATCAAGTGAGGCAATTTCTAACCCCTGTGTCACTCACTCTCCTTTGCCTTTCCAATTCCTCTGTTCTGGTTCAGACTGTCACTGTGTCTCCCTTGGATTATTTCCATAGTCTCCTGGTCTGGCCCATCCCCATCTATCTTTCTGTTGACAGTAATCTTCTTAAATGCAAATCTGACCATTATTTAGTGGTTCCCCATAGCTGTCAAGATAAAGTTCAAAATCTTCAGCTGAGCTTCTTTATTTCTCATGATCTCTCATCTCTCTGTCCTTCCCAAACAGGGTCATGCTGCTTCATGCTGCCATGTCCATACCCAGACCAATGCCTCTGCTTGGCTGACACCTATTAACCATAGTCACTTTCTTTGTTTATGTGACTCCTCTGTTTTCAAACTCAGTTAAAGCATATTATTCTCCTTTGGGAACTTTCCTTTTTTAATACTGAACAAAGAGGCTTCATTTATTAAGCAAATTGGCAACAAGAAGCTTATCCGATTTCACTTTATATACCAAGTAAAGAGCATATACTCTGTAGGTGCTAAATAAATATCTGTTGAATGAACATTATGCTACTTTGGCATTGATGCCTCATTAGGAAATGTTAGTTTGCATTAATAAAATGCACACTGTCCAGAAAAAGTCCATTACACTCCATATAACATGAAATATTGTGCTTAGTTTTAGAATTCGCATTTTTAGAAGTAAATTGGAATGTATACAGAGGCATATAAATGTAAGAAGGTCTAGAAACAATATCGCAAGGGAAATTATTACAGAAATGATTCTGTTTACATTAAAGAAAAGGTTCAAATGAGATGTGACAGCCACCTTCAAATGTGATAAAGATTAGCTCAATAAAAAGACAAAATTTTTAACCACAGAGCTGTGGTTTCTTCATCCTTCCATTATGGATGTTGTAGAAAGGACTTCTGCACAGGGTAGAAAGATGACGCAAATATCTTCAAACTCTTTGATTTGGGGCTTCTCAAGCTGAGTAATTTCATATCAGCTTTTCTGAAAAGCAAGTACTATGTAGAAATCACCAACAATGAGAAATTTTAGTGCAATTAATTCTCAACACTGAGTTTTTTTATCATCATTTTATGTTTTCTGTACTGAAGGCAGAAGAAATCATTCAAAGAAGTACCAAAAGAGAACACAAAAAAATATGGCGTCATTCTGGGCAGTTGAGACAATAGCCATAGCATAGAGGCAGAACAGACCAAGTATAAGGAATGGGATGCCTCTTTTCAAATAAAGACTCAGGGGCAATATCAAATGACAGTAGGTAAATAGATAGCGTCACATGCAATAACAACGCCTTCAAAAGAAATTTGCAGCCAGGGGCAGCTTTTCTCAGAGCTAATAAAGATTAAGCTTCGGGGCCACTCTTTTGCCCCTATCTCCTCTAACACCCTGGCAGGGACCTAACAATTTTACACTGTTTGTCTTTACCAGCGCACCCAAGAGTGTGAAAGTTTTAGGCTGTAGAAACCTTGTTTGTTTTAAGCCTATAAACCAGTTTACTAGCAAAACAAAATTTAGTATATATGTAGTGTGTTAAAAATAGTTTTTCAAGTGTTGTATTTCAGACACACCTACATACCCAGATTATAATCAGTTAAATCATTGTTATCTTTGGAAACAAAAGATATTTACATATATACTCTAGGGTCAGATTCTTTTTCTGCTTTGGCATTGAATTTGGGTGCTCTGTCTTGATTTTAAGTATTTAATCTTTTTATCTACTTGACTTGTTTGAAAACAAGATCCTTGTTTTAGTCTAGACCAGTATGAGGTAGAAGAAAGTCTTTATAAATTAAAATATTTAAATCTTAATTATCTAGTCATGTGGTAAAGGTATAAATCATATAAGGTTAAACCTGTTCTGCTTCAAGCTCAATGTCCCTCTGGGAAGTGATTCACCCATTCAACACCAGTGACAGAGGGAACACGGAAGCTGTCTAAGTAGAAGAGAAATATGGAGCAGCTAGGTAACTTTCTAATTCCTTGAGTCACATTTTTATAGTGGTTTCTCTATTTAGTAATAGAAGTGTGATTTCACAGAATATCACAAAGCTACCTTAAAATGCAAGCAAAAAGAGTGGCCAGTAATTGGTACATTTTCCATGTGTTTACTGAGGGATTTACTAGACCAATATTTTCTGATACCTGGTAGCAAATTGTTTAGCATGATGTGAGCAGAAGACCTTAAGTCTCTGAGTTGCACTCACCAAAATAAAATTTCTTTCTCTGCTAGTTACTGATTTTTGGCTGAGAGCAAATTATTTAACATCTCTGAGCCTCAGTTTCTTCATTTGTAAAATGAAGATAATACTTATCTTACAAATCTCAATGGGCTCTCTTGCATTTTCAGTTTCTCCCTTTTCCTCAGTGGCTTCTTATCAATGACAAATAGTTATAACAACAAAACTCTCTACCCATACCCCGCAAGAGCTACTCTACTACTTTGCTCTTTCAACAGTAAACATCTCAGAAGAGAATCTGTACTTGTTAGCTCTCCCTCAGGAGTCACTTAACCCTTTACTTCCTACAACTAGCTTTTATCCTTTCAGAGAAATGGCCGATAACCAAGTTTAATGGGCTCCATTTGGAGTGTTTCCTAGTCCTCATCCAACACAGCCTTTTCTAGCTTTTGACTCTATGCTTTGATGATAAACATTGCTTAAATAGAAAAAATAATGTATCATTTGGGGTTTCTTTTTATCTCTCTTGTTGCTGTCCCCATTGGCTATCTCATGGATTTAATTAATAACGAATTCTAATTCTAACTCCAACCTCTCTCTGAGCTTTTCTCAAAATAATTACTATGCATCTCAAGCTGGAGATTTTGCTGACATTTCATCATCTTGGCTCTCCTCCCATCCCTATAATCTTTTCATTTCTGTCAATAGCATTATCATCATTATATTCTCTCAGGTACCATGTTTGGACACTTGAGGTTCTTTTTATTCTTCTTATGCTTCTCTTTTACTGATTCCTGGGGACAATAACTTATCTTTTGCACCTGTCTCCTTTCTAATCTCACTGTACCTCTCTTAGTTCTACACCTCATATTTACTCCTTCCCCATTATCACAAAAGGCTCCTAGTTGGTCTCCTTGACTCTAGGCTCTAATTTATTCTTCATATGGCTGTCAGTCACATCAATTTGCCTAAAAGACAACTCTAGTTATATCTTTGTCCAAAGATTTCTACAACTCCTCAGTATATTTTAGGCAGTGATACTACCCATCATTTACCTTTGCTATTCATTACACTGTGCTCCAATTAAGTAAAATACTCATTTTTTCCTCATACCTGCCTCATGTTTTTCTAGAGCCATGCTTTTTTAAAACATTAATTTATTTTTAAAATTTTTTTTATGATGACATTGGTTAACAAAATCTAATAAGTTTCAGCTGTACTCTAGTGCCATGCTTTTGATCACATTATTCCTTCCATGCTTCTTGTCTTCTCCTGACAGTGTATATGCACATCCTGTGTATATTTCCAGGAAATCTCATCAGATATAATCTCTTCTATTATTCTTGCCTGATGTCCTCAGCCAGATGTAACCAACTTCCTCCTCCTCTTCGTTCCCTAAAATATTCAGGCAGCTCTCCTCTTAGGCTATTTATGAACTTCCACCTAGTACTATACTTGTGCATGCACAAGTTTTAGCCTCTCTGCCAGATTAAACCTCATTAGTTATGTGTTCATTCAGCAAATATTTTTTTGAATGCCTATTAAGTACAATCATTGTGCTAGACTGCGAAGGGACAAAAATGAAAAAAACATGGTTCCTCCCCTCAAGGGACTCAATGGTGTAATTAAGAAGACAGTAAAGAAAATAAATGATTAATATTTATTTTACAATAGTGTGTCAGATGTGTTTACAGAATATTTCGGGGAGCACAAAGGAGGCGCACCAACTCAGTCTTGAGGAAGAAAGGCAAGAGCAGAAAATGTCCATGAGCAGGTGATTTTTGAACGAAGACTTAAATAAAGTCAGTTGTGGATGGGGGTGGTGGGTTTGGAGAGGGGGATGCACTCTGGCTATAGCATATTTAGAGGTTACCAGTTATAGGCCACAGCCAAGGCATATAACCAATTCATATTTATTTCTCATACTGTAATGTTCCAACACCTGTGTTAGATCAAGACTGTTGCATCATAAAGTTTTCATCATTCTAATTTGTAATAAGAAAAACAAAGGCAATGTAGTGAGTTGTCAAAAAATCATATTGTATTCAACTTTAAAAATTTTAAATTATGACCAGTTTTACTTCCTTTTTGTTAAATGTTCTTTCTTTAATGAAACAGTGGTGCTAATACACTATCGTTTCTTAAATTAATGTTTTATTTGGAAAACTAAAACATTGGTAATTTAAAACTAGCAACTCCAATTAAAACATTTTTTTTTTTTTTTACTGGTCTATGCTATTTAAGAATCAAACTCTCAAAAGTATTAGTGTATTAGAATTCCATGGAGAGCTTAGAAAAAAACAACAACACTGATTCCTTTATGTCAGCTTAGCCTTAGTGGTTCAGAATTTCTGAGGTAGGGGCTTAGGTATTTACCTTTTTATAAAACTTAGTTGATTTAGAACAGCATTTTGATTTGGGAGCAACTACCCTAACCCGGTTTACCTTACTTGAATATGTGTTGGATAAGGATAACTAAGTGTCAAATGGATGAGTGAGTGTTGTTCATATAAGTATACATTTAGGGACATACACTTTACTTTTTTCCCCAACAATAAAATGCACATATCTTAAGTGTATATGGAAGAGAACTCTTAGAAGAAAGACTGATTCTTAAGAAGACAAAAGAAACAGTTATTTTAGGAACTTTACTTCTATTCATAAAGGGTGATAAAATGAAAATACAGTACTCTTCAAATGACTTGGTAACTGACATGAGCATATTTAGGGTGAAAAAGTATTGTTTGAGAATTGCAAGACTAGGTATGAGCCTGTCAGTGACATTTAATAGAAGGCAACATTTTAAAGTTAAGAACAATGATTAACTGGACAATAAACTCTTATTAATGATCCTTTAGTGACCCAAAAATGCGAATAAACTTCTTTCAGGATCTAACTAATTTTAGATCGAAACCCCCCCTAAACTATTTTTCTACATTCTTTGTCGCATACCATGATATTAGAGCTCAGTCTTCAACAGGCAGTCCCAAAAGCATGAATATTGAAGCCACTGCCCTGAACTCAAGTAATTTCATTTACTTTTCTCTCAGCAATTAGATTTATAGGAATTTAGAGATCCCCAAGTTCAATTCCCGATTTTGTGAGCAGGGAAATAGGCCCCAAAGAGACTACAGGACTAACTCAAAGCTCTGGGACTTAAACAGAATCTGAGACTTAAACAGAACTGGACTTGCATGATCACTTGATGCTGTTTCCACACATACGATCATAGAAACTTGCGCTTGGCAATATGTTGCATCACCTTCCTTTCACCCCTTAGATTTAAGTTTCTTCATGATTTTCACTACTGTATATTCATTTTTCATGAAATTACACAAATTGATGGAGTGAGACAGGTTTTTAATATTCACACTTGACAGAGAAGGAAAGTGAGTCTAAATGATGAAGGGCTTGCCTATAGTTACACCACTGTATTAGTCAGCTCCCACTGCCATAACGAATTACTACAGACTGAGTGCCTTAAACAACAGGAATTTATCTCTCACAGTTCTCAAGGCTGAGAAGTCTAAGATCATGGTGCTGGTTTGGGTTCTTTGATGAGAGCTCACTTGGCTTCTTTCTCACTGTGTCCTCGCATGAGGTGGGGGCGGGGAGGCGGTTGGTGTAGAGAGAGAGGAAGAAGCAAACTCTCTAGTCTCTTGTAAGGACAATAATCTGATCGTGATGGCCCCACCCCAGGACTTTATCTAATTCTAATTACTTCTCAAAGGCCTCATCTCCAAATACCATCAGAGTGAGTGTTAGGACTTCAACATATAAACTTTGGGAAGGAAACAATTCAGTCAATAGCAACAGTTCCAGAACTAGGACCAGAACCCAACATAATTGGTTTGGGTGACACTGTACAAACACATTGTAAGGTATCCACCATGAGAGGGCCCTGCAATATGGCATATGGAAGTCTTTTCAGTGACATAGGAGGGGTCTGGAAATAACTAGGAGAGCAAGTGCTGAAACGAAAACAGCACTCTACAGATTCAGGGGCAGATGACTTTATATGCAATTGTGCAAAGGAAGAATACAAATGCTTGCAACAGGTAGATTTTGGAGAGAGGACATTGCAGGCCTAGGAAGGGCTCTATAATGAAAAGGTGATTGTCTTTGCGGAATGGCGCAGAGCCTGTTTAACCACCAGGAACTGTGCATGTTATACAGTAAGGCAGGAAAACACAGCGTTCTTCTCATTGCTCCATTCTGTTTAATCTGGAGACATGTTCTCTTCATTTCTTAGTTTCCTGGGATAGAGACCCTGTTCTCTATTTATTTGGTTGAACCTAAAGAAACTAGCAAGGACTCTCCTGAGGGTGGGATATAAATCACATGGCAATTGAAAGAAAAGAAAGCAGTGGCAAGGCTGAGCCTAGTAAAATGAGGCAGCAGAACGTTTTCTCAGTTGAAGTGGAACTGCAGTGGAGCAAGAAGGCACAGGGAAGCAGGTCTTTTGCTAGTGATCTTAATCTGAAGAGGAAAGAAAAATGATCTTTTCCTATAACACACGAAAGGGACTCGGACTCTAAGGTCAGACGTGGTCCTTGTACTTCTGGTCTCCAGCTGAAGGCAGATAAAACTGGCTCAGATGGACTCTGAAAAGGAAGCGTAAGGATAGGGCCTAAGGAACAGAGGTCAAAAGCGTAGAAAACACCGCCCGGTACAGATGTGAGGAAGGGCGAAGCCAGCTCGAGGCAAGTAGCGCTCTGGAAAGGCGGAGAGCCCTGCGCGGTGGCCGGGAGAGGAGGAAACTACCTCATTTACCCTTGCCCAGCTTCGGGGGAGGGCCTTCGGTACACATGCCAGGACTGGGAAAAATTCATCCTGTTTTTTTAAATCCTGTTTTTAATGAAAACATTTTTCAGAACCCAAAAGAAGGCGGTACCCAAAGGAATCTGAAAAATACCCCGCAGGGGCGGGGGAGTGGGGCGTGCAGGTAGACTGACGAGTGCAGCGCGGACCTATAAGCGCTTGGGGTGAGGGATGCGGGAGCGACCCCAGCCGGGGTAGAGCAACGCCCTGCCCCGGCCCCACGCACCCCTTGGTGCCTCGCCCGCGAC
>NW_006431288.1:204757-205103 GCF_000325575.1 Pteropus alecto
GCCTGGCGGGGGCGCGCGGCTGGGGAGGACGGGAGGTGCAGGCTCTTCCGTCCCTCTGATTGGGTCAGCGCTGAACAAGGGGCGGTCCTGCGGACCGACATTGGTCAGTGGGGAAGGAGGGCGTGGCTTTGTGAAGTCAGTTCCGGTCGGTGTAAAACCCCCGGGGCAGCGGCGAACGGGATTCAGATGCTTCTGGGTCGCGGTGGGAAGGTTCCCTTGTGACTGTGTGTGAGCTTGAGAGCCGAACGCTAGAGCGACCCGGCGAAGGATGGCGGCCACTTGGACCGCGGCCGCCGCGGCTACGGGCAGGCTCCTGGTCCTGCTGCTGCTCAGGCTCCCGGCTCCC
>NW_006431288.1:205180-211056 GCF_000325575.1 Pteropus alecto
CGCGGCCTGCGGGACGGGGGGCGGGGGAGGGACGGGCGAGCCGCGGGGTCCAGGACAGGCCCGGCTTGGGGTGGGCGCGCGGGGAGGGTGGTGGTCCGGCGCTGCGGCGGGTCTGGCGCGCCTTCTCCCGCCCCTGCTTGGCGCAGTGCTTAGCGCTGGAGGTCGGGCTGCCTCAGCAGCCGCAGAGGCCAAATGAAAGACATCGGGGCTGCGGGGGGCGGCGGACCGCCTCGGACTCCCTAGCCCCCAGTCCGCCCGCCGCGCCGCCACCTCCTTGAGGGACTTCAAGCAGTCCAGACGCCCACCACGCCCTCCTCCGGGACGCTGCGAGCTTGGGTCCGCAGTCCGGACCTCGCGGCGTTCCCAGGCTAAGGAGGCAGCGCGCTCCCCGTGGACTCTGTTGGGCTTTCCCTGGGTAAGCGGCAGATGCAGCCTTTGTTGGCGAGGTGGGCTCGCCGCTGTGGGATGCAGCTTCCCGCGTCGGCCCCTGGAGGTGCCGCGGTGCCGGGCGAGCGCGCTTGGGCGGCACGGTGAGAGCGCTCCTGCACCGGCCGCGGGTGTGCCTCTGCTTCCTGCGCGCCTGCCTCCCTCTCCAGGAGATTCACCGCGCTGGCACCAGACCTTGGAGGAGAATTGTTAAATATAGCTGTTTGCCTGAGTCTGGTGAATAAGGGGAAACCTCTCTCTGGTAACTATGTTGCTCCCTTTTAGAGTGAGTTTTCGCGAGTAGGAGATGTAAAAACTCATGTAACCCCACTTTTTTCGATGACAGAATTTAAGTGGTTCTGCATCCGATACCCCTGTAAACATCCTTGTGCTGCTAGATAGTTAAGTGGCCTGGATTCATGGGCGATTTCTGGAGTTGAGGCCGCGTGAAACAGCCGGGTCGCTGGGATCCCTGTGGGTTCTGTGGCGTGTCTGGATGCCGCCGCTTCACGTAAACCTTTTCGTTATTGGGGCACCTGGGACTTTATTTTTACCTGCCTTCTCGAAATAGCGCTTGAACTGTGGGACAGGAATGTGAGTTTCTGGTGGTGTCGTTTATTTCTCTTCCCTCTTCATTATTATTTAATTACAGTTGATTTCTGCGTTGCTAATTTCAGAGTGAAACTGGATTTGATTATATAGGTATTGACAGAACTTTCTAATAAAAACCCCAGTTAGAACATGTTCTTCTACAGAACGTTCAAATATTTCCATGGGTAAAATAAACCGAATCAAGATTAAACCTTTTCCGATGGAACGGCCTAAAACGTCTGTATTTATTCTGCTTAAAGCTTTATGATTCTTTAGAGGAGAAAAAGAAGTTAAATTTTAAATAGAAATAGTTAATGTTTATATACAAATGCTTTTAGATTACGATTATTTTAGCTTCCACGCAATGCTTAGATTTACATCTGTGATTCCCAATGTATCCCATGAAAGCAAGATAGATCAGTGCGATAGAAGGGGAAGGGGGGGGGAGGGGAAGGAATTTGTATAGAATATAGAATTTAAAGCTAGATAGGCTGACAAAAATTATTTTTCACACTTTTACCTCACTTCCCAGGAGTATGAGTAACTTTAGGCACTAGTGAATTTACAGTAAAGGATTCATCAATTTTAAAGAACATCTTCTTTTCAAGTTTAAGCAGAGTATTAACACTTGGATGCCTGCAGAGAACTAACAATATCAGTGTTAGTAGTTATGGATTAAATTTTATTGTTACCCACAACATTGTTCAGTTGACAAACTCTGGCTAGACAAAGTAGAAATTAGATATTTCCCTAAAACGAGTTTTAAATGATATTTTCTGGTAACTCCTGTTCTTTGGAACTATATTGTTGCCCACACTAAATAATCTTTCAAATGGTTTTTCCTTTTGTCAAGCAGGCAGAATTTTATTCATATGTGTATATTTTTTATTTATTTAGGTGAGAATGGCCTAAATCAAGATGTCTTAGGATGGTTTTTATTGAGATTAGCCCAAACGATTCTAGCCAAATCCTTGATCAAGTTGCTTGGCACAGAATTATTGATTGTTGAATCTTTAGTGTTGCTTGGTGTTGACTGAATTAATCTCTTACACCTGTTTAAAAGAAAAACCCACCTCTTTAACTCAGGGCCACTTCCTCTTAAATCTGAGACAAGTACTGTTGTGTGCATTGCTCCTATTTGAGATTCTCAAACAGTATTTGTGCTACAAACTCTGCACTCTATATAGTGGACAATTGAAGTTTCTGTCACATTTAAAAAGTAAGTGGGTCATTTGATAGCCAGTTTTCAAGAAATTCAAACTATGACACCTGTAGCAGAATAATAAAGAAGGCTTCGTATAGGGAATGTCTGATTATGACTTGGAGAAATACCACTGCTTCTGATAGAAATATCAGTCATTTTTTTTTAAATCATAACTGTTAAAAGTTTCAGTAAATATGAGAAACTAAATTTTGTCAATCAGGTCCTCCTGTCATAGAAGGAATTTGTTTCATCGTCTAAAGTTGTGCTGTCCCATAGTGTAGCCACATGTGGCTACTGAGCTTGCTACAGTGTGGATAGTGTGATTGAGGAATGCAATTCCATTGTATTTAATTTTAGTTAATTTGCTTTTACATTTAAAAACTGGCATTCAAATCAATGATTGGAAAACATTTGACTGTGTTTGATACAACTTGGTTATGTGAATCTACTTTTTTAAGTGTTTGTATTATGAAATCTAAATGCGGGTTGAGTATTTCCTAGTGTCTGCTCAGAGATGTAAGTATAAAATGCACACCAGATTTTGAAGACTTATATGAACAAAATGTAAAGTATGTCAATAATTTTTACATTGATTACATTAAAATGGTAATATTTTAGACGTTGGCAAAGTAAAATATATTACAATTAGCTTCACTTGTTTTAATTTTTAAAGTGACTACTAGAAAATACTACATATATGGCTCACTATATTTCTACTGGACAGTGCTAATTTAGTGTCTTACTTGAAGTCGGTCCTACATGAGTGTTTTTATTAGCACAATTTAAAGTGTATTGCTGTTTTCCCCCAATAAAGTCTTGCTTTAAGTTGATTCAGCATGATCTTAAGTGTTTTTTAGGACAATTTTGAATATATTATTTTTTCTGTTACTTTTTTCAACTAAAAATTTTAATTTCAAGCTTACAAAAAAATTGCAAAAATTGTGCAAACAACTCCCCTTTACCCAGATTCACCAGTGAACTTTTCCCTTATTTAGCATTTGTTTTATCATTTATTCTATTATAATGCATTTTTTGCTGAACTTTTTGAGAGTAAGTTGCATACATCATTGCCCCTGTACCCTTAAAAATTTCAGTGTATATTTCTAGTGTGTATTTCCTAAGAACCAAGGACATTGTCTTATATAACCTTAGTACAGTTATCAACTTAAGGGAATTTAACATTGATACGATACTTTGATCAAATCAAATACTGTCTGTATTCCAGTTTGTCAGCTGACCCAATAATATCTTTTATTGCATTTGAAAAAATAGTTATTTTTAAAGCTAAAGAGCTTTAGAATTCTTGGCAGTGATATGTGAAGGGTTATTAATTTTTTCCAAATAGAAAAATCAGATTTTTAAACATGTCATATTATTTGACTTTGGAAAATCAAAACTTAAAACCTTTCAAGATTCTTTATGTTATTTACCCTTACTGAATCTTGGGCTTTTGCATTTTCTTTTTAAAATAATAGAAGAAATATTATATAGATAGTACATGTTTATGTAAAAATAAAAAATAGATGTAAAGATAAATGAAAAATAATCTAAAATATTATTCATGGAAACCTCACTGTAAATATTTTGATGGTGTATATCCTTCTAGATCTATCAGGTACATACATTTTATAAAAGTGGTAAATATTGTATATTAAAGCTGGCACCTAACTATTATTTTGAATTGTCTTAAAATGAATGACTGAAAGAAAAAGTTTTCCATGTGAAAAAAGTGGGGATAAATATTTTACAGTAATTATAGTTTCTATGGAGCGGCCATTTGAGAGAGAAGTTGAAATCACCCACAATCCAATTTTCATGAGTTTTTTAGTGAGCTGAACTAGATTACTCTGATGCTTCATTAAATTTAGTGTAGTGTACCTTGATTTATGGCCTGAGATGGAAGGTGAACCATGGAGGCACATTCAAGTAGAAATGAGCTCAAGTCGTTTGTATCAAGTATACTAATTACTTTTGCTAAGAGAATTTTTCTTAGATAAGTATCATGGTCTTTTCCAGTGAAATCTTTTTAAACATAACTAATCTATTTTTAAAATATGAGTTTTCATTTGTTACTTATCCTACTGGTGTTAGATGCTAAACAATAGAGTAGTAAAAAACAAACAATACATGGGCCTTTTACTCTACTAAATACACTTGCATGTGATTTCAAGTCCCCACACCCAGAGATTGTTATTGAGTACATCTGGGAGTCCTATGTGCAAATGCTTCCTAGGTGATTTTTATGTGCAAGTGGAGAAAAACAAAAAACCCCAGCAAACAAATAAAAACTCAACCAAACTCATTTGGGTACATTATCTTGTATAAGTTCCTGAGCAGTCTGATGAAGTTATTCTTATCTTTACCATGAAGTGAGTCAGTAGAGGCCAAGGGTTTAAGATCATACAGCAGGGCTAGGGTATGAATTAGTCTGTCCTATTCTAAGTCTGTTGTTCTTTCTTCTATATCTGGGTATTTCATAATGTTTCCTTTTTGGTTGCAGATTTCTTTTTTGTGCATGCCTACCTATCTTCCCCACTATCAAGAAAAACCTGATAGAATTATTTTCTTTAAAAGAAATTAATTTCATAGAAGCTACAATATATCATGAATCAATATATACCAAACTGTTAACCGGTTATCTTTGAAGGATGTAATCACAGAGGACTTGGCGTTTTTACATTTTCTATGGATTTTTAAAAACTTTTAATGTCTTTTAAGTTCTTTTTTTTTTTTTAAATGGTAAGCTTGTTTTATCTTTGTATTATGACAAAAAAAAAATTAAGAAAATATGACCCCCTTTTGGGAAGTCTTATAAAAATTAGAATATGGGATTATTTGGAAGCGAAAAGGCTACCAGCACCAGATTTACAATCACTGGCCTAGTTTTTTTGATGGACAAAACATTAAGAAGAGGTTGACTCAGTAACCATTACGACTGGAATAAGATAGTGGTAGAGAAAGTAAAAATCAGCATTTGGACTTGGGGCACCTGTGGGGTTGGTTAATTGAGCAGCTCAGCACAAACCTCTCACTTCTGCCTTAGCCCAGTGCTTCATGGTTGCAGCATGACTGGTGCATTTCCAGAGGACATACTCTGATTTGATAACTCCATGAGAAGACGAGACTATCTATTCTTGTATATCTCCTTTTAAGAGTGAAGAAATCTTTCTCAAAGCCCACCAGCACAAGACCCCTCAAGTCTTATTGGACAGAATTGTATCAGATGCTTCTAGTCAAATCAGACATGGGCAGGGGAATGGTACCTCCATGATCAGCTGATACATCAGGTTGGGTTCTGTCGGAAAAGAGGACAATAGGTAGATAACCCACTGTTTGGTACAAGGGTGTTCTCCATTTGAGAGGTTGTATAGCTGGGCTGGCTGGAAAGAAAAAGAATTTAATCTTACTAGAATTATCTGTGAGTTAAAAGTTTGCCGGTGAAAATGAGGCATTGGAGGACTCTCTCAAACAGTGCAGTTATTTGGATCTTGGCACGTCATTTAGAGGAATATTGCCATCTAGAATAAAACGGCTGGAATGGTGAAGTATATGAAAAATTTGACTTGAAACATGGATGAACTATAAAGGAGATATTTAGCCTAGAGAAAGAGAAAAAGTGGAATTTAGTGGTGGTGGTGGTGGTGGTGGTGGTGGT
>NW_006431288.1:211139-219632 GCF_000325575.1 Pteropus alecto
GGTGGTGGGTGGTAAACAACATAGGTATGTTTGAGTATTTTATACTTGGTTAACGAAGTTAACCCATTTTGTTGAATTTTAACACTTTCTTTTGGAAGAACTAAAATACAAAGAAATAAAACATAATAGGCCTTGAACTTTTCCCCTTCCCATTAACCTTCCTTTCCAGAAGTAATTCTTATTTTAAATGAGTTGAGAATTTAGCATTCCCATTCATGTTTTCATGCTGAGAGAGATCCCTTTTATCTATTTGGATTCCAAAGACACTTGCTCTGGCTCTTAAAAGTTATAATAAATAATTGCTTATCAGTGCAGAATGTTCAATTGTTTGACAATGTTATATGATGATTTTAGAAGGTAACAAGAATCCTAAGGTACTTGAACTGTAGATAAAGATAGCCGCATACTCCTGAAGGTGCCATGTGTGCAGGGCACCATTGCACCCTTCCCCACTCAACATCTGAAGCCTTTGAGTATTTTGAGTTTTTAAAATTTAAAAGCACACAAAAGAAAAAATTATAGGTTAGTGTATTTTTATGAAACATATACTTGTGTAACCACTGCCAAGGTTAGAAAATAGATACCCCACCCCCAAAGTAACTATTACCCTGACTTTTATTGTTTGTAATTACTTCTTGATTTTCTTTGTAGTTTTACCACCCAAGCATTCACTCCTAAACACTGAAGTTTAGTTTTTCCTGTTCTCTAGCTTTATTTAAATGAAATCCTTCAGTTTGTATTATTAGGTATCTGGTCTCTTTCACTAATATGTTTTTGAGAGTCATTTGTATTGAGTGTAGCTGTGGTTGATTTGTTTCCATTGCTCTATAGTATTCCATTGTATAAAGAAACCACAATTTGTTCTGCTGTTGATGGAAATTTGGGCTGTTTCCAGTTTGAGGTTATTGAAATAATGCTGTTCACTTTTGGATTGCCTTTTCACTGTCTTGATGTCTATGAAAAAGTTCTTATTTTTTTTTTTTTTAGAAGTTCTTTATTTTAATGTCCAATTTATCAGTTTCTTCTTTAAAAATTATTTAAAATTATAATAGGTGCTTTTTGTGTCCTATTTGAGAAGTCTTTTCCTACTCTGAGGACATACAGTTATTCTCCCATATTGTAAATTAGGAGACTCGTTTTGCCTATTACATTTGGAGCTATAGTTTACCCGGAACTGATCTTCATGTGGTTATGAAAGATCAGTCTTTATTTTTTCCCATATGGATATCTAGCCCATACCATATGGCTATTCAGCTTGCACCATTTATTGTCAAGGTTTTCCTTTCCCTTCCGTTCTACCATGACACCTTTGTTGTTATTATCTTTATATGGGTGAGTCTGTTTCTGGGCTCCATTTTCCTAATCCATTGATCTCTTGTCTATCATACCATGTCTACATTGTCTTAATAATTGTGTAGTTTTATATCTAGAGCAAGGCCTTGGCTGTCTTCAGTAGTGTCTTGACTATTTTTTAAGCTTTTTCTTTCCATACACATTTGCCACTTTTAACCAAAAACAACCATTTGTTAAAATGGTTGAGATTGCATTGAGTAGTCCATTTGGGGAAATTTGACATTTTTCTAATATTGAGTCTTCCAATCTGGAAACATGGCATATACCATTATTTAGGTCCTCTCTATTACTTTCAATGTTTTTATCACTTTTTGCATAGAGATTTTATACATCTGGTGTTGGATTAATTAATAAGTATTTGACTTTGTAAACACTATTGTAAATAGCATCTCTAAAAAAGTTTTTGGTTGTCATTTTGTTGTGGTTATAGAAATGCAGTTGATATTTTCAAATTGACCTTGTTTCCAGGAGTTAAGCCTGTATACCAGTTCTAATTTATCAGTAAATTTATCAGTAATTTTGAAATTTTCTGATTATATTCTGTGAATTGTGAGTTACATTTTCGCTTCCAATCCTTGTAGCTTTTTTTTCTTTTTCTTGCATTACTGCACTGGCTAAGACTCTAGTAAAAGAATTGGTATTAGCTGGTATCTTTGTCTAACCCGTGATATCAGAAGAAAACTGTATTTTACCATTCATATGACATTTGTAGGTGTTTTGTAGGTACCATACCATTTATCAGATTAAGAGAAGAGCTCTTTAATTCTAAGTTCACCAAAGATTCTTGTTGTGAATGAATGTTGAATTTTTTGGAAGCACTTTCTTTTTAACGTGTAAGACAATCATATGGTTTTTCTCTTTAATTTCGATAATGTGAAATACAGTAATTGATTTTTAAAAATATACAAGCAACTTTGCATTCCTGAAATAAACCAGACTTTATTTATTTTCTGGGTTTGATTTGTTAAGATTTTGTTCAGGATTTTTGCGTACATACTCAAAAGTGGGTTTGACCTATAATTTTTCTCTTTTATAATATTCTTATAAAAAGGATTGGGGAGAGGGGACATTGCCTCTTTTTATATTTTCTGGAATACTTTTTTTTTATTATAGTATAGTTGACATAGAGTTTTAGGTGTACAGCATAGTTATTTAACATTTATATTCCTTACAAAGTGATGACCATGATAAATCTAGCAATCATTTGTCAGTTCTCCGGAATATTATATTTAAAATTGGCATTATCTTTTCCTTAAATATAAATATTTTGGGGAAAATTTACCAGTGAAGTCATCTGGAACGTTCTTTGTGGTAAGGTTTCTAATTATGGATTAAATTTACTTACTAATTATAGGATTATTCATATCTTGTGTGAGTTTGGTTAAGTTTCTCTTGGAATTTAATTCATCAAACTACTTAAATGGACTTTATTCAATTGAAGTTGTTCATAACATATTTATTGTTTTTGTAATGTAACTATAGTTTGTCCCCTTTTTTCATTCTTGACTTTGGTTATTTTTGTCTTTTTTTGATAATTAGCCAGGTGTTAATAGTCTTTTTTTTCTTTATTCTTTCTCCCACCTTTGGCGACCATCAGTTTGTTCTCTGTATCTATGGGTCTGTTTCTGTTTTGTTTATTCATTTGTTTTGTCTTTTTAGGTTCCACATATAAGTGAAATCATGTGGTATTTGTCTTTCCCTGTCTGATTTATTTCACTTGGCATAATACCCTCTAGGTCCATCCATGTTGTCACAAATGGCAAGATTTCATTCTTTTTTATTGCTGAATAATATTGCATATATATATGTAGGTACGTATACACACACACACGCACCATATCTTCTTTATCTATTCATCTATTGATGGACATCTAGGTTACTTTCATATCTTGGCTATAATGAGTAATGCTGCAATGAACATAGCAGTGCATATATATTTTCAAATTAGTGTTTTTGTTTTCTTTGGATAAATACCCAGAAGTAGAATTGTTGGATCATATGGCAGCTCTATTTTTAATTTATTGAGGAATCGCTATACTGTTTTCCATAGTAGCTGCACTAATTTATAGTCCCACCAATACTGTATGAGAGTTCCCTTTCTCCACATCCTCATCATCACTTGTTATTTGTTGATTTATTGAGGATATTCATTCTGACAGGTGTGAGATGATACTTCATTGTGGTTTTCGTTTGCATTTTCCTGATGATTAGTGATGTTTAGCATCTCTTCATATCTGTCAGCCATCTGTATGTCTTCTTTGGAGAAATGTTGATTCATGTCCTCTCCCCATTTTTTAATCAGATTGTTTTTTGAGTTTCTTTTTCTTTTGGTGGTGTATGAGTTCCTTATATATTTTGGTGGTGTATGAGTTCCTTATATATTTTAGATATTCTTTTTCTTTTGGTGGTGTATGAGTTCCTTATATATTTTAGATGTATCATTGGCAAATATCTTCTCCCATTCAGTAGGTTGTCTTTTTGTTTTGTTGATGGTTTCCTTCAATGTGCAAGAACATTTTAGTTTCATGTCGTCCCATTTGTTTATTTTTCCTTTTGTTTCCTTTGCTCAAGGAGACATATTCAGGAAGATATTGCTAAGAACTCTGTCAATGTTTACTGCCTGTGTTTTCTTCTAGGAGGTTTATGGTTGCAGGTCTTAATTCAAGGCTTTAATCCTTGAGTTTTGAGTTTATTTTTGTATATGATATATGAAAGTGGTCCAATTTCTTTATTTTTTTTCATGTATCTCTTGTCCAGTTTTCCTAACATCACTTATTTAAAAGACCGTCTTTATCCCATTGTATTTCTTTGGCTCCTTTGTCATTGATTAATTGACCATATAAGGGAGGATTTATTTCTGGGCTCTGTATTCCATTGATCTACATATCTGTTTTTATGCCAGTACCATACTGTTTTGATTATTGTAGCTTTGTAGTATAGTTTGATGTCAGAGAGTGTGATTCCTCCTACTTTGTTCTTATTTCTAGATTGCTTTGGCTGTTTGGAGTCTTTTGTGGTTCCATTGGTATTTTAATAGGAATTGCATTGAATTTGTAGGTGCTTTAGGTAGTAAGGACATTTTAACAATATCAGTCTTGTCAATTCATGAGCAAGGTATATCATTCCATTTATTTGCATCTTCTTCAGTTTCTTCATTGTCTTAGAGTTTTTAGAGTACAGATTTTTCACATCTCTAGTTAAATTTATTCCTAGGTATTTTATTCTTTTTCATACAATTGTAAATGTGATTTTTTTCTTAATTTCACCTTCTGATTGTTACTGGTATATCAAAAGGTAGTAGATTTTTGTATGGTTCTATATCCCGCAACTTTACTCAATTCATTTATTCTAATAGTTTTTCAGTGGAGTCTTCAAAGTTTTCTATATACAGTATAATGCCATCTGCAAATAATGAGTTTTATTTCTTCCTTTCTGATTTGGATGCCTTTTATTTCTTGTCTGATTGCTGTGGCTAGGCTTTCCAACGCTATTGAATAGAAGTGGCGATTGTAGGCATCCTTGTCTTGTTTATGATCTTAAGGAAAATGCTTTTAGCTTTTCACTATTGAGTGTGATGTTAGATGTGGCTTTGTCATATATGGGCTTTATTATGTTGAGGTATGTTCCCTCTATTCCCACTTTACTGAGAATTTTTATCATAAATAGATGTCGGTTTTTGTCAAATGCATTTTCTGCATCTATTGAGATGATCTTATGTTTTTTTCCCCTTTATTAATATGATGCATCATGTTGATTGATTTACGGATGTCGAACCATCCTTCCCTGGGATGAATCTCACTTTGTCGTTGTGTAAAATCCTTTTACTATATTGTTGAATCTGGTTTGCTGATATTTTGTTGAGAATTTTTGCATGTATGTTCATTAAGGACACAGCCGTTTTCTTTTTTTGTGATGTCTTTATCTTGTTTTGGTATCAAGGTAATACTGGTTTCATAGAAAGAATTTGGAAGTATTCTCTCTTAAAGGTTTTGGAATAGTTTAAGAAGGATAGGTGTTAATTCTTTGAATTTTTGGTTGAATTTACCTTTGAAGCCTTTTGGTCTTGGACTTTTTATTTGTTGGGAGTTTTTTTTATTACTGTTTCAATTTCATTGCTAGTAATTGTTGTGTTTAGATTTTATATTTCTTCCTGATTCAGTCTTAGAAGTTTATATATTTCGAGAAATTTATCCATTTCTTCTATATCATCAGATATGTTGGCATATAATTGTTCATAGTATTCTTTAATGATGCTTTGTATTTCTGTGGTGTTGGTTGTAATTTCTCTTTTATTATTTTATTTATTTGGGCTCTTACTTGATGAGTTTGAGTAGAGGTTTGTCAGTTTTATCTTTTTAAAGAACCAGATCTTAGTTTTATTGGTCTTTTAAATATATTTTAAATTTCTATTGTTTATTTCTGCTATGATCTTAACTGTTTCCTTTTTTTCTGTCTACTCTGGGTTTTGTTTGTTTTTTTTCTAGTTCATTTATGTGCACAGTTAGATTGTTTATTTGGGGTCTTGTTTCTTGAGATAGGCCTCAAGAAAGTTCATATAACTATGAACTTTGTCCCATAAATTTTGAAAACATGTATTTTCATTTTTATTTGTTCCAAGATAATTATTTATTTCCTATTTGATTTCTTCTTTGATCCATTGGTTGTTTAGTAGCATGTTGTTTAGTCTCCATGTATTTGTGTTTTTTCCAGTTTTCTTCCTTTAGTCGATTTCTAGTTTCATGCCACTGTGGTTGGAAAAGATGATTGGTATGATTTCAGTCTTAAATTTATTGAGGCTTGTTTTGTGGCCTAATATGTGATCTATCCCGGAGAATATTCCATGTGCCCTTGAAAAAAATGTGCGTTCTGCAGTTTTTGGCTGCAATGTTTCAAAAAAATGTCTGTTAGCTGCATGTGGTCTAATGTGACATTTATGGCCATTATTTCCTTAATTTTCCATCTGGATGGTTTATCCATTGATGTGCATGGGATATTAAAATCCCTTACTATTGTTGTATTACTTTAGATTTCTCCCTTTATGGCCATTAATAATTGCTTTATATATTCAGATGCTCCTATATTGGGTGCATAGATATTTAAATTGTTGTATCCTCTTCTAGGATCGACCCCTTTATTATTATGTCATGTCTGTCTTTTTAATCCCCATATTTTTTGTTTTAAAGTCTATTTTATCTGAATGAGTATTGCTACTCTAGCTTTTTTTGTTTCTGTTTGCCTGGAATATCTTTTTCCATCCCTTTACTTTCAGTATGTATGTGTCTTTTGATTTGAAGTGAGTCTCTTGTAAGCAATATATGGATGGATCATTTAATCCATTTACATTTAAAGTAATTATTATTAAGTATGTACTTATTGCCATTTTGTTGTTTTTTAGTTGTTTCTGTATTCTCCTTTGTTCCTTTCTTCTCTTGATCCTTTTTCCTTGTGGTTTGCTGGTTTTCTTCAGTGTTTTGTTTGCATTCCTTTCTCTTTGTTCTGTGTGTATCTTTTGTAGGTTTTTGATTTGTGGTTACCATGAGGTTTATTTATATTTTTCTTTATAGCTGTCTGTTTTAAACTGATAGGTATTTAAGTTTGAATATATTCTGTAAACACTGCATTTTCACGTCCCTTTCCAATCTGCTTTTGATTCCACGTTTTAGATCTTTTTGTGTTGTATATCTACTAACTGCTTATTGTAGTTTGGGTTGAGTTTGATACTTTTTTTTTTTTCGACCTTCATAGTTGCTTTTTAAGTGTTTAATTTGCTGTATTAAGTATTTGGTTTTACCTATGAGATTTTTTCTTATATTATTTCTGGTTATGGCCTTTTCTGGTTAAAGAAGACCCTTTAACATTTCTTGTGAAACTATTTTAATAGTGATGAACTCCGTTAGTTTTAGCTTGTCCAGGAAACTCTTTCTCTCTCTTCAATTCTGAATATCAACCTTGCTTGGTAAATTATTCTAGGTTGTAGGTTTCTATCTTTCAGTATTTTAAAGATGTCCTGCCTCTCCCTTCTTGCCTGCAAAGTTGCTGATGAGAAATCAGCTGATATTCTTATGGGGTTTTCTTTGTATGTGACTCATTGTTTTCCTCTTGCTTCCTTCAAGATTGTCTCCTTGTCTTTAACTTTTGCCATTTTAATTACAATATGTCTTGGTGTGGGTCACTTTGGGTTCATCTTGTTTGGAACTCTGTGCTTCCTGGACCTGGGTGTCTATTTCCTTTCTCGTTAGAAGTTTTCAGCTATTCCTTTAAATAAAATTTCTGTTCCTTTCTCATTTTCTTCTTCTTCTGGGATCCCTATGTTGCAAATGGTTGAGTGCGTGTTAATATCCCGGAGATCCCTTAAACTATCCTCATTTAAAAAAATTTTTTTTCTTTTGCTGTTCTTATTGGTTGATTTCCACTAGTCTTCCAGTTCACTGATCTTACCTTCTCTATTAGTTAATCTGCAGCTGATTCTAATGTGGCTTTCATTTCAGTTATTGTATCCTTTTCTTTTTTTCATTTTTTTGTCTTTATTGAAATATAATCAACAGTTAGTTGCCTGTATTTACATTATACAATTCAATGAAGTTTTTTTCCACTTATAGTTGGCATACAATAATATACCAGTTTCAGTTGTATAGCATAGTGATCAGAGATTCACATAACTCGCAAAGTGATGCCCCCCCGACTAAATCTAGAACCCTTTTCCCCCTTATATATTTATTATGACATTATTAACCCTCTCCTCCATGCTACACTCTGTTCTGCAGCTATCCATTTGTACCTCTTAATCTCTTTGCCTTTTTTTGCTGTCCCCAATTCCCTCCTATCCAGTAGTTCTCTAAATATTCCCTATATTTATGAGTTTATTTCCGCTTTTGTTGTTCTTGATTTTGTTCTTTTGATTCCACATGTATGTGAAATCCTGCGATATTTGTCTTTCTCTATACATCCCATTTCATTCAGCGCAATACCTTCTAGGTCCATCAAAGCAATATCTTTTTCCATCCCCTTCCTTTTAGTCTGTGTCTTTTAATCTGAGGTGAGTCTCTTGTAGGCAACATATGTAGGGGTCTTGTTTTCTTATCCATTCATTCACTCTGTCTTTTAGTTGGAGCACTTAATTCTTTTCCATTTGAGGTACTT
>NW_006431288.1:219715-259130 GCF_000325575.1 Pteropus alecto
CTGGCTTGGTGGTGATAAATTCCTGGGTCTTCATCACATCGAATATTTTGTGCCAAGCCCTTCTGTCCTGCATAGTTTCTTTTGAAAAATCAGCTGCCAGACTTATGGGTGCTCCCTTGTAGGTAACTATCTGCCTTTCCCTTGCTGCTTTTAAGATTTTCTCTTTGTATTTAACCTTGGGCATTTTAATCACAATATGTCTTGATGTGGGCCTCTTTGGATTCCTGGTTTTGGGGATTCTCTGAGCGTTCTGAGGTTTTATGTCCATTTCCTTCACCAGGTTAGAGAAGTTTCCCATCATTATTTCTTCAAATAGCTGTTCAACATCTTATTTTCCTTCCAGTACTCCGATGAGATGGATATTTTGACCTTTAATAGTGTCCCATAGTCTCCTTAAATTATTATTATAGTCTTGGCTTCTTTTTTCTTGCCATTCTGATTGGCTTTCCCATCCTCTTTTTAGGTCATTTGATTCTCTATTCACTTTTTTTATTCTTTTGTTTATTCTATTTAATATACTTCTCATCTCAGATAATGTATTCTTCATTTGCGACTGGTTTCTTTTATAATTTCCATTTTTATGTTTTTTTATCTCTTTGTTGAAGTTCTCACTGACTTTATCTATACTTCCCATAAGTTCATTGAGCATCTTTATAACCAGTGTTTTGAACTCTGCTCTGTCAAATTGCTTGACTCCATTATTTCTGGATCTCTGTTCTGTTCTCGTATGGTTTCTGCTTCTTTGTCTTCCCATTTTGGCTGCCTTTCCGTGTCTGTTTCTATGTACTAAGCAAAGCTCCTAAGTTTTCCGGTCTTATTAGTGTGGATTTGTGTAGTAGGTGTCGAGTGGCACAGTCTGAGAGGGGTTCAGCTGCAGGCCAAATTTAGCCCAAGCCTCTGCCCCTCTGGAGCCACCTGTTAAGATTCAGCAAGCAATCACAGATGCTGCACTTATAGTTGCCTCAAAAGGCCACACCAGAAACTGAGGCCAGCTGCCTCCAGTGTGCATCTAGGTGCTGCTCAGCAAGGAGCACCTGTCTCTGAAGATACACCTGGATGTGGCTTGGGTGGGGCTGCGAATTGGGGGAGGTGGAGTTTCAGGGAATCCTCTGGGCTGAGCAATCTCTGTTATCCAGTTTGATGACATCTCTGCTGTGGCGGCACTGTGTCATGTACTGAGAAGGGGATAGGCTCAACAGAGGAACAATGGATACCGCTCACACTTCTGTAGAGAGTCAGTCTCGCTTTGGCCCTCACTCCGACAACTCAGTGTCTCCCTGTAAGTCCCAGGTGCCCCCTGCGCGCAGCCAAACTGGCACTGGTGCATAGCACAAACAGGTCCATCACCACGAAAGTCCATTCACGGGCATGGCCCCTTTAAGAGGCGTCTGCAGCTGCTGGCTGCCGCAGCCACAGCCTTTGTCCCACTTAGCCACTTGGGACCAGGCAGCCTCACATCTTCGCCATGTCCTACCTTCTGCTGTTGCAGGGTGATTTCTTAGGTTTCTCCCTAGTTGTATGGCTTGTTGATCTAGATCCTAGGCGATTTTTCCTTACTGTTTGCTCCTTGTTTCTGTCACAACTTTAATTTGGTCGCCAGAGGGATGAACAGAGCCTCTATCATCTATGCCATTCTCCCCTCCCCACCTCCTGCGCCCTTTCAGTTATTATATTCTTCAGATCTACTTGGTTCTTTATTATACTTTCTTACTCTTAGTGAAAATTCTCCCTAAATTCTCCTATTCCACTCTCAAGTATGATGAGCATCCTTTGAATTTTTTTATCAGGCAAATTACTGATCTCCCACCCACCCTTCCTGGGGATTTTTCTTGTTTCTTCATTTGAGAGAGATTTTCCTGTCTTCATTTTGTTTGACTTTCTATGTTTGTTTATACAAATTAGACAGAATAGCTACTATGCTCCTCCCAGTTTTTAAAAGGTAGCCAAATGTAGAAACAACCTCTGTGTAGGCTCTGTGTGGTAGGTGGTTTTGGCAAGCTGATAGGAGCCGAACAGGTGCCTAAGATGTCTGAGGCACTGGCCTACCAAGCCAGAGCGCTCTGGGCAGAGAGGTCAGGTCCGTGTTGTTCCTGCTTTCTCCTTTGTTAGAGGAAAATGGTCCCAGGTATCATAGCTAGGAACATTCTGCAGGTGATCTTGCAGGGAGGCAAAAGCATCCAAATCAAATAGAGCTCAGAGTGGAGGGGAACAGTTGTGCTCACTGTCCCCTTATGGGGAGTTCCTACAGCTCCCTGAGAGCTCCCACAGTTTCCCACCTTCTCTAATTGGTCTCTTTTGTTTGTTTTTCAGAAGCTGTCCATTTAGCCCCTAGTTGTTTCACAGGAGCGATTGCTCTCTATATACATGTATATTTGACTTTGTTCATTGAAGGGGATGAATTCAGCATTCTCCTATGTTGTAGCCATCTAACAGTCTGTTTAAATAATCAACTTTGAGTTTTGTTGATTCTCTTTATTGTTTGTTTATTTTACATTTTATTTCTCCTCATTATTATTTTTTTCTATTTTTCCTTGACTTAATTTGTTCTTTTTCTAACAGAGATAACTGCTTAATTCAATTTTTTAGCCTCCTTTTCAGCCTCCTAATTATACTTACCCAAAGCCATACATTTTCCTCTGAACAGGGCTTTGGCTGCAGTTCACAAGTTTTTTTTTTTTTAAGCTTTCTATTTTTTAAAAATTGAGTTATAATTAACATGCAACATTTTGTAAGTTTAAGTTATACAGTGTGTTTATTTGATACATTTATATGTTGCAATATGTTTACCCCTTTGGTATTCGCTAATAGCAAATCACTTCACATAATTATCATTTTTTGTGGCAAGAACAATTAAGACCTAGTCTCTTAGCAGCTTTGAAGTTTATCATACAGTATTGTTGACTATAATCACTAAGCTGTGCATTTGATCTTCAGAAACTTATCTACTAGTTGCAAGTTTATACCCTTAAATAACATACAAGTTTGGTATATAATATTTTCATTATGTTTAAATAAAAAAGTAGATTTTCCATTGTGATTTTTTTTTGACTCATGAGTAATTAGAAGTACATTTCTTAATTTCCAAATATGTGGAGATTATCTGGTTCTCTTTTTGTTTATCAATATTTTGTCTAATATTACCATCTTTGTTTTAAATATGTTCATGGTTTTTTATTTTGTTCATTTAGTAGACAGTTTGTCTTTTAATTGCAATATTTAGTCCATTTACACTTCATGTAATTGCTAAGGTACTTTGGTTTTCTTCTACCTTATTTAGCGCTCTTTGTTCATCCCAGGACTTATTTATAACTAGAAGTTTGTACCTTTTGACCCCCTTCACCCATTTTGCCAACCCCCTATTCCTCATCCCCTGCGCACCTCCCTCTGCCTCTGACAACCAACAATTTGTTCTCTGTATCTATGAGTTTGGTGTTTTTAAGATTCTACATGTAAGTGAGATTATATAGTATTTCACTAAGCATAATGCCTGCAAGGTTCATCTATGTTATTGCAAATGGTAGGATTTCTTTCTTTCTTATGGCTAAATAATATTCCATTACCCATACAACACACACACACACACACACACACACACCATATTTTCTTATTCCATCCCATCCAACAGTTGGTTGACTCCCATGTAATTGAAAATCCACATATATCTTTGGTTCCTCCAAAACTTTAACTACCCTCTGTATCCACGAGGAATTGGTTCCAGAACCCTGCGCATGCCGAAATCTGCAAATGCTTAAGTCCCCTATATAAAATGGTGTAGCTCAGTGCACACAATCGGCCCTCTACATCCACGGACTCCCAACCACTGATTGAAAACAGTACAGATATTTAATGAAAAAAAAAAAAAATCCACATATAACTGGATCCATGCAGATCAAACCTGTGTTGTTCAAAGGTCAACTGTATTCTGCTTGTAGAACTCCTCGAATCTGTGGTTTGGTGTATTTCATCAATCTTAGAAAATGCTCAGCCATTGTCTATTTAAGTATTTAAATATCTGCTTAAATATTGCTTCTGCCTTATTCTCTCTTTTTCTCTGGGACTCCAAAAACAAATATCTGAGACGTTGTCACCATGTCTTCTATGTTTCTCCATGCCTCATTTGATAGATTTTCTTTCTGCTTACTAATGATTTCTTCAGCTATATCAATCTATCACATACTCTGTCATTGAGTTTTTAATTTCAGTTATTGTGCTTTTCAGTTTTATAATTTAGAATTGGTTTTTAAAATTATTTCTAGATCACAGCTAAAATTCTTGATTTTTGTCTTTCATGTCCTTGAACATAACAAGTATACTTGAAGTCTGTGAGAATTCTAGTATCTGGGGTTTCTGTGGGTCTTTTTCTGTTGTCTGTTTCGAGTGGTTTTAATTCGTGTTACTTTGTCTTTATGTTTGTCAAATTATTTTTAGTTATGTGCCAGGCATTGTATTTACACAGATGCTTAAAGATTAATTTGAGGCCTAGGCTAATGTTATGTTCCAGAGAGCATTTGATTTACTTCTGTCTGGGGCTTGAAGTCACTTGCAATCCAGGATCCCATTCTCATTTCATGGATTAAGAGGATTGAAAGTCAGACTGAAGTCTCTTGACATCCTGTCAATTTCTGAATTACCCTTCCAGTTTCAGCCTGCTTTGAGATGTCCACTCTATACTTTAGTTTCTCCAAATATATTTCCTTTCCCCTCTCTCTCCAGCCCTGGACTTCAGTCTCTTTCTCTTTCGTCCTTCCATTCTGTCATAGGCTACTCAGCTGTTCTCTTCAGAATCTTTCAGTATCCAAAAAAAAAAAAAAAGCCCTCCAAGCGGTACTCATCTCCCTGGGCTTCCATCCAGTAAATCTTCACTATCTTTTTAGATCCCTACTGCCTTTTAGTGCATACTTTAAAAAGTATTTTATATTGCTTTTCTAGTCCTTATTAGATGGATTCATTTAATTACCTAGTTGGCCATAATTGGAAGCTAGTTCCCTCAAAATAGATATTTACTGAGAGTTTATGGAGAGAACCTTTGTGAGTTTAAGTAATTAGGAAAGAATAGACAAGCAGGAATAGAGTGTAAGATTCTGCTGGTAGTTGGAATATAATAATAATAACAGCTATATTTATGTTACAATTACTATGTATAGTGTTTTATATGTGTTCATTGAAGCCTTAGAACAGCCCTCTGAGACAGGAACTATAGTTATCCCTGTTTATAGATGCAGGAACTGGGGCATGTACAGATAAAGTAACTTGACCAAGTTCACAAATCAGTAAGTGATGAACTGGGTCTCAAGTTTGTGC
Organism: Pteropus alecto; assembly: GCF_000325575.1. Lineage (NCBI taxonomy): Eukaryota > Metazoa > Chordata > Mammalia > Chiroptera > Pteropodidae > Pteropus > Pteropus alecto. Next base: position 225,017 of record NW_006431288.1, read on the forward strand.
TCACTGGTAGAATAGATGGCCTGGATCAGATAGATGCCTGGGGAAGAGATATCCTAGGGTGGACTGTGGGCACTGAATGTCTGTGGAGAAGGCTACCAGTCAACATGTAGGCAGAAATTTGCAGTTGATGATTCCTAGTAATCAGAAATAAAGAGAAAATTCTTCTGAGGTTATTTCTCAGTCTTCATTAACAAACCATTATCAGGTCATGGGATTTAGATATACAGTAATTGTACATTGTGACTTGAATGTGTATGATCTAAGAAACATATTTGCTGTGCCTATGTCTTATAATCTTTCATTGAAAATGATCATGAGATTTTAAAATGCCTCTTTCAAATTATTATGGTGACTCAGTGTGTATCACATTAAAGAAGAAATACGTGGTTGTTGTGAAAATTTAGAAAATGAAAGTGTAGCCAAAAAAAAAAAAAGAGAGAGATTGCTTCTAATTTAAATAATTTTTTTCCAATTTTGTTTTTTGTACATCTTTATTTTTTTAAGGGATGAATTTCCCTTTTTGTGTTTATAACCTTCTTCTCTCCCCCTTTGACATATTGAATAACTTTCCAAGCCATTACATATTTTACTACATCACTTTTTATTGAATCACCCTTTATGGTTTGGGGCTTTGAACTCCCTGCATTCTTAAATGTACAATATCCACCACTCTAAGTTGTCTTTTATATTCTGAATTTGGAGTACTTAAGCTGATACACAGACATTTTGAGTTATTGCATAAGGATGCTGCCTACCAGCCAGTGGTTGGATATTTGCCAGCAGTACTGAAACTAATTTGAATATTTGATTGCATTTTGCCTTATTTTATAAGAATGAGTAAAAATGAGGAGAGGTGTTTATTGTTTTGACACACATAGTTTGATGGAATTGGTGCTTATTTGGTACTTTCTAGATTGAGAGTCTTTAAACCCTGGTGAATATGCAGTGGGCTCAATTATGTAAGAAAAGTTAAGGAATGTTTATAAAATGGTAGCACTAGAACTATGTTTTCAAGGATTTTTTTTTCCCCCTAAAACACTAGAAATAATTGAAATTTGTACAAATTATTAGCTTTCTAGTAGCAGAGCCCCCAAATAACATGCATATCTTTAAACTTCCTCATCTTTTTGGGGATATGTTTATGTAAAAGCAAGGGTCTCCCTCTTCTACAATTTATTTAATTCATTTCTTTATCATTGGATATTTACATTTCTAATTTTTATCTAAATATGCAGTGGCTGTGTCTTTTTTATTCTTTTAGCTATATCTTAAATTGACGTTTAACAGAAACCTTGAAGACTTTGGTAATTGATTCACTTGAAGTTCTTTGTAGTTGTCATTGTTGGCACACATTTATTAAATCTCTACATGTAGGGCACTGTCACAGAATAAATAACATCAGCCGAAGGCAACATAAAGTTCCTAAGATGATAAATAAAAGAAACCTTTTATATTGTTGGAAAAATGATAGTCAGCATTTCTCTAGCCATTTAAAATAGATTTTAATAAAGCTTATCTTTTTTCAAACCTATTTCTATAGGGTTTACTTCCAGATGTTTTACAACGTCAGCCACAGATATAAACATTTCTCTAAATTGTGCAACTCAAATTCCATAGATTTTTTTGTGTGCATGATAAAATATACATAACAGAATTGACCATTTTAACCATTTTTAAGTGTATAGTCCAGTATCATTAAGTTACATTTGCAGTGTTGTGCAGCCATTAACTCTCCATTTCCAGAATTTTTCATAATCTAAAATGGAAACTGCACTCATTAAACCCCAAGGCCATGGAAACCTCTTAATGAATTTGTCTATTGCAGATACCTCATATAAGTGGAATCATACAATATTTGTCCTTTTGTGTTTGGCTTATTTTGCTTAGCATAATGATTTCAATGTTTATGTGTCAGAATGTCTTTCCTTTTTAAAGCTGAATAATATTCCATTGTGTGTATATGTTCCACATTTTGTTTATCCATTCATCTGGTGATGGACATTTGGGATGCTTCCCATATTGTGAATAATGCTGCTGTGAACATTGTTGGACATGTATCTGATTGAGTTCCTGGCAGTTCTTTGGGGTATGTATGTACTGCAAAGTGGAATTGCTGGATCATATATATGGTAATAATATGTTAACATTTTTGAGAACTGCCAAACTGTTTTCCACAGTGGCTGTACCCTTTTACATTTCTACTGTCAATGCACAAGTGTTCCAATTTTTCCACATCCTCGCTAACACTTATTTTTCTTTCTTTCCTTCCTTTTCCCTTTCCCGCCACCCCCTCTTCTCTCTCCTCCTTTCTTTCCTCCATACTCCCTCCCTCTCTCTTCCTCTCTCTCTCTTTCTTGATAATAGCCATCCTAATGTGGGTGTGATGTGATATCTCACTGTGGTTTCGATTAGCATTTCCTGTATTTAGTAATATTGAGCATCTTTCATGTTGGCCATTTATATATCTTCTTTGGGGAAATGTCTGTTGAATAGGGTTTTTGTAGTAATGGTTGTTGAGTTGTAGTAGTTCTTTATATATTTTGGATGTCAATCTCTTATCAGGTATACAATTTACACATCCTGTGGGTTTTCACTCCCTTGATAGTGTCCTTTGATGCATAAAGGCTTTTAATTTTGATGAAGTCCAATTAGCTGTTTTTTGTCGTTGTCGACTATGTTTTTGGTATCATATCTAAGAAATTATTGCTAAATTAGATTTCATGAAGATTTTTCTTCGTTTTCTTCTAAGAGTTTTATCTTTATAGTTCTTATGTTTAGATCTTTGATTGGTTTTGAGTTAATTTTTGTATATGGGTTAAGATAAGGGTCCAACTTCATTCTTTTGTAGGTGATTGTCCAATTTTCCCAGCAATGTTTGTGGAAAAGACTTTCCTTTTCCTATTGAATGGTCTTGGCACCCTCATTAAAAATCATTTTACTATATATGCAAGAGTTTATTTTTGAGCTCTCTATTTTATATATCTGTTTTGGGTGTGTGTGTGTGTGTGTGTGTGTGTGTGTGTGTGTGTGTAAATGCCAATAGCACACTGTTTTGAATTCGGTAGCTTTGTAGTAAGTTTCTAAATCAAGAAGCATGAGTCTTACAACTTTGTTTTTTTAAGATTGTGAGATTCCAATTAATTTTAAAATGGTTTTTAAAATTTCTGAAAAAGATGTTCTTGGAATTTTTATGAATATTGCATTGAGTTTGCAGATTGCTTTGGATAGTATTGTCATTGTAACCATATTAAGTCTTCCAATCTTCAAATGCCATAGGTCTTTCATTGTAAATTATTGTAATCAAATTTCTCATAATTGACAGAATATGATTAATTTTAGTTACTGCTGTGACTTCTGGGTATTAGGAGTTTAATAAGTTTTATACTTTATAAATTAACTGCCATCCCTTCTAACTGATGCCTGGTATATAACCTACAGCAGAGATTGAACACCTGTGGGCTGAAGACAGAATGGGATCTGAACTTGTATTTTATTTGGCTCTTACCATGATAGGCTTCATTGTATTTTAAATTCAAATTAAACATCACCATTTCTAAATAACATGGATTTTTGTATACAAATTCCTTTCCATTTTTTTGGAGGAATTGGAAAGATCTGGCAGCAATGCCAAAGTAGCAAGAGGCCTCCTTGAGTTGTTAGAGACTCTGGTCTCCCTGAGGGAGGTTGAGTGTGGGTTGCCATTTTTGCTTTATACTCCTGTCTGCTCCTGTTACGGAGTTTCAATCCATGTTTAAAAGAGGAGGAAGAAAAGTTGGCTTGAAATTGCCTCTTGAAATATATATTTATTATTCATGGCAGATTTCAGATGAATTAAAAACCATATTTCATAACAGAGTCTTCTTTGATTGGCTGACAGTGTTTTCTTTGATTGGCTGATTGGACTCTGCCATGGCCTCACCCCCTTCTGAAGAGGATTTCTACTTAATGCTATATGAATATTTTTCCTTATAGAAACAATCTCAGTTTCCCTCCCTCTCTCCTTTTTTTTCTCTCTCTCTCTCTTATCTATCTCATGGCAGCTTTTAAGATAAATGATTATTAGAGGCTTGATTAGCTTCCACAGGAGCTACATTAATAAAATACCATGCTGGGCTATTATTTTTGAAAGATTAATCTTGTGAATTGATACAAGTCATTGAGACTGAATGTTGGCTAGGGTTGTTTTTAAACAAGGAAATAGTAATCAGGACAGATTAAAATCAGATTTAAATGCTTAAAGTATTGATTTAAAAAGATTAAATGCAAAGCACAGACTCAAACTTGATAAACTCCCAGCCAAGCTGAGACATTACATGTGGTTTTATGTGTGTGTATAGTAAGTGAAGAAGCTGAACTTGTCACAGAATGGTTGAAGTGTAAGACATAGTGCAGATCTAGTACCAATTCCTATTGGATAAATGAATCCTCATGAAAATATCCCTGTGGTGACCTGATAGTTTTGCAAGTAACATCTATGTCTGTCTCTGAAAAGCTGGAAAAAAATAAAATAGAACATAAACTCTTGAGTTGAGTTTGAGGTAAAGAAAGTTGCTTCAGTAAACATCAAGAAGATAAAGTTATAAGCATACCATCTTTAGCATTCTTTTTACTCGGTAATTTGTGAAGATAAATTTCTTTTGGCTATGATATTAGTACTATATCAGTATTTGGAACATTTTGGAGTTTTATAGAGAAAATGTTTGGAAGATAGTAAAGAGACAGGTGATCAGAAAGGTAAAGAGTGTCTTACACAAATATGGATAAGATTACATCATTTTATAGCAGCATAGTTAGAGTTCATTGTTGACCAAGTAAAATATTATCATGTCAGACATTACTGAGACTAAGATATTGTTTTTGTGATGTTATGTAGGTAACTGTATCTAAACTAAGATACAAATATTTGAGGCTAGTGTTTTCATCTTGGCATTAAGTATAAGAAATAAGTTTCAAAAGCTTTTCTATTGAAGTTGTTAATAGCTGTTCCCAAGAGATGAGGAAGGTGAAGGAGAATCATTCTGATACAAGCCAACATAAATTGTCCACATTTGGCTTGGGTACTAAGTGACCAGATAGTATTATATACCTAAATAGCTGCTTGACCTGCTAGTCTTTGGAGGATTCCAGTGAACTAGTTCTGATGACTTTGTAAGACTATTTAGATGAAAAACAAGGAGGGATTTTTCTAGACAAAACATGTGCTACACAAATTTTCATAGCTGTCAAAAATTACTGTAGTGCTGAGATACTGAGGAGCCTTAAGTTTTTTGTAAAGGCACTATGTATGTTGTCAAAAATAATTTTCTTACTATTTTTCAGTTAGTCGGTATATAATTTAGAGGCCGATCCAGCTACTGCTAAGGACCTTATAAACACTTTGCTTTTTATAGAGTTATTTTTTATAAACTATTTTTATTGTTGATGTTCCCAAACCACATTAAATTCTCATTGGGTGAATTTTAAAGAATCATTGAATTCTTAATAGTGATATATTAAAGAATAAAGGTCATTTGGGAGTTTTTAACTATAAAATGCATAAAATAGATTTAGCAAGGTGGTTGTCAGTTTTTCATACAAAACATAATAGTTTGGCATTTGTTGATGGTTGCTGTGCTCTTACCTGCCTTTTATTGATTTGCTTTTATGGAGTATCTGAATTCAAATTAAAATGGCATGTTATCATACAGAGAATTGATTAAACTAGGCAATGTCTGTGAATCATCAAAGGAATATTTTAGCACAAGGAAAGGATGGTTTGATTGCTCCATGGAAGAAAAAACGATTAGATGGATTTTAAGAGATCACTGAACATGTATCTTTGGGAAAATGCCTGGCTCCCTCTTTGACATGATTGAGGCATTCAGAGACTGCAGTGAATTGGCAATGAGAACTATCCAGGAATGTAAACTTGAAGGAAATAATAATAAGGTTCTTATAGCAACCAAGGATACTCACGTTTGCTCCCTGGAAGTTTTCAAGCAGAAGAAGTGATCTTCTTTCTGCACTTCACTAGATTTAAATATTTTAAGAAGCTTCAATCTTTTCCTCCCCGGCTACTGGGGGGTCCGCCACCATCATGAACGACACAGTAACTTTCCGGACCAGGAAGTTTATGACTAACAGACTACTTCAACGGAAACAAATGATCATCGAAATCCTTCATCCTGGGAGGACAGCAGTACCTAAGACAGAAATTCAGGGGAAAACTAGCCAAAATGTACAAGACCACACCAAATGTCATCTTTGTATTTGGATTCAGGACCCACTTGGGTGGTGACAAGACAACTGATTTTGGCATGATTTATGATTCCTCGGATTATGCAAAGAAAAATCAACCCAAATAGACTTGCAAAACATGGCCTGAATGAGAAGAAAAAGACCTCAAGAAAACAGCAAAAGGAACGCAAGAACAAAATGAAGAAAGTTAGGGGGACTGCAAAGACCAGTGTTGCTGCTGGCAAAAAGATTGAGTAAAGATTAGTCAGTGACTTTATTTGTGGTGGTTGAGCAGAATTTTCATGAGAGGATTAATAAACTAAGAACTTAAAAAAAAAAAAAAAAAAAGGGAAGTTCCAGTTAGTCTTGCCCACGAAGGAAACACTCCAAAAGAACTTTTGTGATCAAGATACTTAAGTTTATAACGTTTGTGTCTGTTCTTTTTTCTCCTTATTTTCATGTTAGTTCAGGAATAGACTCCCAATTTATAATATAATGCCTATAGAAAATAAGAGTACCATTATTGTACCTTTCCTTGTGGCTTAACTTTTGACTGCCATTTAAGAAATAGTCAGAAGTAATTGGAGATCTCTTATATGAGAAGAGTTCGAGTATCTTTTTTATTAGCATTATTTTGTTTATATGCTGTTTCCCCTACCAGGCCAAACTTCCACACAATTGAGAACTTGTGACTCGTTCCTTTCGTTATCTCTGGAGCCTGCTTTTGTAAGGCCCTTACAAATGTTTATTGACTTACGATGAAAATAATTGAATCAGAAAATCCTGTGTGATGTGAACATCATATCATATATATGTTTTGGGAGTATTTTTTGTTTTTATTTTTACTTTGGAAAACCTTTGGATTTTGTTCTTTGGTTGTTAGAAGCCTAGGATAGGGGTTTTTGTTTGTTTCAATCAGGCATAAACATAAATGTGGATCTAAAGAGTTGGGGGATGGAGGGGAGTGTCCCCTATCGGGGCTCCCCGACCCCTAGCAATTGGATAAAATAAGAACTTTGGCTCTTGGCATTAGACCCACTTACATAACCCATGCTGAAACTCTTAAGAAGAATTTCTCAAGGTCCTTTTTCCTAATTCCTGTTCGTTATTTTACTTGTAACCACTTATCTCTTTAATTAGCCTGGCCTCTTCAGAGAAGCTTTGTGGCTCTTTATTCATTTAACTCTTGGCAACTTAAGGATTTCTCAAGGAAGCACACGAGTGCCCCATTCTTGCAGAAACTCTTGCTAGCTAGCCTTCATAATGAAAGAAAGGAAGTGTATTTAAATAGTACTTACAGGTGGAAGAAAAGTCATTCAGATTATCTTTTTTTGTTGTTGTTGTTAACATAATGTTAGCACAATGTTAACTGAACATTTAACACAGCACTAAATAAATAAATGTAGTACACATGTTTAATATAAATTTTCTAGTTGACATTTTTTAAGCTAAAATAGATGAAATTAGTTTTAACAATATATTTAACCCAGTATAGCTGGAATACTATCATTTCAACATGTATAAAATCAAACATGTAATAAAAATAATGAGACATTTTACATTTAAAAAACTTACATACTAAATCTTTGAAGTTGTGCATATATTTTACGTTTATGGCCGCATTTTGATTTGGATGCTAATCTTCATTAGAAATACTTGATTGTTATTTAGATTTTATAAAGTTTACAGTTGGAAAAGTAGAATTACATTCTGTTTCTACTCAGACTATATTTCCTCACCTCTCTTGTGTCTCCTTGGGCTCATTGTAGCTTTGTTTCTGTCACTACCACCCCATTGAAGTGCTCGTAACCAGTGAAATCTCGGGCTGACATTTCAGTTGCTGCTGCTTCATCTCTTCTGGGTCTTCTCCCTCAGTCAAGGACTTTCCTTCTATATGCCCATTAAATGTTGCTATTTCTAATGGTTCTGTCCTTTTCAACTGCTCAGTCTCCCCAGATGATCCTACCTAATCCCTGGGTTTAAAATTCTTTCAGCCTGTTTTCGAATTATAAATTCGTAATTTCCAGCCCAGATTACCCTCCGGAGTTCCTGACCTGTATTTTTGTCTGGTAGATATTTCCATGATTGCCACTTTCATAACCCCTGAGTACCTCAAATACAGTGTTTCCAAAGAAATCTGTCTATCAGATTTCTGTCTACCAGTCCCCTGTCTCCTCCCTACCAGCCCTCTTCAATTTTCTCTGCTGGTTATTAACTCCACTATTCCCCTAGATGTCAGAATTCAAAAGTTGGAATCGTTTTGAACCTCCTTTATGTTTCCTGTCTAGATCTTAGCATTTCTCTAGTCTGTCCCTTTCCTGCTCATGACTTTGTTCATCACCTTCATCTTGGGTGAATACAGTGCCTTCCTAACTGGTCTCCTTTTCTCTACATGATCTTGCTCCCTTCTGTCTTCTAAAATATGCCTAGCAAGGTCATACTCATGCTAGAAGAGAGCCTGAGCACAGTTTCTGTGGAGATGTTCTGAAGACGTTGCCCTCCACCTCACCCCACAGCTGTTTCTCTTCTGTGGTAAGCCCTGTGCCTGCCTCTGTTGTAGCTCTTCTCAGATCGCAGTGTTCTCAGTTTCCACTTCCTCACCTCTCATTCATAATGTATGCCTTATAGTGTAGTTCTGGGTTTCTCCGTGTCTGGATCCTGTCTCAAGACTGTGAGCTTTCCAAATACATATGCTGAGTCTTATTATTTACCTAATTTAGTCATTTGCTAGGGCTGCTGTAAATCTGAGTGACTTTAGCAACAGAAATTTATTGTCTCCCTGTTCTGTTATGGAGGCTAGAAGTCCAGATCCAGGTTTCAGGTAGGGCCATGCTTCCTCTGAAGGTGCTAAAGGGGGATCTGTTTCGAGCCTCTCAGCTTCTGGTAGTTCATTGGCTTCTGGTAGTTTCTTAACTCCAGTCTTCACGTGGTGTTCTCCCTGTGTGTTTGTGTCTCTCTCTCCACATTTCCCCTTTTTATATGGATGCTAGTCATAGTGGAGTGGGGCTCACCCTAACCCCCGTATGACTTTATCTGACATTTGCAATGACCTAATTTCCAAATGGGGTCTCATTTGGAGATAGTGGGGGTTGGGACTTCAATATATGAATTTTGGGGCAACACATTTTGACCCCTAATACCTGGTGGTTCTCATGTTGACTAGAATTGTAAAACGATTGGATGAAATAATCTGAGTAAAAGATCAGAATTTTTATTTTCTTAACCAGCATTAATGTTTAATCCAAAATAAAAGCTTGTGATTTTAATACTTTCCCATCTCTAGTTTTCAAATATATTCATAATTAGTAGTTTTGAATTAGCGTACCTCAAATGATGTGCAGGCAGAGGATTCTAGTTGTTCTAGCTCTGTCCTGATGAGAGGATGCTGCTTATTATTTTTGGATCCATTTAACATATGAATAAACCAACAGCACAAAGAACAGAGAAGAAGGAAAGATGTCCACAAAATGTTGAAGATGGAAAGTAGATGGACCTGAGTAACTGAGCTAGTAGGCCAGAATAAGTTGACACCTAAGTGCAGGCGGAAACACCAACTAAAAGCAAACTAATTTTCAGAGCAATACTTAAATGAGTGTTGGAAAGCATCAGGGCTCTGAGTGGGTGAGGCTGATAACAGGGAAGGGGTCGAAACTAAATATGAATGACTAGCCCCTCAACCCCCCCCCCCCCACTCTACACCCCGGGACCCCGGGAAAAGACTTAAGTTTACTCAGGTTTGGCAGGCCCAGCAGAAGACAAGGCACTGAGAAGTGAAAATCTCTAACAAGCCCCTCCAAGGTCCCTGACAGCCAGGGTCATGGGCCCATCAGAAACTGTAGGATTCCACTCTGGAGTGGTGAATGAAGGCCACTTGTTGACAAGTCCTATCCATGTACAGAAAACTTCTGACCAGCTTTTCAGTGTCCTCTTAATATTTAATGAATTAGATGGCTTAGGATCACCAACCATTTCAGGAATGTCTTGAACACAAACAAGAACAAAACAGATGGTGAAAAAGGCAACTTGAAAACAATGCAAGGGGACAGATAAATAACTCTAGATAAGTTCCTGATATTTATCTCACAGAGGAGAGGATACTACAGCAGTGAAATAATAGTTTGCAATAAAATATGGCTTCCAGAGAACGAGGAAACATGATTCCAGAAATTCAGAAATATAGAAATCTTTCAGAAAGAGGGAACAAAAAGAAACTAGAAAGGGAAAGGGAAAGGATTGATATAGAAGGGCCAAGATGGAGCTAATAATTTCGTATCCAAAACAAAGGAAACACAGGACTGAGTGTGTCTGGGTCGATGTGGCCCTCCTGAAAGCTTAGGTAAGCAAATGACTAAAACCCAGGACAGGGCATGTTATATTCAAGTTTCAGAATGCCAGAAATTGGTAAGATCTTAGAATTTACTTCCGTGTGGGGGAAAAAGACAGACCTGCATGAAAGATTAGGAATCAGGCATCGAATTGGCCTTAGATATATTAGCAGCAGTACTGGAAGCTAGAAGACAGTAGCTCCATACCTCAAATTTTGAGGGAAAATTTTGTCCAGCTTACAATTTAGTGCTTGTCCAAATTACCAATAAAGTCTGTAGATAAAATTAAAACTTTTTTGAGACCTGTCATGTTCGAAACTTATCCTTTCTCAGAAAGATGTGAGTTACCTAGACAGGCAGTAAGTCAAGAAAGGAAAGTCCTGAGTCAGGGAAAAAAATGGAAGGAATTTTCAGGATGGTTATAACCAAAGTCCCAAGAAGGGCAGCTGTGCTCAGGCCTAGGGAATAATTAGTGCAGGTGAAGCAGAAAAATGGTGGGTTGAGGGAGGGCTGTTTTCAATACAAAAGGAATGGAAACTGTTGGATCACCTGGTGCAGATGATAAAAGGAGCTTTACAGATCTTTTTGACAATCTGTCAGTGTTAATGATCCGTACGTGTGAAACCAAGGAGGTAAAGGACAAAATTCAGTTGCTAACTCTTAAGGGGGAAAGCAGATGCCAAAGAAAGGATCTGTAATCTGAATACTTTTATGTTTAATATTGTAAATTGTAGTGTTGATTTGACTAATGGGGCAAGGGGAAGTGGGTAGATGGACATAGAGCATGGTGGTTTAAGAGTTTGAATCCTTTTTTAATAGGAAGTTGATAATGTCCAGACTGAAAAAATACAAAAATACAGCAACACAGAAAAAATACAGAAACACATTTCTATATTTGTTTAGAAATGTGGCGGTAGATAGCTCATGAAAGGGCCAGAAGTGTTGCCACCTCTGAGGGGCATGCTCACCTGGGGTGGAGGACTGCTGTTCTCCTATGAGCCTTTTGCCATGTGGCTTTTCAGGCTGTGTCTGTAGAATCACTTAGCAAAAAAAATACATAAATAAAAAATAAAAAATTGCCATACTACATATGTTTCTTTTTTTAATTTGTCATTCGTTATTAGTCTACTCATGTACAGTGTTAATCATTTAGAAATTGTTGCTGGACGAGTTCTGCTCACTAGTTTAACTAAATGTCTTGAGAAAACCGAGAGCATAAGCTTTAGAGTCAGTCAGTCACTTTAGTGTAAATGATTACTTCCAGTATTATAGGTGCTGTTTCCAGATACTGTGCTTAGGAAAACAGATGAGGATCTCCCCTTGAGGACTTATATTCTAATGGAGGGAGCTGGACAGTGCAGGTAAATGAGCCAGAGTAGTTTCAGGTTGCTTGAGGGGTAAGTAAAACAGCAGTGGGTTGGGGACTGTACTCAGGAAGGTCCCCTCAGAGGATGCACATTTGAGCCTCGAAAGTCTTGAAAGGTGAAAATGTGCCTTCAAAGGGAAGAGCAGGAGAAGGGAGTGCTACGTGGAGACCCTTGCTGGTGTGTGGACACAGGGACGCAAAGAGGATGGTGCTGAGTACAAGGTTAGGTGATGGAGTGAAGCAGGGGTCCTGTTATGGAGCTGGAATTCCTTGGAACTGAAAGAGTGATGTGTTCTGAGATGATTTAGAATGCTGTGTGTAGAGCAGATCATGGAGGGCAAGAGTGTGGACACAGCTTCCCAGAGGCCCACCTGACAAAGAAAACAGTCGTGCGGTTGTACTTCCCACTGTGTGTGTGTGTTGTTCACACATGTTTACATTCTTTTTATTCATTCTTTTTACTTGACTGTAGCTCTTCTTGCTCTTTTTTAGGTATTTATTTAGTAGGTAGGTGGCTTGAACCCAGGAAGGCTAATTAATGGCCATGACAGCATGCAGTAAACATACTGTCTAGCAGCTCCTACTAGCTTTATTATTTTTTTAAATTGCTAATAATTACAATAATGCACATGGGCATGGGTCCCAGACAGGAAGAATTATTGTCTGCAAGCAGATCTGGTGTGCGCTGATAATACAGCTTATATTTACTTTCAAATTTAAATGCTACCTAAATCATAAGAAAGATGCCTTTTGATTTGCTTTGAACTTGAAGAGGGTGGAGCTCTTTCATATTTTTGTTACTTTCACTGTTGTTTTAATGGATATTAGAAGTTAGTGAGTTGTTACATCAAGATTGGTATCTGAATATTGCTTGCAGCTAGTAAACATAATAAAATGTTTAGCAGAATAGCATATGAAAATTGCTATTTGTATTTTAAAATACGAATTTGCCTCTCTGCTCTGTGAAAGTCATTTTTGCAAATTGTCCTATTTTCTACTTATAAACAGAGATATGGGTTATTTACCTAAGAACTTCTGCCCTTTCTTGCCTTTTGGCATCACAGAACTTTAGAAATAGAGAGCTTAAGCCTTTGTTTTTTATAGGCTAGTAAAAACTAAAAAAATTAGGAAGATGAAGTTGTCAGTTCTTAATATTACAGGATATTTTTAAAAACAGACTACCCACTTTTGTCATCATTTTATGAAAAAAGTTTTAAAACAAAAGGTGGAGAGAAAGTAATCTTAGAATTCAGGACAGTTATTAAGAGAACAGATAGCAGTTCTATACCTTATGGTCATGTATACACATGCACTCTAGACCTTTCTTATTTTTAAGGTCACTATTATCTGTTGTAGACCTTATTACTCCCTAGTGAGTGTTATGGAACCCCTGCTTTAAAACACTAGTAAAAACCATCCTACATATTAAAACATGAATATTTTCAGCTGCATGTATTTGTTTTCTTATTTTTTCCTGGATATGTTCAAGGAAAAGAGATCCAGTGGAATTGATTACAGATCTCTGACATTGGCCTTTCATGTTGTTACATCTCAAAGTCAGAAAGAATGTTTCAGCCAAAGTGGACATGTTAGTTTCTCAGCCTAACCATGGTGAAATCACTGGGTTGAGTATTTATTGTAGTGAAGTGAGTCTGTCTGAAGAATAGAATACTTCTTAGAAAGGTATGTTGTTACATTTCAAGTACATGAAATATTTGAAATATGCTAGAAAATGACCTAATTTTTAATGACTGTGATTTAATGCATTTTAAATAAACACAATATCGTAGAGCTTCAAATTAGCGAGAAATATGCTTACAGTTTTTGAGAATATTGCCAGGTTTGTGCTTGGATATTCCACAGAAAACCTCCGTCATTTGTATTATTTTTATCATCGCAAATCAGTAAGAATGACTTAGAATAAATGTGTTTAATTATTATTTAATTGGTAGTGCTTTTGGATGTTTGTTACTTGAATCATTTCACCCTTTGAAGGTTTAGGAAATACATCCCTAAACATTCCCCCCAACCTTGCACAAATTGTTTATTTAGCACACTGAATAAATAACTGTGTAAATAACACTGGCCAGTGAGTTCAAAAGTTAAGCACAAGTTCACACCATTTAGATCATCCTATATTAATACTCAAGCCTGGCTTTCTGACTTCTGCAGTTAGCAGGCCTTCAAAGTATGACAGATTACTGCTCAGCTTTGGGATCATATAGATTCTTATTCAGTGAGGAAGCTGTCTTTGTTTCTAAGCCATGTTTCTTTAGGCATAAAGAGTTTTAGGAAAGTAGAGTTCTATCTGTTGTGAACCAAAATACCAAAGTTAATATTTATTGTAATACCTGAAATTTGAACAATGGCATATTTATGTTTCGCACAAGCAACAACTAAGGTTAAAAGAGTGAGTGAATAACTTCCAGGAAGTTGCATTGCTATGAGAGGGAATATCCCTTAAGAAAACCCATTTAGAGCAATAACCTACATAGTGCTCTTTTGATCACAACAGTGTTTCATTAGTAGCTGCAGATTCATGTTGAACTCACTTCCGTGCCAGCCGGAAGCCAGACCAGAGCCAGGAAGCCAGCAGCTCCCGGTGATTTTCCTTTAAATAGTAGGGCAGTATTGTACATGTAAACATTCGGTGACTAAATTCCCACAAAATAAATGTAGGGTATTATTGCGGCCTGCTTTGGGCATGTCCAGTTTAACAGACCAGAAAGGAAATGTGTAGTCTTTTAAGCCTGTTTCATACCATCCTGGATTTTGGGAGCATGACTGGTCACGTGAGGATTTAACGTGTTTTTTCCTGTGCGCCCATGATTTAAGCCCCAGTTCTGTGTAATCGTAGCCAGGAGAATTAAATCTTCAGAAGCCAGCCCTGTGATAATGATGCTAATATTTGAGTGCTCTAAGGCTGGCATTGTGCTTAGTACATTATCTTAATTTAATCCCCAAAACAAGCCTAAGAGAAATATTTAAGTTAGTAGCCCTGTTTTACAGATAAAGAAATTTAAAGCCTGATAATAATGGCCACCAGCACTTGAAGAACTTCTATATTAGAAGAAGAACTTCTAACAAGCACTATTTCAAGCACTTTATATATGTTAACTCATTTAAATTTCAAAATATCACCATGCTGTGTAGTTGCTGTTGTCATCATTTTATAGATGAGGAAACTGAGGTCCAGAGAGGTTAGGTGACGTGCCAAAGATGGCACAGCTAGTCATTGATGGGGCTGGAACGCGGTCACGATTTGTCTGCCTCTTAAAGCTCATGCTCTTAGCATCATGTACTTCCTCGAGGTCAGGAGTGGAATGAGCAGGCTAGTGGTTGGACAAGGCATGGCCCGAGTGTTTCCACTCCTGTAAATAATTTCTTAGAATTCCTATTTTATTATAGGAAATTGGAAAGAAACAGGAGCCAGTAAAGATGTTCAGTTGAGAATTTTAGGTCCGTAAACACTGCACCTTTTTTTTTTTTAACATAAAAGTATTTTATGTATTTTTAAATAACTTTTTATAAAAGACTTCCTGCTCTTATCTTAGAGACACAGAAAGACAGACCTCGTAATTCTTGGTGCTTGGATCCTTAACAATGTAATCCAGATGGACAAATTACCATGATCCTTGGAGACAGTCTAAACCATTACCAGTCTTGAAGATGATTACCTCATTTATACTTTAATATTTAGAGCTCTAATAAAAACAAGAATTGTGTAGATGACTGCCTATGAACTAACAAATACCTAACAACTGATACGTATCAGTAGACAGATAATGATGGCCTTTTACGTTTGGAGTTTTTCCCCCTAAACCTTCTTTTTAGAATTAAGCTTCTTATTAGAATTAAGTTCAAATGTAAAAGAGGGCCAAGGATTTTCAGCTGGTGTAATGAAACCTGTGACTTATAAGAAGAGATTTTCAAAGTTTGCTGCTAAAACTAGAAAATGCTTAATAAGAATCCTGTTATTTTATTAAATATGGGTTGAAATGTTTGAAGCTTAGACTTTTTAAATTGAAAGCTTCACTTTTGTATTGCTGATGAAGATACTTTAAAGGATCCAAACTATAGACATTCTTTGACAGTAACAAAAATGGACTTTCTTACATCTTAGGCTCTGGGCAGAATTGTGATTGTCCTCCCATCGGAGAGAAATCAAATTTAATATTTGCGCATATGGGGTTTTACTACATTAGGATGTCTGCCTATGTGTTCAGAATAAACAGTTAAGTTTTTCAGGTATCGGGCCTGCTCCGATTATACTTGCTAGTTGTCCTAAGAGTACCTTCTCTTTTTGACAGATTGAAACCATGCAGTTATAATTCAAATTCAGGCAGGTAATGAACAGGATTTAAAAAAACAAAAGCACTTTGTTTTGAACTAATTTTAGAGTTTAAAAAATATTGCAAAAATACTACAGAGAGTTTCCTTATACCTTTAGCTCCCGTCATTTGATAATTAACATCTGACATAACCAGGTGTCAAAACTGGGAGATCAACATTTGTACAGCACTATTAATGGACTTACAGACCATCTTCCAATAATTGCTCCAGTTTTCCCACTAATCCTTTTCCTGTTCCAGGATCCTGTCCAGGCTCCCAGTTTGCATTTACTTGTCATTTCTTCTTAGTCTTTCCCCATCTTTCCTCGTCGATACTCTCAAATGTCTTATTGCTGGTAAGGTTAACGATGGTGCCACCACTGTGAAGTAATTTGTCTTCCCTTTTATAATTAATAAATAGCTTGGGGAGCTACCTTGAAACTATGAATTTTTAAAATTTTGTTCAATTAAGTAAATCTTAGGTGCTGGTTTGTGGACACAGATTTGAGTCATTTGAATTTATGAATCATGAGGAAGCATTCACTACCTTGAGCAAACAAGATTGAATTAGTACACAGGGTTTTTGCATCCATTAATAAATTGTCATTTTACCAGCTTTCTCTTTTAAAAAAGGTCTTTGTGTTAAGAGTGCTTTGTTCAGTATTTATTAGAACTAGAACTGTGTTAACTTGGACACTTGAGTGCCTGTAATGCAGCATCTTCCTCTCCAAGGAAATATGATTCACTCAGTCATAGGCCAAAATCCTCTTAAGAAGCAGCTCCCTTCTCTGCAGGCACTTGCACAAACCCTAGAATCAGATTAGATACTGGGGCAATAGCTTCTGTGAGGAAGTCAGCCATGGGTTTACAAACTTGTATGGATTGGGAGCACTGCATCGGTCCTGAGTGGCTTTGTGAAAGAAGGTGGGGCTTCAATGGCGTCTCTTGAGGTGAAGAATAAAGGGCCTGGGTTAAGTTAGGTTCAGATATAGATTTATTTTGACCTATTTATTACTTTAAGCCATTTCAGGTTTTCACTCCAGTTACTAGAAGCACTTTTTACCAAGTTGAATTTCTGTCCTTAGATAGCTAAACCCTTCCCTGAGCCAAATTAATAAAATAGAATTTCTTATTAAGAATGAATTATTAAGTAAAATGGAAGCACTTGGCTAGGAAAGCAGTTGATGCATTTTGTTTTCAAAGCCTTCAAAGTGCTGCAGTGTACATAGATCACAAGGACTGGCTTAAGTGCCAAAGCATGGGGCATTAATTTTCTTTCAGAGCTGATTCCATGTTCTCAGGATATCAGAAGTGCTGACTTGGCAGTGAAATCCCATTTGTAACATGTTAGATTAGGAAACAGATTGATTTATACATTGATATAATGGATCAAGGCACAGCGTGTGCTTAAGAAAATGGAGAGCACATTAAATAAGAAAATTTTCAAAGTAAAGAAGTACAAACATAACAGAAAAAAAGATCCTAGTATACTCTAGATAAGGTCAGGGTATGTTTGATTAGTTGATTCCTAGACATGGTCCACAGAGGCTTTTTATATTTCAGATGATACCTTCTTGAGAGTCTCTTATGACCACAAGGATTAATCTTTCTGAACTCAGAAGTGAATCACTATAGCATATTAGCTGTCTGGAACGATTCCAGTTACTCTCTTTTTTCTTAGTGGTAACTGATGTGAGGAGCCTTCGCTGCTTAGCTGCCTCTTCCTGTTGCTTTAACCTCTGGTATTTTAGATTCTCTTTAGGGAAGGTAATGCTGACCATCTCAGCACAAAGATCAAATGCACTTACCACTGCTATATTGACCTCAGTGGTTGACCCATAAACTGAACATTTATACAGTTGGAACTCTCGTGGTCTTTTAGCCAACGACCATAATGAGTAACACGTGGAACACAGTCTTTGGTGCTGATAAATGGGTGCCTGCACAATTTTGACCACTCCACAGCTGTGACTTGGGTGACCTCACATAACTAACTGACCCCATGTCTTACCTGTATTCATTTTTGGAATTTAAGAGGTAAATGTCCCTCTACTCCCCATACTTCTGAAAGGTTAGACATCACATCCAAATTCTTACTTGTTTAATAGCTGCCTTTAATTTTAATATAAGGCCACAGAGAATTTAGGAAATACTGCTCACCATCTTTCAGATTTAACTGCGTTCACATATAACTGGTTTGGGAAACACTTCTAAACTGTCAGTTTGGCTTTCTTGCTTACATATATATCGTGTCTTCCTGGATTTTCTTCATTTATTTCTGTCTGAGCTTTTGAAGTAGGAAGGAAAGAATTTGGGGAGAGCACTGGTTTCAACACACAAAAGTGTTCCTGAGGTTTCCTTGCCTTTGTCTCTGTGTGTACACATGTATATATACCCTGTTTCCTCTATATCATAATCAGTGTTTCTCACCATAATCCTTAGATATGGCTCCCAAAAGAGGGTGACCAGCATGAGATATTTTGGTGCATGTTTTGAACTTATTGTGAAAATTAACACATTTGTCTTGTGCATCCTTATACCTTTTAATGATTGCTTTTGATTAAACATCATTCAAGTATTACCTATAAATAAGTGTGTGTTCCTTTTTGCAGATATCTTTAAAAATTTGGGGGGAGTTGCGGTTTAGGGGGTAGACAGGACTTCACACCAGTCTAACTTCACATGCAGTTATACTAAAGGCATAGGATCTGCCTTTCAATTTAATAAATGATTATCGTCACAGTAGGGCTACAATAAATACTACTTAATAAAGTTGCTAATTGTTCTCCTCATTGGATTTAATTGGTGTTTTTCAACCTGAATTTACCTAGGCAACATTTTACTTCCAAACAAGCTTTTCCCTAGCTACCCAACAAGTGTTTGTGCTTTCTTCTCGTGCCTAGTAAGAAAGCAGGCTAATTTTCATAAATTTCAAAGCAAAACCTGTAGGATGGTAAATTTATCCTGGAAAAAGATCATAATGTATTTCAAAATCATATGTAGGCTCCTGATTGGACTATTTATTCATGTCTGTCATCCAGCAGCATAAATAAGAGTTGCTTAGAAAGCATACATTTTCATATATTTCAAGTCAAATCTATCCTTTCTGTTACAGGAAAACCATTTTATGTTAATTGCTCTTTTTAAAAAGAATGATAGACCATACAATTTAATCCTACCCTGCTTCCCTCAAGTTTTAATATTGAAAAAAAGCTGTTTAATTTTTATTTTGAAAGAACTTTTGCATCAGGGAAGACCACAAAACTCCATTGTGGATGCAACAATTAATGTTGGTGTATTTCTAGATGCTAGGATGCCTTTGTTTTTTTCTAGTGGGAGAGACTTGCAGGAGCTTTACTGTCATCAAGTCTAGATGTTATTTCTCATCTGTAACTTGCGAGCTGTTAATAGCTATGATCTTTCGCAAAGAAGTGAATATTAGTCAAAGAAAGACTTTATGCAATAAGTAATTGATTACTTTTACCTAACATGAGGTAAAATTGTTTATGAAATTCCTTTCAGGGTTCTGTTTCCATGACTGACACCATCACTCATTGAGTAATGCAAGCCAGACATGACATCTTCCTCTTCCTCACCACCCTTGCTAATCTGTTACTAAGTCTTGTCTCTTTTGCTCCCGGTGATCTTCTGAATCTGTCTCTCCATCATCTTGCCTTAGTCCAAGCTACCAGTATCTCTCTTGGACTTTGCAGCTCCTGCTTCCTGAGCCATTCATTCCCTTGCACACACTTTTGTTTCCCTTCACTTCGTTCTTCACCCTCCAACCAGAGAAAGCATCAGAGCTACATTTCGATGATATAACTTTGTGCTTAAAACCTCTCCACACTTACAGTGATAAAAAACAAAATCTTCTTGGTTCATAGACCATCTAGTCTTGTCTCTGCATGCCTCTCCTTCCTTCTCTACCACACTCTACCTTGCTGTCTACCTTCTCTCTGCATATTATTCTCAAAACTCTACTCAAATGCTACTCTCTTCTGGAAGCTTCCCTGATCACCTAACCCCAGCCTAAGGCAGATTCCCTTTTTATATGCTTTTCCACCGCTATATTCTTTTCCTTCTTAAGAAGTCTAGGAATGTGATCACACTTTTTGGTTGTGAGTTTTGACTCCTGCACGAGGCCGTTAGCCCCATGAGAGCAGGGGCCATAACTTTTTGCTCACCCTTGTGTCCTAAGCGTTTAGCTTGTTGCTTTACATAATAGCTGCTCAATGAAATTTTGTTTTGTGAGCGAATTGGATAAAATTTCTGTAACTTTAGCCATTATATTTTGCTATTTTAAAGAATGGAAAGTAGATTTGCTTGTATTAGGAGACTGCAGTTGGATTACAGTTCCCAGTTCAGAATTATCCAGATGGGGAGTGAGGGGTTAGATTTCCTATTGACCTTTCACTTTGATCATATATGTCCAAAGGTCCTTTTTATTCTGGCCTCCTCCTAGGAAAAGGATTTGTTTATGAAGATAAAAATAGTAAACAATGAAGATTTTTAAAAGATCGCTTCTGCTGTCATAAGCCGCTGAATGACTGACTATGCTTTTGTGCCAGCCTTTTTGAAGTAAACCTGTTTTTTTTCTTCCCCTTTTGTAGGCTCTTGCAGCCAATGCTGGAACAGGATTTGCTGTCGCTGAGCCTCAAATTGCAATGTTTTGCGGAAAGTTAAATATGCATGTGAACATTCAGACTGGGAAATGGGAACCTGACCCAACAGGCACTAAGAGCTGCTTTGGAACAAAAGAAGAAGTTCTCCAGTACTGTCAGGAGGTAAGAGTGTTGCCGGAAAGTTAAAACTGCTTTTTTTCTGTGTCAAGTTTGAACTTCTTTGTCTTAGAAATGGATATTCTATTATTCTCTTTTGACCTAAGACTCAGTGGCTAATGACTGGTGCACCAGGCCTTTTATTTCTAAATGTATGATATGATTGAGATGTCTCGAAAGCTTTGCCTGTGTGGGCTGTGAGCTTTAAGGAAGGAATACTGCAGAAGCTTTAAGGAAGGAATACTGCAGAAGCTTGGCAAGCACCGCAGACTAGAGCCTGGTTCTCTTGGCTGCCCACTTGTTATAGGAAGATGTGAAGCAAAATGTGTCATTTGTATGCTTGTGTTTTCCACTTGCTGTAAATGATCATCTCAGGTCTGATTCAACTTGATTTGGGTCAAAACTTGATCGGGAAAAGGATATAAAATTTTTGAACTTCTTACTTACCAAGACTAGCATATAGGACCAGAGTTGAAGCATTATTCTATAATTTTATTAACAGACATTTCCATAGACTTGCCTCTTAAGTATTTTAGTTCATGAACTCAGCTACTTCCATGTACCCACAAGTGGCCTTGATACCTAATAGATTTATTAAGCTGAAAGCTTAGAGCTTTTTTATGTCCTTAAATAGAAATTCCTTTTAATAGAACGTATTAGAAGTAATCAGAAATTTTCCTGCCACAAGAACACTAATTATTACAGTTCGTTTTTACTTTAAGAGTGTATCTGGAGCCAGGGACAGTAGAGTAGAATGTGAGATTTATATAGGATAATGGTGACACTGACTAAACATAGATATTCTCTTTACTTGCGAGTATGTCTGTTCATTATGGACCAAGTCAGTTTATTGTGGGTATGCTCTTTTCCCTTGCAGATGTATCCAGAGCTACAGATCACTAATGTGATGGAAGCCAACCAGCCAGTCAGTGTGGACAATTGGTGCCGGAGGAACAAAAAGCAGTGCAAGAGCCATATTGTAATTCCTTTCAAGTGTCTTGGTGAGTGTCTTTGGGTACTTCTTAGGGAGTGGAATCCTTCATTTTTAAATTTAATTTTCTCTTGGCTCACAGTGATAGGTCTACATCTGTTAAGCTGAGGGCTGCAGGATTTTATTGTAGGCCTTAATCTTTTGAATATTTATTGCTTCTTCGTGTCGATAGTTGACTTGTTTTCAGTGGTCACTAACTTTCCCTCTCCCGTTGTGGGCATCCTTCTGTCTTTTAAGGATGAGTTTGTTCCTTGGCACTGACTGACTGTGTTGCCCTTAGAACAGTCCAGCTTTGCTTTCCATGGAGAGTGTGCAAGTATTGTTTGACAGTCATAGCAATGAGTGGTACTGAAGCAGCCCAAGGAGTAGAGTTTTCTGTTCCCCCTGCCTCATCCTAAACACATTTTGCAAGGTACTAAAATCATGTCTTGTTAGCCAAACCAAACTTGAGATAGTTTTCAGAAGTGTCAGCTGTCTATGGACAGTCAGGGATGCCGGGGCTAGGCCCTTTGCCACCTGCTATTCTGAGATGTTAACAGTCAGAGCCAACTTGATTAAAACTGTAACATTTATTACCCAGAAACATAGTTGTTGCTTCAAATGCTTATTTAGTTAATGTATTCATTCTAACCACTCATCACTGACACATCTGAATTATACTCATGTATCTGCAGTCTGGGTAATTCAGGAACAGATTCGGCCATAGAAACTTAAAATGGCAAAACAATTGATTTTAGATGATCCATGACAGGACTAACATTGATATTGCATTAACATAGACATCCTACGTAGTTCTGTAGATGTATTTAATTTTAGCCATGAATTTAACTTATTCCCCTCCCTCCACTTCATTAAAACCTTTCTTGAAATGGAATACATTGCTTTTCCTATTCTCACATGTAGCAAAATAACAGGAAGAGTCAGCACCTGCATAACTGTATTTAAAATATGTAGCAATTACTTTGTTTAAAAAGTACTCAGTGGGGGTAAAGAGGGACACTGCATATGCTTATTAACTCCATTTACTTTAAAGGTGAAGCATCATGCAGTAGTGTGAGACTTGGAAAAATTTTTTGTGATGTGGTTTAGGGAGGTTCTTCCATTTGGCTCTAGGAAATCTCTGGGTATGAGGTTTCATTCATTCTCTATAAAATTCTCAAATGAAATGAGAGTATTTTTGAATATTCGTAGATAGCTAGTACTTGGAATCATTTTTTCCTTTTGCATTGTTATCCCTAAATACTTTGTTTGCAGCCTGGTCTTCCCTCTCCTGCATGTTCTCTGTCTCTTGCCGGCTCCACTTCCCACTCAGAACTCTGAGTTTGAGATCTAGGAGACCTTTATCTCTGCACATGCAGTCAGCTTTCAAGCCAGCCTGATTCTTACCTCTTAGATATGGCTTATATCCATGGTTGCCAAACTGTGCACCGAGGCACTCCAGGACATTGCAGCAAACTCATAGAGCATTGTGGGATATTTTTGATTTTCAAGGGAAACATCTGTCCGACATCCTGTGAACTGCTAGCTGGAGCTATGCACAGTTTCAACATTGGATTATTTCATTCCTTTCTATGACCTCATATCTTTGTGGAGCTGTACGTTAGTGGATTCTGTGATAAAAAGCCGGTATCACACAAAATTGCTATAGAAGAAGCAAAGACGATGGT
Organism: Pteropus alecto; assembly: GCF_000325575.1. Classification (NCBI taxonomy): domain Eukaryota; kingdom Metazoa; phylum Chordata; class Mammalia; order Chiroptera; family Pteropodidae; genus Pteropus; species Pteropus alecto. Next base: position 248,691 of record NW_006431288.1, read on the forward strand.
GTTCCGTTGACCGCGACGTTGGAAGAGTTGCGCGGGGCCCAGCAGGCTCTAGGTGTTAGGACACAAGTACTTATTAAGTTGTTGGCCCTAACTGCTTAATGTTTGGGTATTCTTTTGGTCTGTGGGGGTGCTGTGAAAAAATTACTGAGACACTCAGTGCTGTGACTAGAAAGTTTGGAAACCTCTGGCCTATATCCTTCTGCATCTGATTCCCACTGCTCTAGTTCAGCCTTTCATCATTTCCTGCCCAGCTGTGACAATGGCTGGCTTCTGTGTGTGTTTCTTAGTTCTACTGTCCAGTCTATTGCCCTCTTAACTAAAATGAAGATTGAATTGTCTCTCCTGCACTTAAAACTCTTTAGTAGGTTATCTTTACCCAAAACACAGTGCTTCGTTAACCTTCTTAGCATGGGTTAAAATATCCATAATGTGGCCCTTGCTTAGCTCTGTTCTGTCCCCGACACCGCCCCTCTGTGCTTCAGACTTCATCAGCATCTCGTAGCTCCTGGCCTCTTACCATCCAGTTCTTGTTTGGAATGACTTTACTTATTTTGCTTGGGAAGTTCTCCCTTTAAGACTTATCTGATAGAATGTCTCCTTTAAAGGAAGCTTTTCTTCCTGGTCTTATTTTCTGTCTAAATATCCAGATTTCTGAAATTCTCCTTGTTGTTGCCATTAAACCTACTGCACTGTACGTTGATATCTATTTATATATCTTTCTCCAACTGTGTTGTAAATACCTTGAAAACAAGGAACCTGCTTTAGTCTTTCTTGTCCCTTCAGCAGCATGACAGTGCCTAGAACATAGCATACACTCTTTATGATAATTACAGGACTGCATCATAGTATGCAACAAAAATTTAATTTTATTTAATTTTCCAAATGCTATAGTTTGAATTTATCAGTGTTTTACATAATCAATGAAATGATATTGTCCTTAACTAAGTGCTAAAAGACAATTTGACCATTAACCATTCAATACCTTCTTTGCATTGCGGTTACTGAATGAAGCGTTACACAATCTTTGATGACAGTTAAGACAATTACTTTTATTTACACCAGCATTCATTGGGACAGCTTCCTAACCAGTAAGTAGAGCTACCCATTGGTATTTTTAAATGAATACAGTTGCCTGAGCCTAAGCTAGTGAGGACCAGGTGACTGCAGTTTAAGGGAGGTGGTAGAAAAGACTACAAATTCTTTCTTGTCATCATTTAAGGAGTAGAAGATTTTAATATCTCTCGCTCTCCCCACCCAACGTCCCCTTACATTACCATGTAGAACTGACATTAGTTAATAATCAATACCACCTTCTTTTTACCACAGATTCCTTAGAAAGCCTTTTGGTGATTGTCTTTTAGAGTTACTTTTGCCTTTTTCAATTAAAAATAATTTTAAAATAACTTCAGGTTTATAGAATGATTGCCAAAATAGTACAAAAAGCTTTTGTATGCCTTTTCCTCAGATTTCAGATTTTCTGTTAACATTTGATTAATATGATATAATTAATCTTATCATTTGTACCCCCACTAGTTTTTTGTTTTGTTTTTCAATTATTTAAGTTGCAGACATGATGTCCTTTTATCTCTAAATTCTTCAGTGTATATTTAATAAAAACAAGGACATTCTCCCATATAAACGGACTGCAGTCATCAAAATCAGGAAATTATCATTGATCCAATATCTAATCTACAGACCCTTTTCAAGTTTTGCCTGTTATTTTAATAACACAAGATCTCACATTAGTTCTCTCTATAGCCACTCCTTGTCTTCCATGACCTTGACATTTTTATAGAGTACAAGCCAGTTACAGTGTAGAATGCCTGCAGTTTGGGTTTGTCTTATGATCCTTTTGATTTATGCATTTTTGAGGGTACTATCACAGAAGTGGTCTCGCTGCCTCATGTTAGGAGTTGCATGATGTCATTTTGCTTCAGGACTGGTGTTAACGTTTATCACCTGGCCAAGATGGTGTCTTCATTCATCTATTTTATTATGGACTTGTCCAGATTGGGCTAGTGGGAGCCCCTTAATACTGGTTCCTATGTCTTTTTACTATGTCCCTGTCATTCTTTGAAAGCTTCCTTACTTTGTAGTACAAAAAGGTTCTATAGGCTCATCCTGTGTTTTTCCTACCTTACCCCTGGAGTCAGCCATTTTTCCAGGAAGCCCTGGTTTCATTTAGTGGGGAAGGGTATTTGGATTTGCCAGGATCTGAGCGTTAAATTTGCTTACTGCTATTACAGCATTATTGCTTCTAGACCCACTCAGGCAGAGCTAAGAAATATATGTATATGTTACATTCTCACACAAATCTATATTTCTGTATCTCTGTGTATATTTTAACAAAAATGAGCTCATATTGATACCTCAAATTCCATTATCCTCAGTATATATTTTTAACTTTCTCAACATCCTCTTTAAATAATTGGTTTCTCTGCTTTTTAGGACTAGGATTTTTGAGATATAATTCACATACTATCTAATTCACCCATTTTAAAGTATACAGTTTAATGGTTTACAGTACATTCACTGAGTTATGCAACCATACTCAATTCTTTTAACATAAAAACTGTTAAAAATTAATACAGTAAAAAGTGAGAGTCCTATATTTTTTATTCACCAGGAGTAACCACAGTGAGTCCTTTTATACATATTAAGGTGAATACCACACCTTGTGGTAAAAAGATAGTAGTAGTGTGGTTAGCTTCAGCCCTGAAACCACTTTTAGATATTGCTACCTAGCAGACCCAAATCATAGGCAAGCCAGAACGGGGAGGAGGTAGGAACTGGGGAAAAATAGGATGTGTCTGTATTGGTTGGATGGCTCTATTAATTGGTCTGGATGTTCCATGGGCCTTATCTTTGTACGGAGGCACTGTTTTTGTTTGTTGTTTTTTTCGAGGTTGAGAGGAAGGCCGTGTCTTGATTAGCACTCTTGAAAGCAGTTTGAAAATGAATTTAGGTTGCTAGCAATGTTTACATCAAATCTGATGTCATGCTGTCTATAGACGTCTGTGTCCACGTCTTCAGCTCTCTTCTGAGAGCAGGCTTAGTTGCCCATCCTTGTGACTCTTTTAACTGATATGTAGTGTATTTGGTGACCTAAAGTTACAGTTCAGTATTCTCAAAATGAACCTTTATGTTTCACATTACTACTAATTGCCTCCTGTTTATGAAAATTTATCTAAATAATAGGACAATCAGAGTAGGTCAGAGTTGGTGATGTGCAAAGAAGCAAAACTGCTGGTATTTGGGGGGAAGGAGTTAGTCATCTCTGACATTTATATATAAACTGGCTCCTGGACTAAAAGAAGAGAGCTTTGCAGGCCCAGTACTGTTTTTGTATTTGGTTATTTTTGGAAGGAGATTTAGACAGGGAGTGTTACTGTGACGTGACGACAACCAAAGGAAGTTTTTATTCTCGGAAGCTTTGAGGCACAGTCCTCAGCAACTGCACCTTGGTATCTTGGAGCAGCTCACCATTGCAGGTGTCCGTTTGCAAGTCATCGTCTCTCTTTGAATTATCATAGCCCATCAACAGTTCACCCTATTCTTAGTGTGAGTACTTGTGCATGGTATATGTTTCTGCTCGTGAGGATTATTCTGGGTCTTTTAACTTCTCAGAGCCCTATTTACCTTATATGTCTGCTAGGGAGGGCCACCAGACTTCACAAAAACTTGTATTGGTTGGTTAGGTTGATCCTCTTGGTTGCGCTCATTTACAAAAGTCTTTCTCCTACCTTCTTACAACTTCCAAGAGCCCCACAGATAACCTGGTCTTACAATTTGCAGTTGGAGAGTACTTTTGCAGTAGGTTTATTTATAATAATGTGAGTGTTGGTGTTGGAGGCTTCCTCTGTGGGTAAACAGCCGTATTATTTTGAAAGGAATTTCAGCAACTCTGAAAAAGCTCTAAAACTTGATGGCTTCCATGGCCCTGTTGAGGTGTGGTATAAAAGAAAAACAGAATCACAGGGAATGAGTAGAGTGTTGGCAATAAATCATAAATGCAGCTTAAATGGAATCCTTTAGGTTAGGTTTTGTTAAATTGCCATATTCATTGATCAGCTTGTTAAATAGAAAAGCAAAACAATATAGCTTTTTATTTGTCCAGTGACTTGGGAAATTGTGGCCATTATTTATTGTACTCCAACTGATTAAATTGAGGACTGTTACAAATTTGAATAAACTTTTTAAAGCGAGACCAAATCATTTTCAGTGTTCTCTAAAACAGAGTAATACTGATCTGCATAGGTCAGTTTTTTTTCCCAGAAGCTTCTGATAAACAGTTGTAGCAAATTCAAAAAGTAGCAGTGAAATGACAGAACCAAGCTGGGATTGAAATGTGTTCCTCTTTTAGTTTACTTGTTAAAAGTTTATTTTTCAGTAAAAGAAATTGGGGAGAGGGGAAGCAAAAACAGTCATTCCCAGTTTCTGCACTTAGTTAACCATGGGTAACATTTTGTTGTATATGAGACTTTTTTCTTTGGCTACACATTTGTGTGTACTTTCAGTGCATTTTTTCTAAGTGGTATTGCACTACACATTCTCTCCTGTTTATTGTATTTTTCCTTTTTAAGTGGACGTTTATGGAACATCCCCTTAGGGATACATAGATCTTTGAATAAAAGACAAACTTAAGGAGTTAACCAGGCTGAAGGAGGAAGTAGAGGTTAGGGATATGGGATGTGTTTATTTGAGAAATTATTAAACCATCATAAAAATTTTTCCATGTTAAATATAGACATAAACCATATTTTTTTTGACCCCATGGTATTCCACTATATATAGGTACCATTATTTAACTAATTCCCTATTAGTGGACATTTAGGTTGGTTCTGTTTTTTTACATTAAGAACACTATAATAAATATCTTGGTTCACTTATTTCCTTAGAGTATATTTTTAGAATTGGAATTATTGGATCAAAGAGTATTCGTCTTTTCACTTTTATATTTTATTTTTAAATTCAGGGGTGCTCATTTTTTCTTGGTTTTCAGAGGTCAGACAGATTGATTTAGTCACAGAATAGCTAAAGATTAGTGGCACCTAATTTATAGTTAAGCATGGAGTTAATCATTAAAATCTGGCATTTAAAAATGTTTTGATTTTAAACTATTTTAATTTTGAAATGTTTCAAGCATACTAAAAAGATAAAACATAATATGCAGGTCACTCATGCACTCATCATCCTTATTTAAGTTCTTCAACATTTTGCCATGTTTGCTTCATCTCCATCTTGATTTTTAATAAAGGGCTTAGATATTCCACCACTTTTCTTCCTTCCATTTATTCCTCCTTCCCTCTAGAGGTAGCCTCTATACCATGCATCATTTCTCATACATGTTTTTATACTTTGCTACTTACGTATGTACCTATAAACATTTATTTTCATTTTAAAACTTACATCAATGGTATCATACTGTATGTGACCTTTTACAGCTCGCTTTTACTTTATGTCATTTTGGGGTTCATCTGAGGTATGATATAAATAGATTTAGTTAATTCATTTTAAACCTGATATATAGTATTTCACTGTATTTTTTATAAACCCAGTTTGTTTATTATTTTTAATGAATATATATCTAGTAATGAAATTGCTGTTTAAAATTTTTTTCTGATGTTGCATTTGTACATATAAAATTAAGGTTTTACAAATTAAAGTATATTAACTGTTACCTTATAGATTTTTAAAATAACTATGCGTTGTATAGTTTGCTTTGTATAAAACTAGTTACTCAATTCAGGACTTTAAACTAATAACATTAATATCAGTAGTTAGAGCTAACGCTTAACATAGTGCTAGGTGTTTACTCTGTACTAGATTCTGCTAAAACTTTTCATGTATTTGTATATATTTTGTCATTTCATCCTCACCACAACAAGATGAGTTAACCAAGGCACACTTGCCTAAGCCCACTTTGCTAGTAACGATAGTGCTGATATTAAACCCTGGCACACTGCCTTTTTTCTTGCTTTTTGTCATAAATTAACAAATATAAAAATTGCCTCATTAATACACAATAGTCATATTAAGCCTTATGAGTTGGTGGTTGGATGTCAGAATGGATGTAATTTTTACTCAGATTGATTATCAGGCTTGTCTCTCCTAGTGGAGGCAAATCCCAGTTTTCCATGGGATTTTGTCTTTTAAGCTTCGATTGTAAGTCTGGTCGCTTGGTAAACTTTGTGTCATGTTCTATCTCCCTTAGAGCCTTTAGGGCCCTCAAGAGCAGCACTGTGTCTGACTTACCTTTGTGTCCCTGTGTTAGTGTCCAGTTGAGCTATTTGGCCCCAGAAGTCCCTATACTAATAGTGGTGTGAAATCTCACTACCATGTGTAAGGCTGTTTTGATGTGTAGAGGCAGTGTTTACTGCTCCAGCTTATAATGTTAGAAGCACATCTTCCCTTAGAGTAGGTCAGGGACTTCCTTCACTTGCCACTTGGGATTCTCTGGTGCTCGGAAGTGAAGCCGAAGAGTCCTGAAGGACCGGGCTATGGTGACGAAGCTGCAGAGTGGGTCTGTGTACACTTTCCGCCGCTTTAAATCCCTAAGACCTTTCTCAGGCCAGATTTTTTAGTCCTTTCCTTTTTTAAACCTCAGCAGTTAGCCCTCCTGCTTCCTTCTCTTGCTCCTACTTGTTGCATCTCTCCCTGAACTAAGCACACGTCTCTCCCTCCTGTGGGTTTCCTCCACTTCAACTCTGAAGATGCATATTGGTGATGCATCAGAATTGCCTGGGGTGCTTGCTTGTTCCAGTGCAAAGTATTGCATCCCACCTTAGACCTGCTGAATCAGAATCTCTGGGTGATAATCTGGTGATATAAAAGTTTTTAGTTTTTTAATATGGAAGTTACAAACATATCCAGATACAGAAAAAATAGTACTATTAACACATCTCTGTTGCCCAGGTGTATACCAACCATTGATTCATTAGCCACTCTTCTATGGTTCCTCTCCCACCTACCCCTGATTATCTGGAAACAAATCACAGATACGCTTTTTTTTTTTTTTCTGTAAATACTGCAGCATGTATTTCTAAAAGATAAGGATTCTGTTTTTCTAAGCGGCTATGTGTATTTTTCCTCCAGCTTTTTATTAAAAAAAAATTTTAGACCTATAGAAAAAATGTAGCAGTGAATATCTCTATACCCTTTTCATAGGTTCTCCAATTTTGCCTTAATTATTGATCTTACTATGTATATGTGTGTGCGTGTCTTATATATATTTTGTTGTTAAACTATTTGAAAGTAAGTTGAGACATCATGATAGGTCCCCTCCAAATATTTCAGCTTATTTCTCGTAAGAGCAAGGACATTCTCCTATTACTGTTACAATATCATACTTTGAACAATTCCCCTAAATGTTCAAAGAATGTCTTTTATAGCTTCTTTTTAAAAAGAATCACACATTATATCTGATCTAGAACAGTTCCTCAGTCTTATTTATTTATTTTAATCTTTCATGACAGTGGTATTTTGAGTTTAGATCATTTGTTTCACAGAATATCCCTGAATTTGAATTTGTCATATTGTTTTATCATGATTAGATTCCAGTGAGATATTTTGGCAGAAAGAGTATGTAGGTAAGATGTTCTTCCTAGGATATCACATATGTCAGCTTATCCACGGGTAATGTAAAGCTGGTCACCTGTTTACTATAGTGTCTGCCAGGGTTTTCCATTGCAAAGGCTCCTGTACCCCTTTGTAATTAGCTCTCCATCGATGATTCTTACCTGAATCAATAATTATAGTAATGGTTGGTCGTAGAGGTGGGTGTCTTCGGTACAAAGGGCTAAAGTAAGATTCATCTGTAGTTTAGGAGAACACTCAGTGTTGGTTTCCTGGATATTTTGTTATTAGAACCACTGTGGGCAGAAATAAGAAAGTAAGAGGCTAGGAATATTGTTCATGTGAAGTCAGGTAGAGGGTGGAGTACCTGTATGTGTGTGTGAGGCAACAGAGAGGGGATCCTATTCCTGTCCCCCTGTCTTGTGTTGCTGTAGCCCTGCAACAGGGCTGTTAGAGATTGGAGTCAGGGAAGAGTGAGGAGAAGTCTCAGGCATCGTGGCCATGACGGAATGCTGAGTTCCATGGCTGCTTGCCTAGAGCTGTATCATCCAGTTGGCCTGTCTGCACCTGACAGCAACCATCATAATCTGCAGTGAGGGTCGTTTTCACCATGAATCATGATCAGATTTGCTTATCTTTTCCAGTGGGTGAATTCGTAAGTGACGTTCTGCTAGTTCCAGAAAAGTGCCAGTTTTTCCACAAAGAGCGGATGGAGGTGTGCGAGAATCACCAGCACTGGCACACTGTAGTCAAAGAGGTAAAACAATAGATGGGAAAAGTCAAGTGTTGTTGTTGTTGTTGTTTTCTGTTAAGAGAGAAAGTAGCATTTTCCTTCAAACCTCACCACAATTTTAAATTAATTTTCTTCATTTTCCCTTTCTCCCTTCAAAGTTTACAGTTGTATCTTCTAAATTAAAAATGATTTGGGAGAATAGATATTTTTCTAGGGAAGTATAGTGTTGACAATCTAGCATCTAAAGTTAAGGATATTAAAAAGATCGTTAAGCAAGAATGCTATCAGCATGGCTCCCAGAAGGCCATCCTAAACCCTAAGGCCTTAGGTAAGAAAATGCCAATTATAGAAAAATCTGTGTCTGGACACATATGCTGACAGGATTAGATGTGGTTTTATTCTTCTAGTAGAGAGACATAATACCCTTTCTGAATGCTAGTTAAGTTGGTTCTCTAATCAGTTGTCTTTCTTTGGTCAAATTCTAAAGCAGTGCCCTCCCTTGCCAGTGAGGAATATAAATTATCATTGAGCACCTCTAACTGGTGTCGATAATTACTAGAAGAAATTCCCTTTTTCTTAATTTTTTCAACTTTTGGCTTTCATTATTTTTGGCCTCAATGATATTTCCCCATTGTAAGTTAAGCAAAATTTGTAAATCTTCTTAAAATAATAACATCACAACTTTTTCACAATATCTGTGTGTCCATGGAAGAAAGCATTACGTAGTGATTTGCTAAGAGTTTCTTTTGGATAAAGCTAGATATGTTCTGATGCTGGCCTATGGGTTTCTTTCAGGCCTGTCTGACTCAGGGAATGACCTTGTACAGCTATGGCATGCTGCTGCCCTGCGGAGTAGATCAGTTCCATGGCACTGAATATGTATGCTGCCCTCAGACGAAGATCATTGAATCTGCCATGTCAAGAGAGAAGGAGGAAGATGACGAGGAGGAAGATGACGAGGAGGAAGAGGAAGACTATGATATTTATAAAAGGCGAGCCCTTGTACCGAACCTGTGAGACTGTCGTCCTGGTGGCTGTGGGCTACTGGTCTGTCATTTCTGGGTGAAGTGGGCACTGCCTCATTCACGCTGGAGCTGAGCCAGTTTGTGTTCCATTCTAGCCAGAGCCGATCATGGCATACCAGTGGCTTTCAGCTTTGTGTTATTCTGTGCCACATTATGTTCTACAGGGTATTGTGGTCCCCATTCATTAACTTTCCTTTTGCTGGTGTAGCGGGGCTGACGGCTTTAGTGGCACAGTTAAATGTGCGCTGAGTTTATTTCCTGCTTCTCTTCGTGTATGTTTCAGAATAGGAAAGGGAATCATTGTAGTGCTTGGTGCATAGGAATTGGTTAACCTTCCTCTTTTTTTGTGACCTTTAGTGAATTTCCTACCGAAGCAGATTTGGAAGACTTCACAGAAGCAGCTGTGGATGACGATGATGAAGATGAGGATGAAGGGGAGGAAGTAGTGGAAGATCGTGATTACTACTACGACACCTTTAAAGGTGATGACTACAACGAAGAGAATCCAACAGAACCCAGCAATGATGGGGTCATTTCAGAAAAGGAAATCACTCATGATGTCAAAGGTAACCCGCTGTAGCGCTGTGGAAGTACAATCTGTATGGTAATTATTTATTTAGAATTTTGGACTGTATTCATCACAGGTAAGTCACAGAAGGCGAGGTAGTGCTTCTGTGCTCTAAGGGAGAAATCAGCTCTCCAGTACTCTGGTGGTGCCAGCTTAGCAGTGGGCAGCTAGGCCACCTCAGGGTCTGCCAGTTGTCATGTCCAGAGAGAGATGCAGAACTGAATCAGAAAACTAAGCTTTGCATTGTAAGGACTTAACTGGAGAGTAAGAGAGACAGCGTGGTCTTCCACATTCAGCCTGAAAACATTCTCTCCCCAGTGGGAGCCTGCCTCCTCAGTACTGCTAAAGTCCCTACCATCTGGAATGGAAATAACTTTCTTGGTTGTTCTTTTCCTGAGTGTGTTCTGATCTAAAGGCTGCTGTATTTATCCACTAGAAAGGTGTTCGTAGCTGGGAGGGATTGGGACCAGCAGTGTTCTCATCTTGCCAATTTTTAAAAAAAGATTGTGACAGTTCTAAAGCCATTTATACACAACTTC
>NW_006431288.1:259154-269418 GCF_000325575.1 Pteropus alecto
GCCAATTAAGAGCTGAAGAATTATTTAGAACCCAACTAGAAGGAAGTTACTTAAGGGGTCTAGAAGTTTATGATTTACCTTGGAGAACATAAAAATGTGCGCTCATCCTTTCCAGGTGCTAAAGTCGTATTTATTATGGTTTTCACCACTGACACAGCCTGTTTACTTGCATTGTTTCTTCTAGACCTTGACCTCACCAAGATAAATAAATTAGGCAAATATCTCTACCTAACGGATCAGTGTGGGGCTCACAGAACTATGAGATAAAGAAATCCTCTATGTCAACTATACATCAATCTAGACTCAAGACAGCACAAGAAATATTTTCAGTTCCTGAACATCTATACTGCCTCCAAATGGAAAATGACTGAATCATGAGAAATGACCAGCTTGAACTGTTGAGATAGTGAGCCAGGGTGATCAGGATCTGTCTAGTCTTAGCCTTCACTGATGTTAAGTGCCACCCAGTCCTTCCTCCTTGCCCAATCCAGCCCTTGTGGTCTGTAGCATTGTGAAGCATTTGAAGCTGCTGCCTCTGTCCTGCTGACATTCTGACCCGTTTCCACACAGCTGTCTGCTCCCAGGAGGCGATGACGGGGCCCTGCCGGGCCGTGATGCCCCGTTGGTATTTCGACCTCTCCAAGGGAAAGTGCGTGCGCTTTATATATGGCGGCTGCGGAGGCAACAGGAACAATTTTGAGTCTGAGGATTATTGTATGGCTGTGTGTAAAACGATGAGTAAGTCCCGCCACACTGGTTCTGTGCAGCAGATTGTCCTGTCCAGCGTTCTGTCTTTCCCAGCCGTCCTCGTGACTGCATATGTGTAGTGCTCCCTGCCCACTCAGGTATTTGCTGTTGGTTCGTTTTTCCCTCATCTTGTGCTTTCTAGATCCAGGCTTGCTTTCCTGATGGACACTTGTAAGCTCGGTTCTCCATGTCCCTTGCTCACCGTGGGTCTGGTGGTGGTGTTGGTGGTGGTGTGTTCTCTCCCTGGTACCGTGGGAGCACCCAGAGTCCTGTTCTTCCTCATCCTGCTGTGTAGTCTGCAGGCTCCCAGAGCACTTTGTGTTTGTTGGGAAGGCAGCCGTGCCTTCAGTATTCTCTAGTTGAAAGGCACAAAAGGGTAAGCAGATCAGCCATGAGTTCTGCACATGCTTGTTTCCTGGCTTTGCCTCTCATTCTTGTCTTTGAACTACACTATCGCTGACACCCTTGATGCCTGCTTTCCAAAGCAGTGACAGTGGGTTACTTTTGGGAGTCCAGAATATTGAAATAATCTTGCTTTATGCACTCTAGGAAGAGAGCTCTGCAGCCAAGTGGTAGTAAGTTTGTTTCTGCAATATGCTGGCAACCCTGGGGTTCTGTAGAGCTTTAGGTAGTGAAAGAATTTAGTTTCTGTGTTCTTGGTCGCAAAAGGAACTCGGTGGTTCCGTTGAGTTGGGTTTACTTAGGTAGGAAAAGTTTTGCTTTTCTCCATGGTTACCCTTTTCCTTTTTAAGATCCTCTTTCTCTTACCTTGTAGTACTAACCCATGTGTTTGGAAAATCCTCAGGCCAGGCAGTCTTTTCTTGGTTTCTGTTCTGGATTCATTAGAGTAATTAGTTGCATCCTATTCCTGGTATTTGGCTATAACTTCAGATGATTTTTCATACAGATGCCTTCATGGTCCCTCTTTCTCTCCCCACCAAAATGTTTTTTAAAATCTTAATATGTTATACTTTTAGCACTTCCACTCTAGCTACTGCTCTGTGGACAGGCTATTTTTATTTGATACGATCGAAAAGATGGGGGGAAAAAAATGAGTCCTTAGAGAATTTCGGTGGCAGCAACTTTTATTAGGAACGATGTAAAGGTAGAAATTTTTGTGATACGTCCTGCTTTGTAAAACTACTTAAAACTAAGAGACAACAAAAGATTGCTTTGCGTTGAAGCCTGAAGAATTAGGGATCGTTAAAGATCATGCTGAATGTGCAGATGGGGATCTTTTCCCAAAGGATCAGAGAAGTGGTATCATAAGACACTATGTAAGGAATGGCAGTTCTTCAGGGGATTAACGAATTCTACAAAATCATAGTTTCCTGTTATTTATGGTAGGGGAGACTTGCCAAGGGGCAGCATATTTTCATGTACCGGTGGGGCCCCTGGCTGTGGGGTGCTTTGAAAAGTCCATAAGCGTGTCACTGTTATTGTGGTCAAGCTTGTTTCCTTTTTTGAAGGGGACTGATACGAGTGAATGAACCAGTTTTCATGTGGACAGAGGGCTGCGGTTCTAAGTCTGAGCCCATCCGTCTTCAGAACCAAACCTCTAGGCTGTCTTTCCCTTCCCCCTTTTGTTACCAGCCGGTGGAGGCGGCTTGTGTTTGGTATTATCTTTATCCAGCCCAGTGATATGAACCAAAGACTCTGTCTCCAACACATAAGCCTTTAAGCTGCAGGCGCGCATCTCTGTTGGCGACGTGCTTAGTGGCATGGATGGAGCTTAGTGCTTTGAAATTCTCCCAGCCGAACTATTGAGTATCATGTGGTTTGTGAAGCTATATATTTTAATTTAGTTAATTGGCTCTTGAGATCCTATTCAAATGTATGTAGGAGCCATATAGTTTTCAGAAGGTTTTAGTTGTAGCTTTTAGGTTTAGTAAATAAGAAGAGGTAAATAAAAGATGTTCTGATGGGAAACTTTGGAGTGTCTGATGCACTTGCAATTACATTAATCAGTTACACAGTTGTTTTAAAGTTGTATTAAAGTCATAAGATTCTGGAAATTAGGTGAATTTGTTTCTGAATTAAAATTTGTTGAATGTGGGCATTTGCTACCCACTAAGCTCTAACATTATGTCATGATATAGCAAGTTGTGCCAGCAAGTTGCATGTCAGTCCTCCCTAGCCTGGGAAATTTTGAGTGAATTGGGCTAATAAGAGTTTCCATGGGTATTCTTTGAGAAGTAAATTAAGTAACCTTGTCATCTCATTTCTTTCCTTTATGAGTTTAGGTTCCATTGTGCAGATATTTCCTTGCCTAGAGCCACTAAGAATCTATGCTTGACTAGCAGTGAGGAGTAGTTATTCTAATGAGTTTCTTCTCTGGGTGATGGCCTGGTAAAGCCAATGAATGTCATGAATTGAGAAGCCCAGGGTATCTTCACACTCTGGAGATCCTTGTCACATATAGCAAATTAGTTTTATCCCTGTTATCTCTGTTATTGGGTGTGGGGCTAAGAGTTCAATGATACTAGGCACAGAAAAACTATAGCTAGAACCATTTGAACTTTGTCTACCCAGTCTATAATATTCTGCAAAGAACATTCAGTTGAATCAGTTCCCCAAAGTAAGTTCTAGCCTAAAAATAGCCAGAAGAAAGGAGACCTAAGCACCAAAGTTCTTTCAAAATGGAGGATTTGTAGAAGTGCCTCTATAGGTCTGATTTCAGTCCTCACCTCTGGTGAGATGCACTCAGTGACAGCAATAATGTAGTTATGTTTTAGGTTTTAAGATTTCAAGAACTGAGGGATGATATAGAAGAAGTGATTTCTTTTTCTGCCCTAGAAGTCCTAAGTATGGGCCTCTCTGGTGCCACAGTTACCGGGAGTCTAGACTGGCCTGGTGGATGAATATCACCTAAGGGAGATGGACCAGTGTATCTAACAGCTGAGCGTTGGCAGACAGGAGCGGCCTGTACTTTGAGCGTAGTATGAGACAAACTAGTCGACTCCGCAGTCCTGAGCTCGGTTTTCTTCCTAAAGCACGGTGCAGTTTCAACCCCCAAAGAGAACTCTGTCATTTTGTTTCAGTTCCCCCAACTCCTCTGCCAACCAATGATGTCGATGTATATTTCGAGACCTCTGCAGATGATAATGAGCATGCTCGCTTCCAGAAGGCCAAGGAGCAACTAGAAATTCGGCACCGTAACCGGATGGACAGGGTAAACCTCTGCACTTCCCTTATCTTTGTGATGTTTGGCATCAGGTGACATGGTTTTCATAGTTGAAGAAAAGGGACACCATCTCCCTAGATTGTCAGGCTAACATGTCTCCTAGGACAGGTGTGAGGTGTTAAAATATAGGGGAGCTACTTTATGGATGTGACTCGTCCTTTCCCCCTCCCCTAACTCTCAGCTCCATGGTAACATAATTACCCTCAGTCCAGACTCTGCGGAGCACTTCCTGTAACCATTCGGTTCTTGTCGAGGTTTTATTGCCATTAACTAGCTTAAATTTTTTTTATTTTAATGAAGGACATTTTAATACCACTGTTGTAAATAGAAAGCTAGTAAATAGAAAGGTAACTGTAAAAATATATTAAATGAAAGCAAATATTTAATAATATGTTCTAGGCACTGTTGCTTGCTGAAGGTTCTGAGTCTCAGGTGTTTTATTTTGTTTTCCTTAAAAGAGTTGTGTTAGACCAACATGAGCAACTTAGTGCAGCTTTCTCCTAGACTTAGGAGAATTGAAAGAAAATTAAAAAAAAGAAGCCCTTGCTGGGTCTGAGCACCACGTAAAACCCCACCTATCAGCTGTGCTAGGTTTGTACTTTGGGAAATGCTTGTTATTTTATCCAGGTTGATTCTGAGAAGTAGATATTAATCCTGCCTCCCCACCCCCGCTTTGTTTTTGTTTTGTTTTCTGGTGAGGAGACTAAGGCACAAAGATTTAATAACTTGCCCAAGGTTATAGAACAAGGAAGTCATAGAATTGAGGTTACTGGAGTATAATTGAGACCTAAGCCCTTAGGAGACAGTACTGTGAACTAGCTAAAAGGGCCTCAAGGTCATGAGGGATCATTTCCTTTTGCTCAGTTTCCTACATTAGATTCAGGGCCTGGCAGTATTTTTAGAAAATGGGTGACTTATTTTAGAAATTACTCTGGTTAGAGTGCTTTGACCTTTGTTCTAGGTAAAGAAAGAATGGGAAGAGGCTGAGCTTCAAGCGAAGAACTTGCCTAAAGCAGAGAGGCAGACTCTGATCCAGGTGAGACACATTCCATTCTCTAGGACAGAGCTTCCGGCCTGACCCTTGGAAGTACTGTCAGAGCCAAACTCCCAGGAAGTTAGAGTTTGACACCTCCTTCCTTTTAGTTGAGAGCTTATGTTACAAGGAAGTTTTAGCTGGCCTGCTTTCTTTCACCTCCCAACTGGTGCTCTCTAGAGTAGCTCACCTACGGCAGAAGGAAAACAAATCCCGGGCCAGAACACACCTAATTCATGCCAGAAAGTAACCTTAGCTTGGCTGCGTTTGTTAATTCTGCTTTCCTGGCAGAAGTCTCAGTCATCTTCATTCTTAGGCTGTGACTTGTTTTTCAGCAGTACTGAATTCTTTTTTTTTTTACAGGCTTACTGAAAAGTCAAAGACAAAATAAAGCTCTCTGATACCAATTGATCTTTAACTTTGTAAGAACGTAACCTTTGAATCATAGCAGCAACTGCATTCTCCTTGAATAGAGGAGAGTGTTGATAGCAATAAGGATAGCAACCTACAGCACAGATTTGGGTTTTATAAAACTTTTAAACATTTTAAATATGTTTAACTGAATTCTCTCTTCTCATATCACCTTCTCATATCAGAACACCTTTGCTTTTTTATCAATCACCTCGAAAATCCAAGAGTGTTAATTTCTGTATAGCCAATCTATCCTATGCAGGGGAATTAATTTAACAACCTTCAACTATGCCTTTAAACGTGACCAGGTACCTCACAGATAACAGTGTGAATGACTCAGCAGAACCCACCATATCACTGGAATATGTTTTAAAATATCTATTAGGCTGTGGTTTTAGGATTTTAAAGTTAGCACCTTGCTACAATGTGGAAAGCAACAGCATTCCTTTTCTTGTAGTGTACATGGGGAAATCTGTAATGTCAGTTATGGAAATGCTAAGAAGTTCTTATGACACTTGATTTACCATGCTGTCATTAGACAAGGAAATAATTATCCTGATAAATCAGGTAAAGTACAGCAGGTCTTCAAATCATGTAATTTCATTCGATGTCGTTGTATTATAATGTTGATAAGATGCAGTAGCTACTTAACTCTTTTCGTGTCATTTAGCCTATGGTAAAATTTGTTTGTTTCTTGTGATTTTACTTAAAGTCACAGAAGCTATCGATGATGTTAAGTGAGGACTTACTGTATATAGTACTTAGATCTGATCTTTGCTCCGCTCTCTGGACTTTGTTACCAGTTTACACAGGCCTTGGGCAGGGAGAAGCCAGCACTGAGCTCTAAAATCGTTGGCCTAGACTTCTACAGGTGCCATAAATTATGTTGTTCCTACTTCCTGGGTTTAGCACTTCCAAGCTATGGTAAAAGCTTTGGAGAAGGAAGCAGCCAGCGAGAAGCAGCAGCTGGTGGAAACACACCTGGCTCGAGTGGAAGCTATGCTGAACGACCGCCGCCGAATGGCCCTAGAGAACTACCTGGCCGCCTTGCAGTCTGACCCACCACGGGTGAGTCATGTGTATAGTAGGTCACACCGATGAAGTGTGTGTTCAGTGTTGCGTGCCCCGAAGTAGCGCTTGTGTAGAACTGAAATATGACACACAGTCAGTAAAATTACATTTTTATGACAAGTTCTGGCAAGGCTGGAGGGAAGGAAAGAGGAGGGAGGAAAAGGTATCATGTTGTCATATCTGCTTATATAAGCTTAGTATTACACTTACACCTGTGTTTGCTACCTGTGATATGGAAGTATCTAACACTGAGAAAGCATAACCTCAGGATGTTGGTTGGTAGTTATTCAATTATTGAATTTCAATGGTAGACTTACTTTCAGAGAATAAAAACATACCTTCTCATGGACAAAGGCTTTTGAACCAGCTCTATTCTAAATAAGATTATGAAGTAAGGGGCAAAGTAATTCATATAAAACCCTTTTGTGCTAGTGGTCTCAGTCTTTTTTTATCCTTTAACCTGTCTTGCTTTGAGGGGATAGAAAGTATTGGAAAGGAGGAATTTGTATCCTCCTTAGGTAAGCAAGTTAAGTCTTTTCTGGGTGGTACAGGGACTGCCTAACTTGTGATTAAGGTATTGGAGGCCGAGCCAGCGAGAGAGTACACACTGGAGGAAGACATTGGGCTAGAGATTCTGGGAAATGCTATTTGTTAAGGAGCCAATATAACTTTGGAACTCAATTTTTGGTACTTAGAAAGGTAGCTTCTTGTTACTTGATGAGCTAGCTGAAAGCTTTTAAAAGTACAGCTTCATTCTTGTGCTTCACTGAGCTTTACATTCTTAAATGAATTTTTAAAGCTTTGTTTTCCTGCCTGTTTTCAATTCCCTAGTCTCAGGATATTATAACAACTGTTCTCTCTTGCAGCCTCATCGCATTCTCCAGGCCTTGCGGCGTTATGTCCGTGCTGAGAACAAAGACCGCCTGCATACCATTCGTCATTACCAGCATGTGTTGGCTGTCGACCCAGAAAAGGCGGCCCAGATGAAATCCCAGGTACACTAGACAGAGTAGAAATTGCTCCGGGGGACTTTTTCTAGTGGGACAAGGCTGCTTTGACCAACAGTTGGACAGTACTGATAGTTGTGCTTGATATCAGTCTTTAGAAAATGATTTTTGATTTCCAAAGATATCCTGGGTACAAGAGTTGGTTTCTGCAAAGTTACTATTTTTAAAATATCTTTTCCATACTTTTTATATGAAGTACTTTCTACTTAAAATAGTTTCTGAAAGTTTAGGGATACATGATTGATTATATTGAAGAAAAGTCAGTTTCAATCATTTTATATTTCTGATTTAAGGTACCACCAGAATTAATATTTGAAATCTTTTACTAGGCAGATAAAACAAGCAGATCTTAAAAATTGTTCTCTTTTGTTTTCATTTAGAAAACAGATACTTTTACATTCCTGGGTTTTGTCCCATGCTGGGTTCAGCTTTTCTTTACAGTTGTCTATAAAGGTTTGTTTCTGGACCCTCTTTCTAATTTTGATACTGTCCATATATTAACTTAAGTTTTACTCTCTCATGTTCATAGAAAATGAACTTGCCAACAAGACTACTAGCTCCCTTTTAAATTAAGAAGTCTAATAATTCAGTATATTAGTTTTCCTAGAGGGCCTTGTAATGACATAACTTATTTTCATTTCCCTCCCATATTATAAATACAGTGCTGTGCTGATGGTGAGTAACCACTATATGTGGGAGGCACTTGTAAGGGTGGGTACTCGCCCATCATCCCAGGAGCTCCACCTCCCAGCCTCTTGTGTGTATTATGACTGGGAGGTAACCTGCCCAACAGTCCTAGGAATATTAAGTGTGGTATTGCACCATTTGTTGAGCAGAAGTTCATGTGCTTCCTATCCACTTAACCAAACTCTGCATAGCATCTGATGATACAGAGTTGAGTCCCTGTGTACCCTTGAGCAGCAGCTCACAGTCTAGTATAGAATTAATTATATTAACTACAAAGATGAAGAATAATTGTTCTTAAAAATATAGAGTTCACTTTAGCAGTTGGATGCTTGTGGCAATGAAAGAACTCAGGCTCCTAAAGGGTGGGAACAATGCGGAAAGGAGACGGATGGGTCTGGGGACCATAAGGGGGATCTGGTACGGACCTGGAGCTCAATGTTTTCCTTTAAGCTGGATAGAGTAGAAGAGAAGGGAAAAAGACCAAGAATCTCCTAGAATGGCTTCCAGCAAACTTAGGTAGAACAACGCATGCATCTTGATAGGGGTTAGGTTTTTCAAATCTACTTGATTATTTTTTAATGTAATCATTTTCAAAATATTATATGGAAAAACTAGACTATTATGTAGTATTTTATGGCAGCAGTCCCCAACCTTTTTAGCACCAGGGACCAGTGCTCTTGTGAGAATCTAATGCCTGATGATCTGAGGTGGACCGGAAGCAGTGATGCTAGCCCTGGGGAGCAGCTGCGAATACAGATGAAGCTTCACTCCCTTGCTCACCACTCACCTCCTGCTGTGCGGCCCGGTTCCTAACAGGCCACAGACTGGTACTGGTCTGTGGCCTAGGAGTTGGGGACCCCTGTTTTACAGGGGGAAAAAAATGGCCTGTTCTATGTGGTGAGAGTAAAAGGAAAGTAGGGACCTGATCAATATATTAAATTAACAAGTAGGGAATGAGTCACCTGCAAACAAGGTCAAAGTGCCACACCAAGTCCCACAGGAAGTAGAACTTCCTTAGAAAATCTCAGGGGAAAATTCTAGCTCTGCTGTGTGATATTTAATGTCTGCTCTAACCCCTTAATTCTAGCGAAGCTTGGCTGCTGAATTACATTAACCTTTTGTCTTTTTCCTATTCTGTTGTCTGAACTCTAGAAAGCCCTGAATATAGAAAGCCTATTACGACATGTGCATATTTGGCTTGGCTGTGAGTGATGTTGTGCTTTTACCCTCCTCATACTGCAGCTCAGGGGTTCACTATACAGGCACTAATGTCCAGTATTCCTTCCTGTGGTTCCTGTCCTTCTGTGGGTAGTTGAACCATCCTCTCTCAAATGGCTCTTTAATACATCTGAAGAAGTATAACTGTCAACACATGCTAAGACTGGGTGGTCCGTGTTTTCAGTTTCCATTTGCATTTTTTCTGTGAGGCACTCACTCTTGTGCTTTCTCATTAATTTACTTGATTGAAAGAATGGAAAATATAAAATTAAATTGCTTCATCCTTGCTTTTAAAGATCAGAGAGACAGTAATCTACAGTAAAAGCTTCTTTCCATTTAACTTTTTTCATTTTGACCCTTCATGTTAATGGCTTCAAGCCCATGTAATTAATCCATTGGCTTAGAGCGCCCTCTTTAGTAAGAGCTTGATAACTGCAAGTGTAATTAGGAATAACCTTGCATTAGCTGTGTGAGCAACATGCCTCACTGTGTCAAACTGGGGTGGAAGTTAGCGCAAATCA
Organism: Pteropus alecto; assembly: GCF_000325575.1. Taxonomy (NCBI): domain Eukaryota; kingdom Metazoa; phylum Chordata; class Mammalia; order Chiroptera; family Pteropodidae; genus Pteropus; species Pteropus alecto. The sequence continues at coordinate 269,034 of NW_006431288.1, forward strand.
CCTTTCATTTCCACCCTGAAAAGCTTTAAAAGTAAGTGACCAATCTTAATGACTTTTTAAAAAAGTGAACAACTTTGGAGCTTTTGCATTCAGAAAAGGTAGTAAGCTATGGAAGACAGATGGTAGACGATAGATAAGTCTTCCTTTATCACCCCTTAAAATCAGGTTTACTTATAACTTAGTGCAGATTTTTGAAAGAATAGCTAATTTAGTTAAATGCAGATAAACTAGTTCTTTTATTCGTGATGATTATTTCAAAGAATTGCTTCACTAAGCAAAATCCATGAATGTCCTCCTCTCTACCCAAATCTGTTTTTTGGCCAGTGATTTCATTCCCTTTTTACCCCATCTCATCTGATCAGTAGTAAAAATTGGTCTACTCTTT
>NW_006431288.1:269434-275053 GCF_000325575.1 Pteropus alecto
TTTTTACTTAGAAAAACCTATTGAATCCCTTTCATTGTACAAATGAGGGTTCCTTTTAACTCATTCAGTACAGCTAGTAAGTTCTCAGGCGAAAAATTAATTACTGGCTTGGAAATTTTTTAAATTTTCTTTTAACTTGAAATATTCTCTGTGGATAAATTTTCAGATCACAAAGGGGTATTACATGGTCTGAACACATTCTTATGCCTCAGTGGTCAGGAAATATGGTGTGGAGGTTAATACATTCCCTCTGACCAGCAGCTTTACTAGACGTTATAGAGAATATACCTGCTCAGCTGGCCTTTGCAGAAGTGTGTGTGGATGTCCCTCCTGGCCTGGATGTTTTGGTGACAAGGCTTCTCTGCCATGTTGTACTTTCAGGTGATGACACATCTCCACGTGATCGAAGAAAGGAGGAACCAAAGCCTCTCTCTGCTCTACAAAGTACCTTATGTAGCCCAAGAAATCCAAGAGGAAATTGGTGGGTGCTGACTGTGTCTGTATTGCGGCCAGGTGGGACTGTTTGCTAAGGCTTGGGAGTGATGGCTGTGCAAGACTCGAGAAATAGGACCTGCAAGGCCATGAAGCTGGGCATTAGCATGCCCTGGTTTCAGAAGCCTGAAATTCACTGGAGCTTGTATGGCAAGGCCAAGTACTGGCTGTGAGCCACAGAGCCTTGAGTTTCATTGACCTTCACTCTGTTACTGCAAGAAAAGTCTAGGTGTGAAATTGCAAGGGACTGGGGGAGTCTCCTGTTACCCTCCCTTCCATGATTGCTGATGTAGTTCAAGGCACTTATTTTACATACATTCTCACTTCCTCTCCCTCTTCTGGTCTCTGTCTTCTTTATTTATTTGACAGATATTTATTGTGGCTGTCCTGTGTCACAGAGTAAAATTGTACACCGGCAGAAAATATTTCCTGGAGCTAATGTTCTAGTAGGAGAGAAACGAACAGGAAAACAAATATCACAAGGGGATGAGAGCTTTGTAGGGAGGTAAAACTAGGGTAGGATGGTTGAGAGGGGCGGGGCGGTCAGGACAATACTCTGGGACCACAAAGGGAAAAAACATTGTTAGCACAGGCAGTGACTGCTGCAGAGGCCTGGGGTTTAAATCAGTCACGGGCACAGGGAGGCTAGAACATAAAGATGAATGAGGCCAAAGAAGTGGGCAGAGGACAATTTGTTAAGAGATTTTAGCAAAATTAAGGAATTTGTATTTTATTCCAGGATAATGGAAAGCTGTTAGAGGCTCTTAAACTAGCGAGTGACTAGATCTGGATTATGCTTTTAAAAAGAACATGAATTTGAAAAAAAATACTAATTGGCTGTTATTTGGAGATTGGAAAACACCCAGGAAGTAGTGTAAAAACCCAGGAGGAAGATGGTGGCTGCACACACTAAGATGGAATGGGGGAGATAAGAGGTGTGGATGGTCCTCAGGGTGCTGTCCGGAGGGAGGTGAATGAGGTGTGTGTGCTGTGGGTTGGCCAGGAGAGTAAGAGAAAGAGAAGCATCAAAGATAATGCTCAGTTTCATTGTGAGCAATTGGGTGGATGGTGGTGCCAGATTTTATTGATGTGAATGAAGCTTGACACATGTTAAGTAGAAATTGCTATTGAAAGTGAAGTGGAGGTGTAAGGTAGGCTAGTAGATTGATGAGGCAGTGGGTACAAGGTATAGATTTGAGAGTCGTGGTGTATGGGTGGTATTTAAAACTGCGTGCCATTAGATGAAATTATTTAAACAGAGTGAAGCGTTAGAGAAAGGGAGTTCCCAGGATGGAGTCTGGGGGTTCTCAGTGCTGGAGTTCTGCAGTGCCACAGAATTGGTGAAGGTATTTTGGGTAATTGGACAGGAGTCACTGACTGTGTTGTGAGCTGGTAAGATGCTCTTCTCGGCAGAGCTCTCATTCTATAATGACATGAATCAGCCTGTTCAGACTGTTGTTCATGTGCCTAGAAACTAGGTCCTTTTGAAAACCTGGTTCCCTGCCGTGTCTGTCTTTATCAGATGAGCTACTTCAAGAACAGCGTGCAGACATGGACCAGTTCACTTCCTCTATCGCAGAGACCCCCGTGGACGTCCGGGTGAGCTCTGAAGAGAGTGATGAGATCCCGCCATTCCACCCCTTCCATTCCTTCCCGTCCTTATCTGAGAATGAAGGTTCGTATGATTGACAGCACAACTTCTTGGTGGTGGGGATGAGGGCAAGGGGGAGAAGAATGCAGTTAGAAAACTGAAGTCAGAGTTTTGAACTGGGATTGTATTGGGGAGGCTCTGTTCCTGGTGAGAGTTGGACAGAGAAAGAGAGACTCGGTTCATTGATCACCTACTATGTGCAGGCACCATGCTGGGTGTTTTCAAATAGTTGGTTTCAGTACCACCACAAGGTTAATATTATTTCTCCCAACTATTTTATAGATGGTTTGCTCAAAGACCACTGTTTTCCCTGGTCCTGTCAGCTGCCTCCAGTGTGTGTAATGCCTTACATGTGGAAGTCACTTTACAGTTTAAATAGCACATTCTTGTTATTATGTCACTGTCTTTTCATAACAATCTCAGGTGGTAGGTAAGGGAGAGGCTCTATATAGAGGTGACGTGATTTGCTCAGTGCGACACCTCTGGTGTTAGGTGGAAATAAGAAGCTATGTCCCTCTCCTTCCAGTCAGGAATGCTTTCTTCTATTCCCATGCTGGTTCTTGATTTCTAAAGGGATCTCTAAAAGCTGTGGGTCTGCACCAGAAACAAACAAGCTGCTGAGACTGGTGCCCCGAGACCAGGCTGTGGAATCAGATTCTATTTATTTGTCTGCTGCTGTTGCTGCTGATGGTGGTATGATAAAAATAGTGGCCAGAGCTATAGTCTTTATCAAATGCCAACTTTAGCCAAGCATCGTTTGTGGATGTTCTTATTTAATCCTCAAATAACTCTACTGGAATGTCCCCATTTGCAGGTTCCAAGGTTTAAAGGGGTAAAGTGTCTGCTCAGGGTTGTGTAACTTGTAGGTGGAGAGTAAGGATTTGAACCCAAGCTGATTTAGTCCTACAGTCCTAGGTAGTCACTCACCTCTGACCAGATAGAGTTGTTGCGGACAGAGGCCTTGAAGAAGGCACCAAGTGGGGTGGAGGGGCCATCCAGCTTAGCCTTCAGACCTTAAATGCCTTCTAAACGAGTTATCTCAGATACCAATTCAGTACACTTGATCTTCCAATAATATAATAGAATCTGAGAAAGGAGCTGGATAAATAGTCACCACTGCGTTCCTAAAATCTGCTCTTACAAACCCCAGACATCCATGGAGACTGTACAGTGGCCATGCTTACACTACTTATTTGGGATGGGGGCATCTGGACATCTCTGAACTAGGACTTGTCTCTTTTAGAAAACCACAATTGATACTAACTTCTGGTTTTGTTATTTTCTAAGAAAAAGAACTTTATGGGCTAAGTTAAATAATTGGAGAATTTCACAAAATTTCCCCCAAAAGACCTATGACAGACCTACTTCTTTCTCTCCTACCTTCCAGTCATTTGCTATAGCTCTTACTGCTGGTTTGTTTATGGGATATTTCAGGCATGGTTTTTAAGGAAGAATACTTTTTGTTCACATTATGGAGGAGTTCTAAGATAGGGAATTTGAAAGAAGCCATTTTCTTTCTTAATCTCCTTTTCTGCTATTTTTGTTTTTATTGTTTTCCTTTCTGCTAGACACCCAGCCGGAGTTGTACCACCCAATGAAAAAAGGTTGGTTTGTCAGAGATGTTTCCTTTAAGACCCATCATGCCTGTCACTTCCCCAGTGTGTCTGAAGTCTCATGTTCCGTTTCATAACATCATCGATTTTTTCTGCCTCATTTCTCAGACATGGCTGTGTGTGGAGCCAGAGTAGTCCTATCTCCAGCCCTATCCAGTGTCAGTGGTATTGGTTACACTTACTTTTTGGATGTCCAGAGAATACCAGAGTAACTAAAATAGATTTTTCATAAATTCTTCTAATCTGTGTAGACTTTTTAAAGTATATCCAGTTTAAACAGGTTGGTTGCAAATTGCTAGTATGTAAACATTTAATATGCTTAATTTATGGTCAGGTGGAGAGTCATTTTCTTTTACCTCTTTTTTTTTCTCTGCTGTTCCCACTTACATCTTTTCCCTTTTTAGCTGTCCCTTGCCCTTTGTCTATGCCCAACTGTATGTTGCCAATTGTCTCATGTCCCCTGAATTACATTAATCAAAACATTAGAAGCTGATGGATGAAACAGGTGGAGACAAGTAAACTCTTCCTGTAGTGAATCTCCAGTTTTCAGAAAAAGTTAACATCATGTAAGCACTATGCTGAATGCTTTGTTTTGCATACTTGGTCTCATTTAATCCACTGAACACACTGTAGGTAGGATTTTTAGCTCTTTTATAGATTAGACAATTGAAGAAGCCTAAAGAGATTACAGGACTCACTTAAAGTCATAAGTTTAAGAAGCAGAGGAACTAGAATTTAAACCCAGTTCAGTCTGTCTTCAAAGCCCATGCTGTTTCTGTTACATAAAATGCCAGTGTTGGCTGTTGAATTTCCCCGGGTGGTTGGTTAGTCCACAATCACTAGAGACAGTGAGTTGGTTGCAGTGTTTTATATTATTAGTGTGTGTGTGCTATGAGCCTGCTCTTTTGGCTTTGGCAGATGGATTATGGATAGACCAAGTGGTATTCCCTGACTAAAAATGTAGTGGTCGTTTGTTCCACAGCTTGCTCTCAGAACATGAGCGTGATTTAAATCTTCTAAAAATTGCTTATATGTGAAAGCTTACTGTATTCTACTGGGATATGCCTCTTCATCATTGTTAACATTCCTTTGAATAGCACGTCTTAAGATGTTTATAGGTCAAGCTTAAAATGTTTTCAGAGCAAGGCGAATTTTCTAGAAGGTTAACTGAATTTTGCCCTCATACATCAACTGTTATTAGTTAGAATAATTCAAACATTAATTTTTGGTCTCTTAAAGTAGTTTGTTTATGCATTTTATGAAACCAAAGTGTTTTTGGTCAGTGTTGAAGAAATGTGTGCATTATATCACCAAAAAGTATTCAAGTAGCCTGTGCTAGTAGTAGGACTTTAAATTAGTTGTTTCAGTGGTACATTATTTTTCAACTATAATCTTTCCTTTATGACCTTTAAAATTTTGAGGAGATCCTGAGAAGAAGTAATGGACGGAGCTCAGAATTACAGTCAATTAGGCCTGAGCATGAGCTTCCTAGTGAGCACCATTCCTCTTTCTCAAATAAAGTGTAATTTCATTGGCATTTTGAGACTACAAATGCTAGCCCTGGTTTAACTTACCCTAGAATCAAGTTGTGAAATTATTCTTTAAAATGAAAGCCTTAGAAAAAAAAAATTGTGTCATTTTTGGCTGTATTCTAATGAGTTACTGCGTTAGCTGGCCTGCACATTCAACTGCAGTAGTTATGAATTGCTCCGTCAAGAACAAGTCTAGTTGTGAGCTGGAAAGCTTTGCTGTGCTTGGCCTGGTGTCATCAACTGCCTTTGGGGCAAGCACAGGAACAGCAGCACTTTGCATATATATTCATTCATGTTTGAATGTTACTCACTTGCAGGTGGTCACCTTAGA
>NW_006431288.1:275103-279955 GCF_000325575.1 Pteropus alecto
GATCTATTTATAAAAGAAGCTAATCATAGATGTCACTATAGAACTGTATGTATTATTAGCAATAAGGAACTCTTAGGATAGCTAGAAATCACATGCTTTGGAGCTAAAAATAAAGAGAATTGCTCTTCATTTTTCCTCTCGCTGGGTTTGTGCTGCCTTCAGTCATGCTGCATCTTTAGATATCATTTGGAGTGCCACGCACAAGTGACGTTGGCTTAGGCCATGTCTGACCTTGACAAGACGAGTGTTGCTATTCTTGCTCTGTTTATAGAAAGGTGCCTTCCACCCTGGTGTTAGGATTCTGCTTGTTTATGCGATGCTTCCTTCCTGTTCATTCTGTAATAACCGTCTGTGACCTTTGTCCTGAGAGAGTCACAGCCTATTGGGAGACACAGGAGAAAATCAGTAATTACAGTGATTTTAAGTGCTATAACCTGGGAATGTTTACCAAGAGGAGCTGCAGCTTGAAGGACAATTAGGAAGGGTTTAAAGTCAGGGAAGATATTTCAGGCAGAAATTGCCAGTGGGATAAAATATGATGCTCACGGCAAACATGCAAATTCATTGTTTGTATGAGAGTTGTTTCATTCAGAGGGAACCCCAGGTGTTGAAGGAGCAAGTTGTGGGATAATAATGGGTGGTGCTCGGTAATGACACATAGGGCATTACATATGTTCCGTGCGAGGATGCCTTTGGACTCAGCTTCTATTTCTCTTAAAATAAGTATTCTCTTCTAAAGGCTTGCCTTCTTTCCAATTTGGATACATGTAAGCACTGTCTCTTCATTATTCCCATCGGCCCTCTGAAAAATACCTGTTTCATTCATCCTTATGAGGTACTGTGCGACCTCAAAAATAAGAACCAAGTAGTCTATTAAGTCACAGGGGGAGGTGTTCAGCGGGGGCTCCCTGCTCTCAGGAAGGAGTTGGCTGCTTCTGTGAGAAGCATGAGGTCAGACCATCCTGGGAAACTAAGCTGTGATCTTTCTCCACACAGGCTCTGGAGTGGGAGAGCAGGATGGAGGACTGATAGGTGCTGAGGAGAAGGTGATTAACAGTAAGAATGAAGTGGATGAAAATATGGTGAGCTATTTCTCTCTTCTGCCATGCTTTGTTTTAATTTTGAGAATAAGTAAAGTGAGAGGCATTGTTTTAGATGCTTTCCAGATGAACTGCCATGTGTGCGTTTTCTATCTGGTAGAAAATGGGTAGGCTCCAGCTGCTCTCACAGGTTTGCTGTATTGTTTAGTGTCTGGGTATGAGAAGGAATCAAAAATTGTTTTTCAACAGTAGCTCATCTCTTGCTATACAGTGGGAAAATGTATGTTTAACTAAACAGATGAATAAAATATCAGAGGCCCTTTTCGAGTGAGTAGAGATTTCATAACAAAAATGGAGTAGAGTTGGGTTTGGTTCCTGTACTGCCTTAGGTTTCTACTTCCTATTAATTATTCTTCTAATATTTTCTATCACTTATATTTCTGGATTATCTTTAACTGAGTTTGATATTTCATCCTGGCTTCTTGGTAATCTGTCCTGAAATATGTCTCCACAACAGTTACCAAAAGGTAAATGGAGGTAAAGGTCCTTAAAGGACCAGCTGCTATACAATAATCTTGCATCCACACTTGCTCCTTCTTGTAGAGGTTTGGTGAGTGGATTTAGATGAATCTGACAGACTGATTGGTTAGTAAGTGTTCATTAGGTATCTGCTTCCCTTCACCAAATAGTAAATGGAGTTATATTTACACTAAATTTCTCTTTCCTCCCAGTTACTGGCATTTTCATGTCGTTTCAGGTCATTGATGAGACTCTGGATGTTAAGGAAATGATTTTCAATTCTGAGAGAGTTGGAGGCCTTGAGGAAGAGCCGGTATGTGTTTAGCTCCAGAACCTAATGCCAGGTTTTATGTCCATCTGAGCTATTTCTCTTTCCCACCTTCTCAGTTCAAGTAGATAATGGGAGAGATGCTTGGTGTGTTAACTTATTAAGAGCCTTCATCCTCATTTTTCCATACTTTTGGAGACTGGAAAAAAGTGGGGATCTCCCCATATGGATGCTTACCTGGAAAGCAAGCTTCTGGAGCTCCCTCAGGTTTTAGAGACACGACTAAAGGAGCATTGCCCTCATTGAATTGCTTGTTGGTCAGTTGCTATTTCTCATGCTGTGCAAATGGTCACTGGGACTTTGTCACACATCTGCTTTGTTTTTTTAGGAATCTGTGGGGCCATTGCGGGAGGACTTCAGTCTGAGCAGCAGCGCCCTCATTGGCCTGTTGGTCATTGCAGTGGCCATTGCTACGGTCATAGTCGTCAGCCTGGTGATGCTGAGGAAGAGACAGTATGGCACCATCAGCCACGGGATTGTGGAGGTGAGCAACTGGGCTTTCTTCCAACTTGGCCCTGAGCTGGCAAGCGTTTGCTCTCTGCCATTTGGAGCTTTACGGATGTCAAGCGTCTGTACTTCTTGGGTACTGCATAGCAATTAAATTACTCACTAGATTATTTGGTCACGTTTTGGAAGTCAGCCCCAATTGAATTATGTTGATCCTGTGACACAAGGCTGTTGCCAACTTTTAACATTAATTTGGGCTTTGACTTGAATGTGAGGAAATCATAAGAGCATTTTATGCTATAGAGGGTGAAAACTGTTTTCTCCAGTTATTTCTTTAGTGTTCCTTTTTTCAGTTATGTTAGATATTTGAGAATGAAGGTCTCTAATACTCTCCTTTGTTGTTTTTGACTTGTTAATTAGGAACAAACGACAGGTATATGACAGGTCAGGCAGTGGTGGCAATCATGAGTGAATTAAATCTTACAAATATGAATTAGGACTAATAGGGTTCTTTTTTAATGGGAAGAAGGGCAACAAGAAATTTAGAAAGAACCAGAACATACGGTTTCTGTTTTGTCTTCTGGTGATTTGTAATTTAGGACTGCTTACCACTTTGTTTTTGGGTAGGTAGTGGAAATATTTCCAGTCTCTCTCTGGATTCTAGAAAATGAAAACAATAAAGAATATATGCATTGGAAAATTAGTTCAGATGCATGTCTTAGTTATTTTGTTTCATCTCCTGCTGGACACAGACCTAGTTGTAGAATTTCAAGGGCCGGAAAAGACCCTATACATCAGGGGTCCCCAACCCCTGGGCTGTGGACCAGAACCGTGGCCTATTAGAAACCGGGTCGCACAGCAGGAGGTGAGTGGTGGGCAAGTGAGGAAACTTAATCTGTATTTACAGCCGCTCCCCAGGGCTAGCATCACCGCCTCAGCTCCACCTCAGATCATCAGGCATTAGATTCTCATAGGATCACCCATCCCTTGTGCCAAAAAAGGTTGGGGACAGCTGCTATAGATCATCTGGTCCCAGTCCATGTATGTTTGTTTGTTTATTTGTTTATTTTTATTTTAAATAAACAGTACATTAGTTAGACATTTATATAGTTTATGAAACGATCCCCCTAATTACTCTTTCTCTCCTCTGGCTCTCCACCTAGCCATTACATTAATGCTAACTGCATTCCCTATGCTGTGCTCCCCATCCCTGTGACCATCTATCAACCTCTAATTTGTACTTCTTTAACCCTTCACCTCATTCTCCCAGCCTCCCAACCTCCTCCTTTCTGGTCGTCACCAGGTTGTTCTCTATATTTGCGAATCTGTTTTTGATTAGTTCTTTTTGATCTTTAGATTCCCCATATAAGTGAAATCATATGTATTTATCTTTCTCTGACTTACTTCACTCAGCATAATAACCTCTAGGTCCATCCCTGTTGTTGCAAATGGTAGGATTTCATTTTTTTAATGGCTGAATAATATTCCATTGTATATATGAAGCATAACTTCTTTATCCAGTGATCTGTTGATGGCCGTTCACGTTGCTTTCATATCTTGGCTATTGTAAATTGTGCTGTCATGAATATTGGAGTGCATAGATCTTTACCAATTGTTGTTTGGGTTTTCCTTGGATAAATACCCAAAAGTGCAATTGCTGGGTCAAAAGGTATATCCATTTTTAATTTTTTGAGAAACCTCCAGACTTTTCCATAGCAGCTGTACCAATTTGCAATCCCACCAACTGTGTAGGAGGGTTCCCTTTTCTCCGCATCCTTGCCAACACTTGTTGTTCTTTGATTCGTTGATGGTAGCCATTCTGACAGATGTCAGGTGATATGATATCTCATTGTGGCTTTAATTTGCATTTCTCTGACAATTAGTGACCTTGAGCATATTTTCATATGTGTGTTGGCCATCTGTATTTCCTCTTTGGAGAAGTATCTGTTCAGGTCTTCTGCCCATTTTTTAATTGAATTGTTTAATTTTTTTGCTATTGAGTTGTATCAGTTCTTTATATATTTTGGATATTTACCTCTTATCAGACGTATCATTAATTAATATCTTCTTCCAGTCAGTCGATTGCCTTTTTGTTTTGTTGATGGTTTCCTTTACTGTACAAAAACTTTTTAGTTTGTCGTAGTCCCATTAGTTTATTTTTCCTAGTCCTTGTTTTATAGGGATGCTCCTCTAGGCTGTCCCAGATGGTAAGTAGCAGAACTGAGACCTGCTAGTTACTGTGATGCTAGGAAATTCAGTTCACTGTTTTCTCCAACTTAGGCTAAGCTTTTAGGACTCCAGTTTTCAGAAGCATTGCCTCTTGGACCATCCTCTCTTCTCTCTCCTCCCCTTGTGTTCTCATCATTGGCTCTTGTTTGGTTCACCCAATGGAAACGGGATGTTGGGCTGGTTTTGGTCCCCAGGGGATTGCACAGCAAACAGCTGAGGTCTTCTGAACCCTGTGCTGTTCTTTTAGATGCACCGCAGTGATCCTCAGTCTCTCTTTCTCCAGGTCGAC
>NW_006431288.1:279965-293523 GCF_000325575.1 Pteropus alecto
GAGCGTCACCTGAACAAGATGCAGAACCATGGTTATGAAAACCCAACCTACAAATACCTGGAGCAGATGCAGGTTTAAGTGGGAGAAGCATGTGGCCTCCTGGTTGGAGTAGGGTGGTGCAGGTGGGCCAGAGAGGTCCAGGGTGTTGAATCAACTACTGACCAACAGTTACTTCTAGAAGATTTCATCTTACATTCAGACCTCCTGCATCATTAAGACTATAAAGTACTACTGTAGAATCACAATTTCCATTCTTTTAAATGGGTGAAAAAAATGTTAATATAACAATATATGATATATAAACCTTAAATGAGAAAATGATTTATTGCAGATATTTGACTGATGTAGTTTTCTTTTATAAAAAATCAGGAATCCCACTTCTATTATCTCACACATCGTCTCACACATGCTCTCTATAGACATGAAAAATGTTGATTTTCAATGATAGACTGTGTATGCAGGTAGTTTGTTCCAGTTGCATTGTATAAATCAACTCTTTAAGGCTCATTCACTGTCCTGGTTTTTTTTTTTTTTTTTTTTAAAGGCAGTATTCCCTTTTTAAATGAGCTTTCAGAAAGTTGCCGAGAAACTAAATGAAATAAGGAACCATAAGACCATTGAAGCACATCTTTAATACCCTCTCAAAATTATTTTAAAGGACCAGTATCTTGGGAGTGTGGTGTTCCCACTGCTGGGTACCTTGGTGTTTCCACTCAAGTCCTGTCACCAAGGAGGTTAAAATTAAAAGCATTTGAGTTCCAGCATCTTTGAGCAAGCCTCATATATACAGAATAGGGCATCCACTGCTGCTTTCCTTCTAAATCCAGTTCTTCCACAGAAATTAGCCTGCAGTTGTGTATCGCCTTCTTCACTGCCTGCCGTTTACTGACCGTAGCTTTTTGTGACTCACTTCCCTCCCAAGTAACGTCCAAACGTACTGTCTTTTCCTCTTTGGACATTTCCCTCGGAAGGCACTGATCCTCATCCCTCCCCGTTGTACCTTGACTTCTCTGCCCTCCCTCTCCCGTCACCAGCCTTGTTGGTGTTCACTCAGAGAAGACTACAGTCATAGGCGGCCGGTGGCCTAGGAGAGACCGTGGGAGGTTTGCTTTATGTGGAAGGGGAGTGTTCTGAACTGTACCTGAAATGATCTGTAGACACCATTGAAAGTGTTGAAGATTTTGTTTTCACACGAGTTTTTGTAATGCTTGTATAGTTAATGTTGATGCTCACAGCTTTTTCTTTATTATTCTGAAGGTTCTGGTAACCTGTGGTATATTTTTTTCTATTTCCCTGTGATTGTTTTTTTCTCCCCTTTCCTGTATCCATGTCTCCTCCCACTATGCACAGATAAACTTCACCTACAAACTCCTTAATCTGATCTGTGGAGAATGTACAAAGTTTAAACACATCAATAAATACTTTAACTTCCACCAAGACTCCTTGTTTTATTATTCTGCTGTGACGGTTTTAACACTACTGCCTCCAGGACCATGGGTATCTATCTTCCTTCCCTGAAGGATTGCCAAGCTGCTGGCAGAGGCAGAAATTAGTCTACTCAACCAGGTTTGACTCTTAAGATTAAATTCCATGAAAATAACAGGGAAAGTGCTTTCAACCTGAAGGTCGGTAACTTTTATTAACCCCAGAGAAACATTCTTTTATTATTTCTTTAATGCTTTCCTCCACTGTATTTTAAGTTTTCTAACATTCTTATTGGTTAGAACTTGAACTTCCCTGATTGCTTCTTTTTCTTTAGTTTTATTTGGTATAATGAGTGATTGCACTGCCTTTATCTTCCAGCATTTCTAGTGAATTTTATAATCATATTTTAAAATTTCATAAGAGATGCTTGCTTTATCTTACTATTTTAACATTCCTTCTTTTTATGATGGCAGATCCATCTGAGTTTATATGTTAGAATTTTTAAAGGTTTTTTTCCCTCTAAATTATCTATTTGCTTTTGAGCTATTAATTTCCTATAAATGTGTAGTGATCATTTTATAAAATATAAGAATAAAGTACAATGTTAGCTTAAATAAGAGGGAAAGTCAGCCAAGAGTTGTCCAGCAAAATTTAATTTAAACTACCAGTATTTATTAATATGAGACTTTTTTTTTTTTCTTTTTGAAACTGGAAACAATAGGGCTTGTGGCTAAATTTTCAGAGAAATATTTGCAGTCATTTCTGGGTTTCTTAGAAAACCTGCCACTAGGAGGTGATGTTTTCTCATTGAAGAAGGTTCGTTTACATGACAATTGCTTACTGCACCCTGTGCCTGGGGGAGGTTTTCATTGGTGATCTGTATCTTTAAGGTCTGGCTATAGTATGAGTAAAATCAAGGGTTAATCTCAGTCTTCACTCTTGTTTAATATACTGCCAGTTTATATGGTGCAGTTAATATTGCATATACATACATATGTGTGTGTAAATGAACATGTAGGTACACATACGATGTATCTTCCTAGGGTACTGGAGTAGGAAGTGTGCATTTTGTGAGCCTCTGGCCAGGATACCCCTTGAGACTACCAGTTAAACAGCCTGGTTCTTTGTTAACAGTCAGCACTTCCCCCATCTGCCTCTCCCCCAGCACTGGCCACTCAAGTTGCTGCAAGAAAGGTTGTGGAAAAGATGAGTACAGTTTCTGCCAGGGTGCTCAGAAGACTGTTGCCACTTGACCCTGTGCCGTATCAGCTGGAAAGTTGGATCTAGCATTCATTATCTGATGCCAGCTTCATTAATTTTAGTGCCCACCATCTGCTAGTTGCTTTACAGGCATTGTCTCATTTAATTGTCTTAACTTTTATAGCATGGGTATTTTACAGAAAGCTGAGGTTTTTCTAGTCTAGTGTTAAGGAATGGCACAGATCCAAACCCAGCTCTGTTACAGTCAGTCCCTTGTTCAGTAGACATACGTTGGTCCTGAAAGACAATGGGTCACCTCACAAGCTGGTGCCTGTCAACTAGGACCCATCCAACTGGTCAGCTATTGGGACTTTGATCCATTACTGACACTCCTGTTGATAATGGACCATGGAGAAGTTCGGGGCTGGTGAAATTGCAGTGGCTTCTGTTTATACATTTATTACTCAGATGAGGTCAGTACAGAGGCATTCAGGGTTAGAGTTGAATGTTGTGGAAACCAGGCTCATATATTTCCCTCACTCTGGATTGATACAAATCTGTAGATATGATATGTGTGTAGAGATAAATTTTTTTAATTTTGAAAGAAAATGCTATGGAAATTATGTAAGCCAGGAACTGGCCAGCAGGCCTCACCCTAGACCGGCTCCACACTGTCCCCTCATCAAGTACTGAAAGAAACTTACTCATCTGGTTTCTGCCTTGGTGACTCAGCTTTGCTCTCAGGAATGTGGTGGCCCTGCCCACCTTGCTGTCAGTCTCAGGTGCCAACAGCACTCAGGTGACTTTGCTACGAGATCCTTCTACCTCCCTGTCTGCTCACAGTTATAAATTGAAGCCAGCCCAGGTGTCCTGATAATCTGCTCTGGCTTCAGTTGCTGTGACATTGATATTTTAGAAGATACCCAGTTTGGCATGTGATGAATCCCTAAGATTTGGGGAGGTCCAAGGGTCCACTCTAAAGGGAACTTACTGTCGCTTGTGTTACTCATTAGAAGTGATGGACATGGACAAAATAAAGGAAGGAACTGGAGAGACCCTTATGGTTGTCCTCTTACTCCACTGTTGTAACATGGACACAAAGTCCCATGCTTTTCAGCATAGAGCCAACGTCTGAGGTATGTACAACAGGTTCTTTTTTCTGGGACTGAGGGTAAAGTACTTTTGAAACAAGGAGAATGGTGCCTTCCCTTGTTACCTGTGATAAAAGGGGAAATCATGTCTGTCCTCTGTGGATACTTAGATTAAGCAGGCTTAACAGTTACAGGCTGCTATGGAGTAGCCCTGGTATCCAGAGAATGGGACAGGAGACTTAATCAGTTAAATTTTTTTTTCTAGACTCCTTGAAATGGGTGGGGCATGACTTTCTTGAGGAATCTTAAGGAGTTCTCTGGCCAGGTTTGCCCAGGTCTGGTTGAACTTAAAATATTGAGGTCAGTGGCCCTTTCTCAGTAAAGCAGCAACCTCCATCGATAAAACATTTTTATCATATACGTTGTATGTACAGTTATTTAAAAATTATGTACATGTACTATCAAATAGAAACTTGGAAAGCATAAAAAAATTTACTCCCAAATTTTATTAAGGGTACATACAAAGCATTTTGGGTCCAATAAAATACTACTGGTTTCAGTACAAGCAAAAAGATTGCCTCAGCCAGGTGATCAAGGCCAGCATCCACACTGACAAGTCATGGTGACAGCATGTACCCTTGATATGGTATGGTGACACTTTAACCTCTGTGGTCTTTCTCCCCAATAAAACATAACCCCAGGGTCTTATTGTGAGAAAAGCATCAGACAAATCTTGGGCTATAAAATACCTAACTAGTATACCTCCAAACTGTCACAGTCATCAAAAACATGAAAAGTCAGAAACTGCCACAGTCAAGAGAAGCTTAAAAAGACACAAATATGTATTCTAGAACATAAAAAGGACATCGGGCAAAAACAGGGAAATCTGAACAAACTATGGACTTTAGTTGAAAGGGCGAGAGGAGGAAAGCAGTGTTTATCAGTTTCTCCACCGTGAAGTTACTCCCTTCTCTCTTCCCACTTTGGAAGGAGGTCACACTATTTTCCGCCAACACTTAAGGAGTGGAGACTTATGCTCCCCCATACCTTAATATTTTTTAAATTGTATTTCAATGCTGAGCAATTAGAAAGTCTGGTTCTAAGGTCTGTTTGTCTCATTATATTTAATGGCTATCGAAGCTGAAAGAGTTCTTGATGGTTTCATGGGTGTATACATACACCAAACTTAACACATAGTACACTTTTAATATGTGCAGTTTTATTGTATGTCAGTTATACTGCAATAAAGCTATTTCTAGAAATAGCCAGAAGAGACACCTCCCCAAAACAGGCTGGAATGGAAGAAGTGCCTCATAGGCTGTGCCTATTTTAGCACAATACTACATTTCCAGTCCTCAACCAATTCTGTTTCCAAGTTTAAGAATACAAATAGGTCTTTTAGGTGAGACATCACTTTTAACAGCAAAATTTCTCAGAAATGGAAATCTATCCAGACATTTGTTTCAAAAATCTCCATAACATGAATTTCTTTAGAAAAAATTAAAACAGGTGTTTTTTTTTAGTTTAAAAAACAAAACAAAAAAACAATAGTGTAACACTTTTAAGCTCAACAACTCTATATACTTTGTCACAAGATGAATCTCTGGTATAAAATGTTTTCTTGGTCACTTAATCATTAAAAATATTTAAAAATTTTTATTAAAATAATATTTCGTGGCATATTGTGCATTTATGGTTTCCTTGTGGACTAGCACCAAAATCTTATCTGGAAATATTTACTCCAATCAAAGCGGTCAATCCATCAATATTACAATTTTTCCAGATTTTTCATAATACATTCTTTTCCATAAAATATGAAGAGTCAGCTATAATGTTATAAGCAAGAATACTTCCTGGTTCTTTTTCTAATTTGGCCATTTACTAGCTTGGTGACCTTGGGGATGTTATCTAACCACTCTCCTTCTCCATTTTAAAAAACGGGGATGGTGATAGTACTTCACTGGGTGAGGGGTGAGTGACCACAGGTAAAGCTCCTAAACCTGGACTGGTGCCCAGCACAGAGCAAGTGCTAAATGAATGTTAGATATAGTTTTTAACTGTTGAAAACATAACTTCTCCAGTACATAGGGCTCACTAAAAAAAATAGTGCTTGTGTACTTCATGATTAATATGGTTGGCAAGTTTTAGACCATAAACTGGGCTACGATAGTGTCAATCAATGGTCATTGGCACCAACTCAATGCCAACAGGAATCCCCAGTTTGGGGTGCATTGAAGAAGGAAACTTTATTCAGTGCAAACAGCTCAACTGTGATACAGCATGGCTGTTCCAGTGTGGCTGTGGAACAGCAGGGCTGCGAGGTGTCCCAGGTGACCCTCAGGCAAGGCCTCTATCTGACCCTCTGGCAAGGCCTCTATCTGACAATCTGTTCCACTCAGGTACTGTCTGCTCCCAGCTGCTCTGCCCTGCTTTCTCTGCTCTGCTGAGAAGTCAGGTGTTTCAGCCCAGAAAATGCTCTTGGATGGGAAGAGAAATTGCACTCTCCAAGCCACAGGGGAGCGACATGTAGAAGTCCTGCTTCTGATCCCTGGTTGGCCCATCCTCATGCAAATGAGGACTCCAAATCCTCACAGTTTGATTGGTCCAAAAAGCACTGTCCTGATTGGCATGGAGTAGCTCTGATTGGTCGGTGAAGATGCTAATTGGGAGGAGGGGCAAAAATAGCGGCATAGCTCTGATTGAATGGGGAAAGTCTCAATCCTATTGGTTGAAAAACTGATTCTAGGAATTCCTTTATAAGGGCTGGATCAGCAGGCAGGAACACAGTGCAGGCAGACAGTTTAGTGCAGGCTTCCACCTGAGGTGAGGCTTTCATGAGAGGCCCCTGTTTAACAACAGTTGCTAGGCTCCGTTTATAAATTTGAGCCCAGTTAGCTGACAGGAACCCTTATTGGCAGGTATCTTCTTTCTTGGGGTCAACAATAGAAACATCTGTACTTTCATCTGAACCCTCCATACTCTCTAATGTTGTTTTTGGTTAGTTTCTTTAAATCAGTGCATCTTCCAACAGCATTTATTTTCAGGAGAATGGATTACAGTGTTGCCATGTTGTTTTCTGTATATTGTTTCAGTCATTTTTACTGTGACAGGAAAAACTGATTCTATTAATAATTTGTGGCATTTTGTCTTTGACTTTTAATTAAGAAAACTCAAGCTGTATATTATCATTCCTTAATGAAATTTTGTAAATTACTAAATTGAGTATTGTATGACTTTAAGCACTAAAAAAATTGTAGTGGCTTGTCTTCATGCACTGGACATTTAATTTTTAAGTCTCATTAATCATGTTGGCCTCAACCCAACATACACTTGGAGAAGAACGTCATTATTAGTAGTAAATGTGAATCCATGGTCTTGATAATTTAAAACTTTCTTGGCCAAGTTCTTATCAGATGATAATTGTTTTAACCCCATAATGTGGCCATTGAAGAGCCTGTACTAGAAGTAGAAATGTCGGCTTCGGCCATTCTCTTGTTCTGTTCTTGCAAGTATTAGTATCATCTTCAGTCACATACTTTGCAAGAATTGTTTAAAGCCACACACATATATTTACATTATTTGATTAAAACTTAAGTTCTTTTAACTAGGCACTTGAACATTGAGCTCAGGATGTAAGCAAATGAGTCAGCATACTTTGACTCAAAAAGCCCCTGTAGGCCTCATGGGTCAGGGAGTAGTAGGCTGGTCAGCACCATGGGTCAAAGAGTAGGCTGGGCATAACTACACATATCAGATGGGAGATGGGATGAAATGGGATGTCTTGATTATGTGGACAGGGCAGGGGAAGTCAGAGAAAGGGAAATTTTCAATGATGCTATCAAGATGGAACATCAAGTAAGTAGCTCAGGGTAACAAAGTGCATTTGCAGAAAGGCTCCGAGGACACTCCTAGACTCCCAGCTCAGAGCATCTGCATTTGCCCAGTTTATGGACACCAAGGGTGTCTTGTATGCAGTGCTTCTATATTCAGAGGATTTCCATATTTTAAGTCCTGCCTACCCAAGGCAGAAACCAGAGCTCAACTTCTCAGCTGGCTTGTAGGTAGGGCAAAGATGTAACAGGATCGCCAATGAGATGCACTCACAGCAGATTTATTCAAGAGGGAACAAAGAAAGGAAGCAGGCCACTCTGACTTGGATGTCGGTAAAGGCATGCAGCTTTCAGCCAGCAGGGGTAGCATTACTGGTGTCTAGGTAGGTCTCACTGGGATGGGAACAGTGGGGCCTCCAGAGCAGCCTTACAGTGTGGCTGGTCTTCCTGGCTGTGTCTTGCCTTTCTGGCCCTCCCAGAGATTCTGTGAGCTTCCTAAATTTTTAATAATTTCATTTTTTTTCCCTCAAATTAGAGTATTTTGTTTGTGAGCTGGCAAGTTGACAAAAACTCCATTAAGGGCAAATTCACTGAACTCTAATGAGAAAATTGTACCTATCATTTAATAAAGGAGATAGGGCTAAAAAACAAACAAACAAACAAAAAAACAAAAAAAAAACTGGTGTGAGAACAAGGATGCTCAGTGTGGGGAAAAGTAAATACAGATACAAGATAGAATAAATTCAGTCCATATTTGAATTAGAAGTATCAATATGAACTTGTTGGGTATATTATGTCTTTAAAAAATTCCTAGTTGTATCCACAAAAAAAACCCCAGAAACAATGACCAACTCAATAGTAATGAACATCCCTTGTGCCCAGATGATTGTCTTGAAATACCATTTTGCACTAACAGACACTAAGATGTCTTAAAGAAATGGCTGACTTCACGTCTGGACAGGAAATGTACAAGATGAACCTGGAACATCTTACCAGAAAGCACAGAAACAATAAAAAATCCGTAGGGTTGGGTCAGAAAGACTCAGAGCCAATTGGAAGAGGTTTCCACTGACCAACAAAGGGATGATATAAACATCGATGAGCATAAAAATAGCAATGAATAAAAACATCAAGCACGTGTAAATCCAAGAGTTTATAATAATACAAAAATAAGCAAAATCCAATTGGTCCCTTTGGAAGATGTGAGAGAATTAGGTATTTTGAAAACTATAAAAGGGGAAAGACTCAGGCCTTTCTCCTTTTCTATACAAATGTTACCACTGGGTAAGCACAGAGATGAGTATTCTAGCAAGTTAGTAAACAAGGAATGATTAATTGAAATAGTACAGTCATATTTCCTACTGAAATTAGAATCTAAGCCTGGAGCTAGTAATACAAAGCAAGACAGCCAAACATGTGCCTCATGTTGAAAACCACACTACCACCTATGAAGTAACCTTTCCACCAAAAAAATCAAACCCTTGTCTGATTAAGCCTCTAGATAGTACAATTTGCAGGAAATACTAAGAGCCAGGGAACTCAATAAATAGACTGCACTCTGAGAACACAATCAGCCAAATCCTGACTGTGGGGAGTCTGCAGGACACATCATCTGATTTCTTCAGCAAATAATTTGGAACAGGAAAAAAAGACAAAGTGGGAACCTTTGGATTAAAAGAGACCTAAAAGATATATTTAAAACAAACAAACAAAAAACAGGCCAAAGCTAAACTGCAGTGTTTAGGGATTCAGGTCTGGTTGATAAAAGCATATAAAGAAAAATGAGAAAATAATCATGAAAGCCAGTGGAATGCCTGCTCTTAGGAGAGTAGAGGCAGTTTGGGGAATAGGCACATGAAAGGGTTGGGAGTGGGAAGTGGGCTGGGCTGTGGTCGGCAATGTTTTGCTTCCTCACAAGTGGTGATGACAAGAGTGTTGCCTTAGTATAATCCGGTAAATTATATATTTGTTTTATGTTGTTTTCTATATTTGTTACATTTAACAAAAGTTTTAAGTGATAACAAAATCAGAAAATATTTGCTTACATTTTCACTTATTTATTCTTTTAATAATTTAAGAAAAACTTATTGAGTGTGAGCTGGGGAAACTAGCAGATACTGATCCTTGCCTTCAAAAGCTTTGTGTTTTGAGAGTGATGCATGCTGCGTATCTCTCACGGTAACCACATTAGATTGGAGTGCGTGACAGAGGAGGAAGTGTAACCATATGTCATTCATTACATTAAACCCATTTGGTATAATCTTCATAAAATTATGATATAAGTGGTAAGTGCTTTTATGCCTACATTTTAAGTGAAGAAACAAGAGCAGAAGCCTGAGTTCAGGCTTAATCTGCTGACATGGACTGGCTTCACCCATTCTTTCCTGCAACAACATTCTTTCAAGGCTCTTATGTATACCAGGAAAATCAAAATGCCCTGCTATATAAGCTCTCACTGAGGACTGTACCAAGTGCTGGGAGAAGTGAGGAAGAGATAATAACTATGCCTGCAGAAAGTTCCATAGAAGTGATATTTTAGCTGAATTTGGATTTCACCAGGAAAAGGGACAAAGTGGGTAGAGGTGAAGTGGGAAGGATTCAGGCTGGTGGAGTGGCACCGTAAATGCCAGGGGCATGGGAGAGCGTTCAGGGTCCTACAGCTGTACACTGGGCAATGGGTAGGTAGGGTTTGCCTAAAGAGAAGGCAGCATCACCTTGTGGCTACTAAACAATTGGTATTTAAAAGGTACATTTTTACTTTCCATGGAGCACCTTCCATTGGGGCCATGCTAGATCTGCACCAGCACAAAATACAGAGTGGCCTCAGGTGTCAAATATATAAACCTTGTTATTCCAGAAGATGTCGATGCATTCACAGATGATGGCTCCATAACTGGTTCATTCTGCTTTACCCTGTTCATTCTAAACCTCTCCCACAGCGCTTATCTGCAGACTTCTCTCCTACAAGAGTGGGATTTGCCCGCAGGCCTGGCACAATCTGCTCTGGCTGGGTTTGCCTCCTGCTCTTGGACAGTAACAGAGCTCTGTGATTTTGAACTTGGGCTGGGTCTGCCTGATGTGCCTCACTCTCTCCCAAATTATTACTAGTTGAAGCCGGTGTCTTCTGGCCTGTGGTCAGGTCCATATTTCCACACCCTGGAAGTTGCCCTGGTCCCAAGGTCATTGCAGCCAATTGGAGAAGCCCTATCAGCAGGCAGAGTCCTGAGATGGGCAAGAGAAAGACTTCCGAGAGAGATGACAGGTTTGGAATGGGAGTGTTTGGGCGTGGGAGGGAGATAGAATAAATTCAGCATGGGGATGGAGGCTGTGCAAGCTGCTTATTGTTGCACACAAATGACAATGGCCCTCATGCTGAAATCTGGGTTTGAGTCTGGATCTACCCTTCGTGAGTGTGAGAATCTGCCCATGTCTCTTAGGGTGTCTGCTCTTGGGTTTCTTAACTTACAATTTAGGAATAAAAGTACTTACTTTACGTATCATAATGTTTTGAGAATTAAACCAAATTGGTATAATATATATGGACTTGTCAATGATCATAGGGGAAGGCTCTTGACCTGCATCACTTTCTCTTAATCTGGATTTGCAATAAATGCACTGCATATGTATTACTGCATATGTATTAAGTGACAGCACTGAGTGCCTTCTAAGTGCAAAGCACTTATTTATTAGCTCCATGAGCTAAAAGATGATGCTCTAGGAACCTGGAAGATGATATGAGACACTCCTTTGGCAGCAAACAGCATGTTTTAGTGCCATGATTGCCATCTCATTTATGTTACTTCAGATCCAGCTACTTTCAATCACCCACATTAAGTGAAGGGTATTGTGCCATTGGTAATTGTAGTACCAATTGTCATTTTTTGACATCTTCTATTTAGCTTTGGAAGTCTTTATATGATGAAAGAAAGGTAGCAGATTTACTTTCCATTATGCAATGGATACCATTTATTATGCTAGTCATTGTACAAGGCTCTGAGGGCTCAGCAGTAAGACACTGACAGGGATGCAAAGAAAAGGTGATAAATTCCATGATAGACATGCAAACAGACCTCATCGTGATTTAGAGGGTAGGAAAATCTCATGGAGGAGAAAAACTATCAGTCAGGATGGTCTAAGTTTGCTGCAGTAATGAACAACTCTCAATTCTCAATGGCTTAACATCCCAAAAGCTTACTTCTCATTCATGCTACATATCCCAGTCCCATCACAGGGGGCTCTGCACATTGCAGCCACTTAGAGTCACAGGATGATAGAGATTTTACCTTAACATGTGCTGCCATGATGACCTTATAAGGGGAAAGGGACATGAGAATTTTGCAATTCTTCCTTATGCTCCTACCTGGAAGTGGTGCGTATCCCCTCATTTGACATTTCCTTGGTCACAGCTAGCCATATGGCCACACCTAACTTCATAGGGGAAGGAGTGCAATCCTAGCTTGTACCTAGAAAGTAAAGAGCTAGAAACACTCAGTGAACACCACTAATGACTACTGTACGTGTAGAGATGAGTGTGAAGGAGGCGGGCTTCCCAATGAATGAGAAGCATTAGGAAAGGTGCAAAGGCTGGAAAGCCTGGCTGCAGAGAAGGGGTCCAAATAGGAATGCTGGAAGGCAAGACTGCAAAGGAAGACAGGCCACATTGTGAAAGCCATGCTCAAGAGATTGGATTTGATCCAGGAGACACTGAAGGTTTTAAAGAAGCTGTGGTTGAGGAAAATGAACCCGACTGCCATGTGTAGGGGAGATCAGAGGGTGGCAAATTGGAGGCAAGAGATCCACTCTCTTCTTACACAAATCCAGGCGAAGGGTGATGAGGGCATGAATAGGGGTCTTTCCTCTACATGGAGAGGAAAGAAAGAACTCTACATATCAGCTACTTGAGAGAAAGGCTTAACCAGCGTTGGGACTAATTGGATATAAGATGTAAGGGGCGGGAAGTAGAGAACGAAAGATGATTCCAAAGTGTTGAGCTTATGAGAATGATACTATTATAACCAGAGAAAAGACTGGAAGATGGGCAAGTCTGGGAAGGATGTTTGGGGTTTGTGGATTGCAAAACAGAGATTTTTATTTTATTTACTCTTGTTTCCCAGCACCTAGAAGAGTGCTTGGCATATAATATGTGCTCAATAATATTTATTGACCATGTAATACCAGTAGAACACGAATGGGGAAGTTCTCAGGCAATTGTCAATGCAGAATTGGCTCTGTTTCATGATGTCAATGCTAGACAGGCATATTTACCTATTTGAAGCCATAAGATAAGATGTCAGGGAAGTGTAGAGAAAAATGGGAGGAAGTCGAAGAGAGAAATTTGGAAACCATGATATTTAGGGGCCAGGAAGTAGGACCAGAATCCAGGGCAGGATGAGACCAATCTATCTCAGATACTATAAATGTGTAAAGGATGCTAGGAACAGACGAGGGGGCATTTGGTTTGGCAACTCAGGAGTCTGGTGACCCACCCAGGGAGAGCTGGAAGGAGGCCAGCAAGAGCCTCTGACAATGAAGAAGGAGCAGCTACTGGCCACAGGAAAGCCTGGGCCAAGGGACAGTTCTGGTTTTTGTTTGGGTTTGGAGGGGTTGTCACTGAGACCTAGTCTTGTAGCCAGGTGGAGAGAGATCATAGTTGCAAGAGGGAGGGAAAGTAACCATGGCTGGCCCCAAGGAAGCAGCTGGAAGCGTCCTCTTCCAGCAGAAAAGGAAAGGGCCACTTCTCCCAGGTGAAGAAGCAAGCGTAGGGATAGCTTTCGTTGTTAAGTTCTTACTGTTATGTGCGGGGCATAGTGCTAATGGCCACCACCAATCAAGTTGCCACAGCTTTTACTTCTGTCACTTTTAGGCCTTATTTTCACCTTTACCAGAGGGGCGGAGGTTCCCGGAGGCTCTGAGGGAGGCGGGAACGAGCGAAGGGGCGGCCGGCCTGGGAAAGGTGCCGGCGAGAGCAGCCGGCGACGGGGCGGGCCCCGGGAGGCCACACCCTGAAACTAC
>NW_006431288.1:293618-332692 GCF_000325575.1 Pteropus alecto
GACCCGCGCCTCACGCCTCCGCACCCCTTCCCCAGCGTCCCGTGTCCACGGTGCCCCGACGGCGATGGGAGCCAGTGGCTCGTGGGGACGACGCCTCTGAGACCTGCGACTGGCCATCGGGACCATGAAGAGCAATCGGGGCCGCAAGGGCGCAGGGGGCTCCAAGGACCTCGGCGCGGGACTCAAGTACAGCTCGCGGCCGGAGGTGGGCGAGGGCGAGGGCGAGGGCGAGGGGCGGCGGGACAGCCAACACCGCCTCCGGCCGGGCTGCAGCCCTGAGCGAGCCCGGCCGGGAACGAGCGGCGCGGACTTTGCGGGCGCCGTCGGGGCCGGGGAGCCCCGGTGTGGCTGCGCGCTGGACGGTGCGAGCGGGCGCCCCGGCCTCCGCCGCGCCGCGCTTTGTCTTGGCCAAGGGACCGCTCCACTAGCCCCTTTCTGGCCGAGGCGCTGGCCCGACAGGTGGAATTTCCTGTTTGGCGGGTACCTGGCCGGAGGACCTTTGGTACCTGCCCTACTGCCCACCACCCACGGGGGAGGCGGGACCGCGCAGGTTCTTGGAGACGCCGAATCTCCAAAGGAAAATGGGAACCAGCTCGGCCCCACCGTGGACTCCGCTCTATCAGAGCACCTCCGGAAGGAGCCGGGCGGAAGCTCGGAGTGGGATCGTTCGGGCGAGGGAAAGGAGGCTTCCTGGGGGTTCTGGAGTCTAGTCTTTCTTGGACTCTGCGGCAATTTGATTTTTCCTTCCTGGTGAGAGGCATTTTGGGGCCTTTTGCAGAGGGCACGTGGGAGAACAGAGCTTTGGTTGCCATGGAGACCGGAGCTAAGGACTCCAGGGTGGGGCTTATCTGGGCTTCTAGGAGAGCCCTTTGGGAAGGTGACTCCATGGGGAGGGGTGTGGAAACGTGTGTCTTGAGCCTTTTAGAAGACCCGGAAGCTGGAAGCCCTTGTTGGGCAGGAAGAACAATTGAGAGGGACCTCTTGAAAGATCTCAGAAGACACTGTGTCTTAAGGTAGAGAGTTGGGGATGGGTTATTAGTTACTTTATTTAAGGACACACAGTGCCCAGGTGACAGTGCCCAGTTACTTTATTTAAGGACACACAGTGCCCAGGTGACAGTGCCCAGGCAGGGCTGGCAGCCAGGCCTCCACCTCTCTGTCTAGCGGGGTCCACAAGTTTCCTAGAAGGCCAGTGCACACCAGGTCAGGGCTGGCATCGAGAGGCAGGGGCTGTTATGTGCCAGTGATGTGCCCTGGCTCTCACTTTCTCTGCTGTTCCTGGGTCCAGAACCTCCACCGTGTTTGTCCTCACACTGTGGCCATTGCTCCCAAGTCAGCTCAGATTTCGGAGCGCTCTGAAATCAATTCCTTTTCTTCAAGCTGGGGCATCTTGACAGAGGCAGCTTGCGGAAGATCAGATTCTGGGGCTGCTGTAGTGAGGTGAACCACAAACAGAACTTGTTAATTCCACTTTTCACTCCCGACCTTGAAGAAGAGTCGGTGGACTTGGCAGCCAGCCTGGAGGGTGTGCCTGTGCTCCGGCGGAGCCTCTGCTAGATTCACCTGGAAGGACGCCTTCTATTTTCCTTTCTTTAATTGCCACGTTTATGAACCCTTGATAATTGCCTACTGGGGCTCTGGACTCTGACCTCCTCAGCACAGATATTTGTTATTTCAGGGCACTTTTTCTTCGTGACTTCTCTTTCTGGGACTCTCTCCTGCTGACACTGGGAGAGCTGGGTCTTCCTTGGAGTCCCCTGAGTCACCTACTGCCCACATTCCCTCCCCCAATGGGGCCAGGCCTGGGGCTCACCTCCAAACCTGCACTGAATTCCCAGCACCTGCTGACTTCCCTGGTCACCTGCAAGCCAAGCCCTTGCTTTCTTTCCCTCTTGGCTGCTGCTCATTTTCTCATGTTTTCTAGAGCTCAATCATTCTTTACTCCGCTGCGCTCGTCCTTCCACTTCCAATTCTGCAGTTTCCCTTCCTGTGGATCACTCTGTCTTTTCTCCTGCTGAGCTCCATTAAACCAACTCCTTCTGGGACAGACACTGGTGCAGGGAGGGCTCTCCAAGGCAAGTGAGATATGATTGTAAGGAACATACAGTCTTCAGATCCATGCTAAGAGGTATGTGTAAAATAGATACAACACTGTGTCTTCTGTGCCCAAAGTTTATTTCCATATCTCCAGGAAGTCTTCCATATTCCTCTCCACTCTATGCCTTACCAGCAGTCTCACTCCCTAGGTCACCTGACAGTGTTTGCACTCAGGGTCTGTAGACTCTGCCTTAACTTGTTCCCTGATCAGGAGGTGCCAAACCCTCCCCTGGGTTTGCCCTCTGGGTCAGCAGAGCCTAGCTAGATCATGCCAGGTCCCACAGGGGTCCTGTTGCTTCTGGGAAAGGTTCTCTTTGGTGGTACTTGTGTTTGCTGTGTCCTTCCCAAGGCTGATGACTCCAGATCCTGTCACACCCCACCCCACCTGTTCCCATCCAGTGGGAAGTGGCCACCTCTGTGTTCCCTACCACTTCTGGAGCCCTGATACACAACTGTATCTGGGGATTGTGTGAGCCCTGTCTGCATGAGAGCAGGTGTACAGATGCCAATTATTATGGCTGTTAACAAGAACTGGGAAGTCTGCCTTACTCAGTGTCCTGGGCTCTGTTGAATATGTGATGGTGGCCATGAAGTTGCTTTGGCATCCATTGGTTCCTTTTTCAGTCATAATTGCCCCATGTAAGACTCTGTATGCCATAGGCATGTGGAAACCAAGATTAGGAAATCAGATGTTGTGGGGGCTGGGCTATACAGCTCTGGATGTTCAGAGAGTCATCTCTTTGTTAATTGGTCAAATATTCACATCCACATAACAAATATTTATTAGGTACCCACTGACTGAGCATGTGCCACGTACAGGGCAATACCACTGGGAATGATCCCAGTTACACAGTCTCGGCCTTCAGGGAACACTCAGTGTGCTGTGGGATACGGAGTATTTATTAAATTCTGTGTGATAAGAATTAGATTCCAGAGAAAACGAGGGTGGGTACTTAAGACGGGTGTCTAACCCAGGCTTGAAGGGCTAGGGGAAGTGAACTGGGGCCAGAGGCTATCTGTGATCTGGTGACAAGAGGGTCCAAAATGAGGCCAGGACCTGGTGGTGCTGCTGCTTTCCTGTCAGATGATCTCAGAGATGTTACCTAATCTCTCTAAGCCTCTGTTTCTGCGACTATAAAGTAGGCGTGACATATATGTTACAGGTCTGTTGCAAGGATTGAAAGGGATACTTTACATGGAAGCCCTTGGTAAGTTGCAGCATGGTGTACAAATCACAGTTTGAATTTCTGAGTTAGAAAAGGCCTCGAGACAAATAGTAAGGTGATGTAGTTAGTAGTAGTAGAATGGATGCATGTGAAGAGGCTCACAGCTGAGTTGTCGGTGGGGCACTGACCTCACAGAAGTGCTGTGCTGGCCTGCCCTGGTGGACACAGAGTCTCTCTGACGGGTGTTGGGAAACAGCGACTGAGACCCTCTTCCTATAGTTCCAGTTTTTATTTCCTTCCCTTTATGCCGCTTCTATGAGAAAGATCCTCCATGAAAAGGAACAGTGTGCCAAGATCATATAACCAGTTACTGGTCCCTTTCTTCCTCTCATTTACCTCCTCCCCCTCCCACCGTACAAAACAAACTTAAAAACTTCCTTCTTTCTTGGTCTTTTGAGCATGCGCTGGGTTCTCTGAAGGCCCACGTGCTAGAAGGTATATGCAGGGTGTGAGGAAAGAGTAGAGAAAGTATAGTCAGCTGTGGGACACTGAAATTGTTCTTTAAGTGGGGACTTGCCTCACAGGTGCTGAGAATGGACATGATACCTGCCTTCTTCAGGGGTGTCCCTGGGAAGACCCGGAAATTCATGGCCTTCATTTAGGAAATGGGAAAACTGAGGCGTAAGAGAAGAACTCTCACTCAATAGCAGCCTAAGTTGCCTCCTCGCTGTGAGAATCCGCCCAGGAAAGACCTGCCCTGAGCAGGCTTGTTGGTGGAGATGCCATGTCATCACAGCTTCCCCTACCTGAGCCTCTCTGCTCCCCAGGAGGTGTGACTGCCAGCACTGTGGCCAGTGACCACTGTGGTCCTGGAGTTTCCCTGGCGTTAGTTCCTTCTCTGGACTGTGGTTCTGCCCAGGCTGTTGGCACATGTCTCTCCTAAGAGAGAAAGTCTGTTCTTGGAAAAGGAAGGAGAGTGAGATGGAGCCCTCAAGGTGCCCAGGGCCCAAAGATATTGCTTCTGACATTGTGCGCATGCTGCCAGAGTATTAAGAGTCTCATTAATCATTGCCAGCATTTATTGAACGTATATCTTGTATTACGCCTCTTAGTACTATTACTACCCTTTTACAGGTGAGGAAAATGGAGCACAGAGAGTCTAAGTAACTTGCCTAAGGTCAGAGAGGGAAACAGTAATGGGATCAGGATTTGAACCCAGGTATTCTGGCTCTGCTGCATTCTATTTGGACGACTCCAGCCCAAGACAGGGCTGTCAGCCCAATGGGCTCAGGAAGGGATGAATTACTAAGGGTAGGAATTGGTTTGATTTAGTAAAGAAACTGGATTTCTTTTTGGGGGATGTTTCTGAGATGCCTGTGGCTTAGCAAAATTATAATAGCATTTGGTAGTACGGGAATGAGAATGGGAACTTTTGGGCTTTTCAGAGAATTCTCACCCTGGCTGGCAGTGGTGAGAAGCATGTTTAGGGTTTGCTCAGAGCTCATGGCCAGTAATTTCCCTTTTTTCTTTGTTAAGAACTTTTCTAGAAGCAGGTCCCTACTAAATATTCTGTCCTGGAATCTCATATATTCAAATAAGAATTTGCTTATTCCGTCCCGGTTTAGCAACATAATCCTTAGGATCCTTGTGATAGTTTTCTAATTGATCAAAATCTTGGCTCCTTTGTCTCTCTGAGATGGTGATGATGATGGTGAAAAGAAGAATACGATGATGGTCATTCTACCCATCACTAAATATGTGCAGTTTAATTCATTATCTCTCTTTATCTTCACAGCAGCTATGTGAAAAAAATGCCTAGTTTACAGATGAGATTACTGAGGCTCAAAGAGTTCGTGTAATGGCCCAAAGGCAGAGGTAGAGCAAGGGTTCAAACCTAGATCTGTGAGACTTCAAAACATACCATCTTAACCTCAATGCCATTATACAGTTGTATTCCAAGGACAATGGTGATTGATGCATATCCCCAGCAAACTCCAAGAACACATCATTAAACAGAGAGTGGTGAGCACCAGGCGCCAACACAAGTCCACTAAAAACCTTTTACTCCAGACTGATCTGGTTTCCTCTTTTGATGTGGTTACTCATTTGGTGGACCAGGAGTCCTGCTGGAGATTGTGATTTCAGCAAGGCTTTGAACAAAATGTACCTTTATTTATTATATACATGAACAAAAATCATAATGGAAAATTTAAAATGAAAAAAGTAATTCATCCCCCCCAAGCCAAAAAATCAGGTTGTTTATATTTTTCATGCTTTTTCCCACTCCTAGTTTGTTGCCATGTGCATACAATTTGTGTTCTGGGAAAGGCGGTGTTTCAGCCTCCTGTCTGCTAGGCGTTGGGGAGGACTGGGGTCTGGTAGGTTTGTGCCTGTCTAAGGACTGTGCCCAAGAGGGTCTGCGTACGGACTCAAGTCACTTTGGGCTGTTCCTGACTCCTTCCTGGGTTCCGTGACATTTCTTATTTAGTAGCATCTCTAATGAGGTCTTGGAACATTTGCTTATCATTTTTGTGGATGACACGCTCCTGGGAGGGAAACGCCAGACCTCGGATGACGTAATTATGAGTCAGAAGGACGTGGACAGCCTGCAGAATAGGCTGCCAGGAACAGAATTGTGTCCATCTGCGTTAGGAGTAAGTGTCGTGCTTACTGCACCACCCTGACAACAGGAACGAAAGCCACATCTCTCCCACTGTGGTGATGTGGGCCAGGTAGATAAGGAACAAGTGGAGATCCAGAATTCTGAGTTGACACCAAGTTCAGTAAAAGCCAGGCATGTAATGTGGCATCATAGAATCTAAAGTAAATCTCCCCTATATTTTTTTTGGTTATTACTTTTAAAATTATTATTAAAAAGCTAATATAGACACATTTAAAGTAAATTTAGCTCAGATAAGTAGAAAGAATTTTAAAATGGGGTAAAGTACTCTACAGAAGCATTTTACTAATTTGGTATTACCTATGCATGTTTTCTAAAGGAAGTTGCTTTTTTTTCTTATAAAAGTTAGGAAGGGCTTTATTATTTTCTTTTCTTTTTAAGTCAAGCATTATGGAAATGTACAAAGTAGAAGGTGAAATTCCTCTGAAATTCTCTCTTTCAGATTTTATAACCCCTAAAAATAGTTCAATTTATATTCCCCCACAAGTCTTCTGTGCATATACTAATATGTACTTACGTGGATATTAATATATATGTGTACATGGGTTCTCCCTTAAGTGGAATCATACTGTCATTCCTATTCTACAGCTAAAGACATGGTCGTAATTAACTTATTCATCACACATTTCTTAACTATCTTAACCTATGTTAAGATTGTAGAGCAAAGACACAGCCCCCACCCCCACATTCTCAAGGAGCAGATGGTTTTACCCTGAGACCTAGTGACTGGAATGTAGGTGTGATGGGGGCGCTAGGAAAACCCAGAGGAAGTCATCTCACCGAGACAGTGGGGGAGGGGCCCCGCTTAAGAGCTTCTCAGAGGAGACACCTGGAGTGAGTGAGAAAGTGCCTTTGTACTTTCTGACTTTTTTCATTTAACATTGTATTTTAGATAGTTTTTCCATATTATTACCTACTCTTGGCAAAACTAGTTTTGATTACTGCATAAACTTTCATCAAGTGGATATATCATTTATTATTTTATTTATTTTTATTATTTGTGTGTGCTAATTGAATGTATTATTGGACAATTAATGGAAATAGAGCGACCAGGGAGGTAATTGATGAACAGCCCCCATGGAGACCATGCTGGTCAAGCCTCATTTGGATTATTCTGTTGAATTCTGGTTTCCATGTCTCAACAGGAATATTACTCATAATATTGTGAGGTTGAACCAGATGGCCAGAGGTTTAGAAAACACTTTGAATGATTGAGTTGAGTGTGTTGAAGCCAGAAAAAGAGCTGACTTGGAGAGCAGGCATGCTGACTTGGAAGTATTTCAGTAGCTGCCCGGAGCCAGAGAAGTCAGGCTAGTTCCATTGCAATGCTAATGTTCAGGGGTCATTGTGATGCTGATCACACTTGGGAGTAGAAGGAACTTTGTAATATTGGCACGAAATGAAAATACTATTTCCCCCAGAAAGGACGTTGGCATGTTGTCTAAAAATTTTCCCAGCTCTGAGTATCCGATTCCAAGGATACAGCCTTGCAGTTCTTGCCTGGCTCCTATTCTGTTACTTCCACTGTGGGGATTCTGGGTTGTGATGCTGGACTGGGCCCCTTGGTGCCCTCCCCTGGCAGCAGTACTTTGCTGTTTGTATATTCAGTTCACCCAAACAGTGTCTTAGATTTGTAGCTCTTTATCATGCCTGGGAGCTATTCAAGAGGTGGAAGAGGTGTTTCGTAATGTGGTCGATTCCAGGAGGCAGGTGGGTTGGGGCTTTTCCACTAACTTCTGCGGATCCCCGGGTCCACCAAGGCAGCCGTTAAAAAGGTGAAACAGACTGTGGTGCCTGCCTGCCATGGAATACTACTCAGCAGTAAAAAGGAACAAACTACTGACACATGCAATCATTCTCCAGGGCATTTTGCTGAGTGAAAAAAGCCAGCAATCCCAAAAGGTTATATACTGGATAATTTATTTCTGTAATGTTTGAAGTGACAACCTTAGAACGGGAGGATAGGTCGGTGGGTGGGAGGGGCAGGACGGAGGTGGGTGTGGCCACACTAGGGCAGCAGGAAGGGTGCTGGTGGACACAGGAACCTACACTGGTGATAAAATTGTATGGAACTTAATACACACAAGCGAATACAAGCAAAATTGGAAATGTGAATAAGATCAGTGGATTATGTCAATGTTGTGGTATTATAGTTTTATGAGATGTTAGCATTGGGGGAAACTGGGCAAAGTGTACAAGGGATTTTGATGTTATTACAGTGGCACATCAATCTACAATGATCTCAACAAAAATTTCAGCAATCTGAAAGCACTAACCTGTGAAATCAAAATGAAGGGTTAGAGAAAAAGAATGAAAAGAAGTTACATGGTGCTGACTTCACTTCTTGTTCTTTTTGTTTAGTTTCTGGGGGAATCTACCTGGTTGTGCCACTGCAGGCAGATGCTTCTGCTCCCCGAGTCTGGTGACTTGGGGTGGGAGAAAGGTGGGGGTGGGCTGGGGCCAGGAAGAGGACCTCTGGCAAATAAGGACAGGGCCACTGCAAACTTACTGGGATCAAAGAACCCGGGGAGGGGGTGGGGTGGACCATGTAGGGTAGGGGTGGGGGGACCGGAGATAGGGTGGAAATCTTGGAACGGAGATGGAATTCTCTGGTTGGAATTACAAAAGAGATTATGTAGCTTCTACTGAGGACTGGGAGAGGACAGACTTAGATGGAGCTTAGTACAGCAGGTGGCCAAGCCAGGGCTCACGCCAGAGAGCTGAGGGGAGGGGTTGCTGTAAGCAGAACACTGGGGTGTGGATTGAGTACTCTCTTCCTTTCCAGGGGTGAACGCTGGAAAGTTCCCTGGGCCCTGGCACCTGGGAGATTATCCCAACTAGCCTTGGTTATGCTATCTAAGTTTGGCTATGGAGAGAGAAGTCTTTCAGTCTATCAATCCATCAATTAGTCAGTCAATCAATTGCTAACCCTAGTAAGATCAAGGGTAGAGGAAATGGGAGAGAGAAGTAGAACGAAGAGGAATGGGGACACCCTGACCTTGGGCTGCCTGGTCTGACTCCTGTGACATTGGGGTATCATTGATGCCAAGTGCAGGTCATGAGGGAGGCAAGGTCTCAGGGAGAAAGTGTTGTGGATGAGATGGTCTGCAGAGGTTTCCTGGAGGTGCTTGACTCAAGGGCAGGCGGGTTTGGAAGGTAGTGAGTGGTGTGGAGCCATTCTGAGTGGGCAGGATGGAACCTTCTGATTCCATACAGGTTTGGGGACCTCCTGGCTGGGGGCAAGGTCAGAAGTGGGGGCCAGGTCAGAGGTAGGAGCAGTCAACACCCAAGTGTTGAGGTGGTAGAAATCTGTATACACTGCTGGGCACAGCATGCTCCCCTCTAGTGCCCAAGAAGCAGGTTTTGTAATAATTAGAGTGTTGCAGCGTGTCCTTGAAGCCAGTTAATCTCTGAGCTCCTATGCGCTGTCTGGGGAATGGAAGGGGCAATATTTTTCCCCCTGAGAAGCAGCAGGGCATTTGTTCTGAAAAAAACACTGGCTTTGGAGTTAGACAGATCTGGTCCTGGAACTCATCCCCGCTCCTTTTTAACTATTTGGGTTTTTGATATGTTACCCTCCTTTAACCCGTTTCCTCATCTGAAAATGAAACCTAGTTGTAAGAATTAGAGATGGTATATATTAAAAACGCTTAACAGGGCACCAAGATGCACAAAAATAAGGATCATGTTTGTCCTGGCCTCTGGCTCCCACTCAGAGCTGTGAGTCAGAGCCCTGGGTGTGAAAGCCCCTGGGGGCTGTCAGGTCATCCTCCCTCGGGCTTCTGTCCCTGTGCAGACCCCTCTCTGACACTGCCCAAGAGAGCCTTAGGGTATGTATGTAACTGTCACTCTGGTTTTGAAGCCTGTCATGGTCTTTTGGGGCAGTGTTTCTCAAGGACAGTTGTCCACAGGCCCTCTAGATCCTGCTGCTACTTCATCCAGTACATTTATTGTCTTATTATTTCGAGATGCTGTAAAATATTGCATTTGAAATAAGATTTTAATGCTTTGAAAAATGTTTTGGAAGTTGATGTGTAAACTGAGACCCAGAGTGCTGGCTTTGCTGAATAAATTGTCTCTGGGATGTGAGTGGGTGGTCAGACTGCCGGGAGGGCTTTCTCCTCTCCCCCAGGCCAGTCCTTGCCTTCCTCAGTGGAGGGGAAAGGAGGAGAAGGAAGTGCAGTGGACAGGCCGGCCTTGATTTGTCTTTCCATAGAGCTTTCTGGAAGACCTGCTGGTCCCGCTCTTGCCTGGCCCTTTGAGGCCCACAAGGTAGACTTGTGCTGTTAAGGGGTTTTTGTTTGTTTTATTTCAATGTTTTAACTTTAATTCCAGCTGCTCCACCAGACCAGAGGGAGGCATGGGCCTTGCCTTGGTGGTGGGTAGAGAAATCAAAATCGAAGGGATATTATAGGTAGGCCCCTGTCATTAGCATGAATCAGCTAATTTTTTTTTTCACACCTCTACTTAGAAGGTTATAAGGGGTTGTTATTAACCCACTTTTTAGAGGGGAAAACTGAGGCACAGTGAGAAATATTTGCCCTGATGGCTCAGACCTGACTACCCATCTAGGTCACACACACCGCAATCCCTCAAAAAGGAAAGAAGAGACTTGTACCCAGCAGTCCTCCCCCTAATCTGTTCTTCGTCCCCTTTGGGGGTTTGGATGCAGGTGTGTGTGGTCCCAGTATCATGCTATGTGGGCAGGGCCCTGGACAGTGCAAGTAGTTGGTGAAGGGACACAGGTGTGAAACTTGCAGGAGCTGGATACCGGCTGGCAGACCAATGGGCTTCTGTGCTGACAGGTTGCCTGAGGCTGGCTGAGTCAAGTCTCTGGGAATTTCTCTTCCTGCTCTGAACAGGTGTGAAGTTTTGATTTATTTCCTTTAGTAGAAACTATTGGCTTTCCCTTCCCCTAGATGGCTTGGGGTCACAGATCTGCACAGGTAATTCTGGGTCTTCCTCGGAGCTCCATCTTCCGGTGAGAGGACAGTGATGGGGTCAAAGGGCAAGGATGAGAGGGTTGGGCAACAAGAGGCAGAGTGTTCAGGGAGTCCACTGCCAGCAGGACCTTGGCTGGGAGTGTGTGTCTCTGAGGAACTCTGGTGGCAGCCTAGGAGACTCTAGGTGATGCTCATAGCCTGTTGTGGAAGGGCCCCAGGGCACGGAAGCAAAGTCCAGCCTTATACAGCGGGGGCGTTGCATCCTAAGTGGTTGCTTAAAGCAGGACTGAAACTGTAACATTGACTTAGCTGGCTCCTCTCACCTGGTGGGAGGGGGGTGAAGTGGGTGAGCCTTTTGGAAATGAAAGGCAGAGTTCTCAGACTTTCAAGTTCCTAAGAACGACCTAGGGCACCTGTTGAACTTCCAGATCCCAGGGCCCTGCCCCCGACTGCTGTGTCAGCATCCCCAGGGAGAGGAGCTTGGGAATCTGGATGCTGGGCAAGCTCTGTGCTTG
The DNA here is from genome assembly GCF_000325575.1 of Pteropus alecto. NCBI lineage: Eukaryota > Metazoa > Chordata > Mammalia > Chiroptera > Pteropodidae > Pteropus > Pteropus alecto. Next base: position 305,020 of record NW_006431288.1, read on the forward strand.
TTTTATTTTATTTTTTATTGTTGTATTTCATGCCCAGACTAGTCTGGGAAATGCCAATGTGGCACAATCGATGGGAACAAGAAGCCTCTGTGGGCTTCTTGTGAGACCAGTCATCCTGGTTGATGAGCGGTGGGAGATTCCGATGTGGGCTTTCTTTTCCCTTCTCATTTGTCCCTTCCATCATCCTGCGGTGAACAAACCAGTATCCTCTCTTGCTGGTCACTGTGCTGGGCTGGGATTGCAGTGGTGGAAGGACAGGTGAAGCCTTGCCCTTGTGAGCCTGAACGTGGGCTGGCTGCTCTCTGTCCACAGCCGCCCGAGTTTCCCTATGAGTGGGAGGTGATTTAAGCAGAGGGAGCCCATTCTAAGGAGGGCCCTTCCTGCTCGGAGACAGGGTCTCTTCACAGTCAGCCGCTTGAAAAGGAGGCCTTTGTCTATTTTCACTTCTGGTGTCACAGGGCTGTGCACTTCTGCTGTGCTCACCAGTACCTAGGATGAGAAATAAAGTGTTTTTGGAATTCATGTCTTGCTCTGTCATCTCAGGTGGCCTTGAGCTATGCTGTGATCCTGAGGACTTTGGCCAGGATCTAACATGAATTGGCATCGAGGAGCGGCCAGGAGAGTTATGCCGGCTTTGTCTTTCCTCTTGTAAAGGAAGGGGTCTTAGAATGCCATGGAATCCCTCTGTACCTTAAGACTGCCCTTTCTTGTTTGAACAATCTCAGGGATATTTTATGGTTCTCATGACCATAGTGACAGCAATGACATCATGGAATTGAAATCCATCCCATCTGGTGGTGGGTACACTGAGTCACCGAACCTATGAAGAACACCTGCTACAAACCAGTGGCAGAGTTGGTAGTGGCACATGAAGCCAGCCACCCTTGTTCTAGTCTCAGGTCTGAGCAGCATACCTTTGTCTCCAGCCGGTGACATCAGCCCTGCCGCTTGACGTTGATCTTCAGTAGCAAAAGCAGTTGTCGTGTGATAGCTTTTCATGGTCCCTCCCAGGACGCTCAGTGACCTCTTCTGTTTGCAGGTTCATTCCTTGCCTTCCCAGCAGATCACACCCAAATGAGGAACAACCTTAAAAAGAAAAAAAGAGTGGCATGAAGATTTATTTTTTCCCTTTCTGCTTTAATTGGAATCTTGTGTGGATTTGGGGGTAGTCAGTGTTCTTTTTTGCCATTTCTAAGTGTAAACAATCACCAGTTGCTTTTCTCTAGTGAGGACCACACTCTGAGCTACCGATGGCAAGTCCATCTTTGGATTTGCTGGTCCTCAGAGCCAGTGGGAGAGTGGACCCTGGAGAGTTTGGAGCTGGCGACAGGTCTGTTAGTGTGTGCTTGGGGAGCCAGGCGAAGTTTCCTTTCAAATGGAAGGGTTCTTTGGCTGACTTGGACACAGAGCTCTATTTGCTCAGCATTTAGCTTTCAGCCCTGGTGAGTTTCTCACTTAATAGGAGTCAGATAACTTCAAGGGACTTTCTTATATCATCGAATACCTTCTGTAAATCAGTTTTTGTTTTGTTTTTTTCCTGACAACCACTGACCTTAGGATAGGATATGTGTCACTTGCACTAGTGTGTTTAAAACAACAGAAAATGTGATATTCTCCAGGGCTTCTCCTCCCTCTCCTGGATTTCTGGACTGGTACCCCTCTATCTCTCCAGAGAATGGATGGGGATGGCAATCATATGATCTTGCTTTTCCCTGCAACTTGTACTTTGGGTTCTCTCCTTTCATTCTTCCAGAGTCTTCACTCTGCATGTATCCCAAGCCCTTAATGCCCCACCTGTCCTCCAGGAAGTCATCCCTTGCTAGCTTTGAGCCTTGCTGTGTTTCTGGGGGCTCTGGATGCCAGTGGGAATTGGCCACGAGAGTTATGTGCCCTCTATCTCTGTTTGTGGTAAGCAAGAATCTGGCTTCACAGCACTAAGTTTTTTGTGTGTGCACCTGTAATTGTGTTTACTTTTACTTAAGAAAGAGAGAAAGGAGAGGCAAAAGCAGGCACAGGCATACTTTCTCTTCATTGGCTCTGTGGCCCTGTAGAAAGATTGCTATGTGTAGAGACATGGTTATGTATGCAGTTAAGCTGAGCTGATGTGAGCTCCTTGCCCCCTCCTCCTCTACCATGTGCTTGCATGAAACGCTTCTAGGGTGGAAGGGTTTGGCTCTCATCTGGCTTTGCTGTTTTATTAACTTCATTACCTTTGTGACTTTGGACAAGTCAATCTCTCTCAGCCTCAGTGTCCTTATCAATAACATGACTGGGTTAGGCAAGATGATCTCTAGAATCTGCTTGAAAATGGAGCCGAGTGTTGGGTTATAAAAGGAAGCAGTCTAGTTACTGATTAAATGGCATTTCTGGGCTGAATGGATATCAGCACTCACACTGCACGTTTGATCAAGGCCCTGCCGTTGAACCTGTCCCACTGCTGACGGCCTTGTTCTATGGCCAGGCTGGGGGTGGCTTCTGGGGTCTACCTTCCATGCTGTTGGCCACCTCCCACTTCCCACAGAGCTTGCTTTCCCTATCCCCTGAATACTTGCTTCGTGAGTTCTAGAAACTGACCATACAGGGAGGCAAAAACCAGAATAAAATCTGGACTGGCTGTGTGATCTTGCAAAGTCATAATTTCTTCCTGCCTTATCTGTAGAATGGGGGTGATGGCACCAGTCACGAATGATTCCAAAATTGTTGTGAGGCTCAGATAAGAAAATAGTCATGAAATTACTCTTTAAATTGAAAATAAACACAATAAACAATTATTTTGTTACATTTCTTCTAACACATATACACAAACACACAGTCTGTTCAGAGAGTCTAGCTAAAGCCTTACTATTTTTTGTTTTTAAATTTGATTAGACAACCAAGGACCATTGGCTATTTAAAGAAAACCTATGGCCTGAAAGAGAAAGGCAAAAACAAAGCTCTGAAGATAATAAAAAAAATCTAGTTGATATCCTAAGAAAGCAAGAAGGTAGTACATTCATAAAATAAGAAAAGGCTGCTCAGAAAAAATAACTATCAAAGATTAAAACATCACTCTTGGCAGTGAAACATGATTTTTAAAATTTAAAGAAAAACATTCATTACCTTTATAATAAGTCTTGCGATCAGGTGATCTTAATCCTCCAGTTTCGTAGTTCTTTTTCATGGTCTGTTGCATTTCCATATGAATTTAAGAGTAGCCCATCTATTTCTACAAAAAGCTTCTGAAATTTTGATCAAGATTTAGATGAATTTGAGAAGAATAGACATCTTAACTATATTGAATCTTACAGTCCATGTACATGGGATATTGCTTGATTTATTTAGGTCTTTAAAATTTCTCTCAGGAACATTTTGTATATTTCAGTGTATAAGTCTTGAATATCTTTTGTCAGATTTACCCCTACATATTTCATATTGTAGATGCTATTGTAAATGGTATTTTGTTTGTTTGTTTTAATTTCCAGTTGGTCATTGTTAACATGTAGAAACGCAAGTGATTTTTATATCTTGATCTTGTATCCTGCAATCTTGTTAAACTCACTTATTATTTCAATAGCTTTTTTGACTTACAAGGCTACAGTAATGAAGACGGTATGCTATTAGCATAAAGACAGACAGAGATCATGAAACAGAACAGAGTCTGGAAGTTGTCACAAATATGTGGACAACTGATTTTTGACAAAGGATTGTATCCAGAATACATATAAAGAACTATCAACACTCAGTAGGAGTGTCAGAATACATATAAAGAACTATCAACACTCAGTAGGAGTGTCAGAAAATCAATTTAAAAAAGATTTGAAACAATACTGCACTAAAGAAGATAAGCAAATGGCAATTAAGCATATGAAAAAGATGCTCAACATCATTAGTCATTAGGGAAAAGCAACTTCAGACCATAGCGAAATACCACTATACATCTGTTAGAATGGCTAACATGTTGGACAGGATGAGGACAACTGGAATCCTTGTATACTGCTGATGAGACTGTAAAATAGTTTAGTCACTTTGGTAAACATAATAATGGGAATGAATCTCAAAAAATTGTGTTGAGTAAAAGAAGCCAGACACTAAGGAGTACATGCTATATAACTCCATTTATATAAAGTCTAGAAAAAGCAAACTGGTCTTTACTTATAGGAAGCTGATGTGGGGTTGCCTCAGGGCTGGACAGGGAATCAGGGAGGAGTGAGAGGGAAGAGCTAGGAGGAAACTTTTCAAGGTGAGAGAAGATATGTTCGTTATCTTGATTGTGGTGATGGTTTCATGTCAAAAATTATACACTTTAAATATGTACAGTTTAGTTTGTCAATTATACCTTAGTGAAGCTATTTTTTAAATTCCATAGGTTTACAAGAGTAAGTTAAAAAAAAAAATCCCAGAATAATGAAGAATCCCAGAATCCCAAATTATGAAGAAATGCAAAAATATGAGGGGGCAGGAAGCCAGATAGAGGTGTAGAGGACTTACTCTTTATCCTTGGTGTTCCGAAATTTCATCACAATGTATTTAGTTATGTTTGCTTTTTCATTTATTTTTCTCATCATTCAGTGAACTCTCTGAATTAAAGAGGCATGCTTCTCTTTAGCTCTTGAAAATAGTTTCTCAGTATTTCTTTGATAATATCTTCTACCAGGCTCAGGAATTGGGCTCCAGTGTTATAAAAGATAGAGGTGAAGCAGGGAAGGGCATTATTAGAAATCTCCAGATCCTCTACCCCACTAGTCCCCCATAATGGGTGGGAAATAGATTTCTCCAGACCTGAGGACACCAGGTTTAGAGGAAGGCTGTAGTGAGGGGCATAAAAAGGCAAAGGTCTGTTTTCTCACATGTTCTGGAATGCTAGCGGCTACGTTTAAATCACTCCATCCAGGAGATTAGGAAATTATTCTCTGGAGCAATTAAACCACCCCATGGAAAAGATCTACATAGCCTAACTGTTGGGAGTGCTCAGTTTAAAAAAAAACAACAACTCATCAATTTTGGCCTACAATAAAGCCACTTGTGGCAAGCCATGCACACACAGTTTCCAAAGGGCCTTTTGGACCTCATTTCTAAATATGAATGAACAACCAAGCATCCTTAGGCATTTGAGAAAAGTCTTCAACATGAAAGAGAAAGTGAAAAACAGAAAAAGTACTCAATAGGAATATAAAAATGAGAAGATTTTGCATCCAAAATTCAGAGAACAAGAAAGGACTCTTGGAAATTAAAGTTTTGATAGAAGAAATGAAAAACTTGATAGAAAGCTAAAAAAAGGAGATGGGTAATAGCGGAGAAAGGATAAGTAAAATTAAAGATCAATATAATAGAAATTTCAGAAAGGTAGACCAGAGAAAATGAAAGGGAGGACATAGCTTAAAAAATTATACAAGAACGTTTTCCAGACTGAAAGATAGGAATTTCCAGATTCAAAGGGCAGGTGGAGAGCTCCACATCGTGAAATTTAAAAACTCAATTCAAAGCACATCCTCAAGGCTTTCAGAGAAAGATAACAAATCATGACTAAAAAATAATGGATGCGTACTGTCATATTTCTAAAAATTAGAGTTAGAAGCTAAAAAAACAATGGAGCCTTTAAAATTCTAAGTGAAAATTATTTGAAATCTGTAGTCCTATACCCAGCCAAACTATCAACAAATGTAAATACAGACTTAAAGTACTTTCAGAAACATACAAACTCTCAAAACATTTCTCAGGAAGCTACTGACGTATGTGTTTCACCAAAATGAAGCTGAGCAATGAAAACATGGAATCCAGGAAACAGGGTGTTTTAACACAAGGGGGAGGTGAAGGGAATTGCCAGGGTGATGGTGAAGGAAGTTTCAGACAACAGCTATGGGAAAGGACAGAGGGGTATAGGATAACGGCATCCAGGAGGAAAGTGAAATGAGAGGTTATTTAACATAATTTATATGTGAAAGATTAGAAAAGTGTTACAGAACTCTTAGAATGTATGGAAACACTTTGGTATGTGCTAAAAAGAAACCCAAGTAAATGAATATTTGCAGCAGGAAAAGCAAAATAGTTGTACTGAGAAGGAAATGATAGCGGAAATATTTTCAATGACTAATAAAACAGTATGGATATAATTTTTTAAAACTTTAGCTCTGTAACTATTGGGAGGTTGGGTGAGAGATGGCAAAGGAAGGACATTAAAATCCACATTATCATAATAGAAAATTAATTAATTATATTTTAAATAGATGAATCAAGAGATAGTGGTATTGGCATATTATTTAGAAATAGAAACAAATTCCTGAACAGTATTTTAAATAGTTGCCTCTGGGCTGTTTCTTTTTTAAAATTTATTTTTATTGAGATATGATTGACATATATAACTGTAAGTTTAAGGTGTACAATGTGTTGATTTGATAACACTTATATATTGCAATATGATTACCATGGTAGGGTTAGCTATGGGGTGTGTTTCTGTGTGCGATATTTGATAAAGTCATAAATACAACCACTTAGGAAACTAAAATTAGATAAAAGTATCCAAATGTGGCAGGAGTGGGGAGAATTTTTCACATAATGAGTTAATAGATAATATTAAAATGTGACAAACCAAGAAATGTTAGTTCAAGCACATTAGAGATATGAGGTTAACACCAGAACCACATCTGGAAACTTAAAAATGGCCACATCTGTGAAATTTGGGGTGGGGGCTGTTGCTTTTATTACAGACCCTTTTTGCAGTGAGTATGAAGTAGTTAAACCTGTAAGAGTCACAACCCCTCTCCAGGATTGGGGGCAGGCAGATAGTATGTGCTATATGGCAGAAAAGCTTGCCTGTCATTGCCTGCTGACACCATACCTGCTGGGCCCACATTCATGCCCCACTTTCTGGGATGCCCCGTGGCAGGGAGGAACCAGGGACACTGCTGTCCTGTTTGTGGGAGGTTTTGTTGCTTTTCATGCCCTTGGGTCTGAGCATGGGTGTGGATTCTAGAAAGGACCTGGCCTTCTCACCTCACCTTGACATCCTGGACTGGGACGCTTAAGGCTGAAAGCAGGGCAGCGTGTTCCACAGTGGCACAGCAGAGCTGCCCAGGTTTACTGCCTTTTTACTTTTGACTGGTTAAACATTGACATAACAAGGCCACTGAGTAGGGTGTACAGTTTATGTGCTGCCCACCGGCTCCTAGCTTGGAAGATCAATGGGGACTGGATCTTGTGGGAGCTGCTTGCTCCACACCCAGAGCTGCAGTGGCTGGATGGGAGCTGCCCTTAGAAGCTTGCACAGAGGCACCTGGTAGCCAATCATGGCTATGGGTTGGGCCCGCCTTCCCCACACCTGGGCATCTACCTGCATCAAAGATGATTCATTTAAGTGGAGAGCTTCAGTGAGTGGGTTTAGACAGGCTATTGTGGTGAGAGTATCTGAGCTGCAGTGCCTTTCTGTGTTCAGAACATGAACGGCTTTGAGGAAGGCCTGGAGTTCTTGCCGGTGAACAACTCCAAGAAGGTTGAGAAGCGAGGCCCCAAGCCCTGGGTTGTGTCGGTGGCCGTACTGATCAGCTTCTTCTTACTTTCTCTCACGGCCGGTTTGCTGGTGTGGCACTTCCAGTGTGAGTAAAGCTGGAGGGGGGTGGCTGTGGGAAAGGCAATGTGGGGGTGGCTGTACTCTCCCCTCAATGGACAGATCTGAGGCCTGCCTCTTATGGACACAAGGGAGAGAACGGAGGGTGCAATGCGGGTGGGTGAAGAGGGGTCTAGGGCTCTGTCTCCCCTGGCTCGTTCAAGCCATAAGGGGGGATGAGGCATTGGTCAGAGCTGGCCCGCGGGGCTCGTAGGTCCACTTGCCCCCTCCTGGCATGTACTCACCTGTCTGTGGGAACTTGTACTGCTTTTTGTGCCCTTGGGTCTGAGCATGGCGTGGATTCCAGTAGAGAATCTGCCTGCCTCCAGCCCTTCATCACAGCAGCTCCCCCAGGGTTGCTGAGGGCAGCTTGCGAACAGTGGGGGACAGGACAGGGGCTGCATGACGTCCTCTGACTACTCTCCTTCCCTGGTCTTGCACAGACCGGAATGTGCAGGTCCAGAAGATCTTTAATGGCTACCTGAGGGTTAAAAACGAGAATTTTCTGGATGCCTATGAGAACCCAAACTCCACTGAGTTTGCAGAGCTGGCCAACAAAGTGAAGGAGGCGGTGAGTCCAGTCTGTGGGCTGCAGCTGTGTCCCTGCTGTCTGCTCCCGGGGCTGGCATGGGAGACGGGAAGGACACCCAAGTCCCAGGAGAGAGGGAGCAGCAAGGGCTATGGTCAGGGGGCCATCGCTGCTCTCCGGCCTGCCCTGAGTCTCCTCTCCTTCTCTCAGCTGAAGCTGTTGTACAGAGGGATCCCAGCCCTGGGCGCCTACCACAAGGAGTCAGCCGTGACAGCCTTCAGGTGGGTGCTGGGGAGAAGGCTGGGTGAGCGGAGTGCTGGGGATGGGATCTGTGTGGTGCTGTATGTGGGACAAGTGCCTCATAGCTTGCAGGGTGATGAAGCCATGAGGTCCGGACCTGGAGAGCCAAGCACCAGTCCTTTTCTGTCCTTTATACCTGTCACTCAGCATGCTTAGCGCTTCTGTCTCCAAGGTGGATGACCGGGTAGTGTTGCTATGATGAAGGGCACAGAGGTAGATGGAGTGCTCTGCACGATGCCTGCCACATAAGCCACTTGGGAATGGTAGTGAGTCTTCGTTATTTTTCCAAATTTGAGTTTGGTCTGCACCCAGCATCTGGAAGAGTGGGGACAGGCAAGTGCCCAGAGCCCGCCCACATCTCACACTCAGCCCTCTCTCCGCAGCGAGGGCAGCGTCATCGCCTACTACTGGTCGGAATTCAGCGTCCCCAGCTACCTGGTGGAGGAGGCCGAGCGAGCCATGGCCGAGGAGCGCACAATCAGGCTGCCGCCCCGCACGCGCACCCTGCGCTCCTTCATGCTGACGTCGGTGGTGGCCTACCGTGAGTTGAGGGCTTCTAGGGGTGGGCATCTGACCGGCCAGCCTGCGGTGGGCCAGAGGGACCGTTGCAAGGGGAACCACAGCTCCTGAGCCAGTGTCGGGAAGAGAAGACTGCGTGCAGGCTGGCACCTCCCTTTAGGGGAATAAGGAAGCGGGAATGAGGAAATAGATCAGATCAGTAAATACTTTATTCTCTCTCTTTTTCTTCAGCCACTGACCCCAGAACAGTACAGAGCAGCCGAGACAGTAAGTATCGTACCCTCTTCCCATAGAAGGGTTGGGATGTGGCCAGACACCCCTTCAGTCAAGGAGTCCCCAAAAGTCACATAATATCGATAGCCAGCACATCTCTTTGCCTCTCCCAGGCCATGAAAAGCCCCCTTCCTGGTCTCCGTCAGGTCCAGGTCAGCCTGGGGCGCCTTGGAGAGGCCAAGTCTAAGGGCACCGCCAGTAGGGTTCTGGGCTGCTCGCCCCCACTGGCTCTGCCCGGCTCTGCCCCTCGTCCTCTTATGTCCTGCACAGACAGCTGCAGATTCGCCCTGCATGCCCGCAGCGGGGAGCTGACCCGCTTCACCACGCCTGGCTTCCCCGACAGCCCCTACCCAGCTTTCTCCCGCTGCCAGTGGACCCTTCGGGGGGATGCCAGCTCTGTGCTGAGCCTCACCTTCCGAAGCTTTGATGTCGCGACCTGCGATGACCGCGGCAGTGACATGGTTGTGGTGTACGACACCCTGAGCCCCGTGGAGCCCCGTGCTGTGGTGCAGTGAGTGTCCCGGGGGAGCTCAGGTGGGCTGTGGGAGCTAGGTGGCTGCCCCTGGTGGGCTGGGCCTCTGGAGCGAGTCGCAGTGTAGGCTGGAGATACAGCGTGTGACTCTTGGCCACAGGCTGCTGCACACTTCCAGGCAGCAGAGAACAGGTGTGGCGCGATCCGCAGCGCGCGCCCCAGCGGAGCATCTCGGAGGTGATTTCCTGACCTTGGCAAGCGTGAGGGAGGCTCGCTGGTCCCCAGATGCCAATGAGCAGGTGTGCTGCCTTTACCTGCCAGAGCAAAGGTGTAGCCTGCTGTTGTAAAACGGTCGCGTTGAGGCCGACAGATCAGGAGGCGGCTGCCATCAAAAAGATAGTTTGTTACAGTCCCTAAGAGGAGGGGGCCCCACAGGGAAACAGCAGGGTTGGTCAGGAGGCAGAGGACACAGGCAGAAATCGTAGGCAATGCTGTTTTGTTGTAGTTTCTGCAGGAAAGGCAAGGCAGGGTATGTAGGTTAAGGACTGGCAGTTTGGGGCATAGGACTGTCTCTCTCTTGTCTGGTACCTGGTTCTGAGGTGATTAGGGCAGGTGTTTGGTGGCCTGGAGTATAAGAGAGAGGAGGTGATTGGGGGTGGGCTCTGGATTGCTTGGTTTGCATGTGAAAAGCTTGGCCTTAGGTCTTGTACTATTTTAGGAATTGTCTAATCCTGGGAGGGCAGTGTCTCTAGGGTCAGCAAGGCAGCAGATATCAAAGCATCAGGGTTACAGGAAATAAAAAGGCATAATGTACTTGCTGAGGAGGTAAGGGTGCCACTTGTCAGGATGGAGCATCCTCTCAGAGGCTCTAGGGGTGGGAGCGAACCGTCCCTCCTCCCCCAGCTCTTCTTGACTCAGTGTGCTGGAGCCTTCTACTGCTATCTGTGGAAATGAGCTGGGCAGACACTTCATGATTAATAATGGACTGAAATTCAGGCCGAAACTGGGATAGGACCATCTGCTGCCACAGCAGCCAGGACTTCTGTCTAAACATCCTTTTTGTGCAGCGTTTCTTTCCCTCTCTCTAATGCATTAATTGCACAACAAATAAATACATATCCTGAATGGAAGAAGTGGAGAACAGACATGCACAAAGAAGACAAACGTCATTCATGATCTTACTTTCTAGAAACATTGTTAAATTTGAGATGTATATTCTTTCAGACTTCTGCTGTGTATGTGTGTATTTGTGTATGTGTTTAGATATAAGATTATACAGCACCTTTGGTTTTATTATCTGTTTTTTAAAAATGAGGTATATTATGATAGTTTTTCCAAGTCAATAGTCCTGTCTCTGACCCTCATTTTTAACGGTTGTATGACAAGGTGTGGCTGAGAGGCAGCGGGACATGGTCGTTGGCCCTGTGGGCTCTGGAGCCTGGTGCCTGAGTCTCAATTTCAGCCTTGACACTTGTTAACTGTGGAATCGTGGGCACATTATTTCACTTCTCCATGCCTCCATGTCCTTATCCGTAAAATGGGGGAAATCATATCTACTTCAGAGTTGTTATGAACATACCTGAGTTAGTAGACATAAAAGCATGAAGAACAGGGCCTGGCATGTTCTTAGTGTCAGTTCATGCTGTTACTACTACTGTTACTGTTACTATTTAGCCCATAGTTCATTTCATGAATAATGTTAGGCATTCAGTGTTTCTGAGTTTTTGCTAATTTAGACAAAGTCTTAAAACTAAGTCCACAATCAAGCAGCCGATTGTGTGGGGTGGGGCTTTATGACCCCACCCTTGGTCTTTTTTGAACAAGACCAGGGTTAGGGATGGGGTCCTTGAGCCCCCTCTGCTTGGGTGCTGTCTGCCCTTGCTGACACCCTCCTCCTTTGCTCCTACAGGCTGTGTGGTACCTACCCGCCCTCCTACAACCTGACCTTCCTCTCCTCCCAGAATGTCCTGCTCGTCACTCTGATAACCAGCACTGGGAGGCGACATCCTGGCTTTGAGGCCATGTTCTTCCAGCTGCCTAAAATGAGCAGTAAGGAGGGGCAGGCATGGGGTGGAGAAGGGGACAGTCCTCAGCAGTTGGACTGAGCCCAGGAGGCCACAGGCCAAACCCTGTGGATGCTGAACCTGCCCAGGTCGGCCCAGGTCGGTGACAGAGTTTTAAAGATTAAGCCAAAGGCTCTTTTGCCCCTCACTGGGGTCAGGAGCCCTTCCTAAAGTAGTCAGCCTCCCAGCCCTGGGACCTGTCAGCAGCTAGCTGTGGTGCCTTCAGGTGCTCAGGCTGCAGCCTGGGAGGAACACTGGCTTTACCTCAGGCTGGCTCTCCTCTGGACCCTCCCTCCACCCGCCTGTCTGGCAGAGCAGGTCCTTAGTCCTCATGCTCTTTTTCCTGCCTTTCCTCTCAGGCTGCGGAGGCTACTTACGTGAAGCCCAAGGGACATTTAGCAGCCCCTACTATCCAGGCCACTACCCGCCCAACATCAACTGCACATGGGACATCGAGGTAGGAGCTGTGGGGGAAAGAGGATGGAGGGAGCAGGGGGAAGGACAGAAGAGAAGGCGCGGGAGGGAGAGAATGAGACAAAAGGACGCTCCATTATGGCACGTGAGGAGGACAGAGCGGAGATGAGCTCCTTAGCAACTGAAGAGGCCGCAGGTCTGAATCCCACTGGCAGGCAGGTTCGCACAGGGCTGACCTGCTGCAGTGTGAAGCAGACCCAGACTCAAGTCCTAGCTCCTGCTCCATGGCTGAACGAGGGCCCTTGGGTAGAGTCTCAGCTTGCTCCAGGTAACTGAGCGAGCTGGTGACTGCTTCCGAGAGGTGCAGCTGGGATGCAGTCAGCATGTGTGTGCAGCACAGAAAGCACTTGCTGAGTGGCCGTGAGGCAGGAGCCTTGCTGAAAGGGCTGCTCCTCGTTCCATCCCAATCAGACTTGCATCTCTTTTTCCTTTCTTTGATGATGTTGGGAGAATTTTCCAGCCTTCTCTGAGTCTAGAAGTTCTTCCAAACATGGACCCCGACCCCTCTGGCTCTGTGTTGCATGTTGCCCACGGGGGCTAGAGAGGAGATACACAGCAGCCATGCTACGTGCCTTGCTTCCCCAGCCCCCATGGCCACCACGCGATATCCTTGGGTTTAGGAAAGAGGGAAAGCAGCAGCAAAGGCCCAGCAGCACCTCTCTCCCCAGGTGCCCAATAACCGAAACGTGAAGGTGTTCTTCAAACTCTTCTACCTGTTGGAGCCCAGTGTGCCCCTGGGCACCTGCCCAAAGGACTACGTAGAGGTCAATGGGGAGAAGTGAGTGCCGGGGTGCGGGGCGCCGACAGGCGAGTGGGGGAGCCGGCCCCGTGCTATGCCCACGGTGGAGGGGCTGCTCAAGCCCCAGGGCGGGTCCTCTTCCTACTGTTTGCCCCCTCTTCCAGGTTCTGCGGAGAGAGGTCCCAGTTTGTGGTTGCCAGCAAGAGCAGCAAGATCACTGTTCACTTCCATTCGGATCAGTCCTACACTGACACAGGCTTCTTGGCCGAGTACCTGTCCTATGACTCCAGTGATCGTGAGTAACTGCTTTAGAAGGAGGAGCCTGGCTGGGGGGAGGAGGGGCACCAGGATGCACTCGCCACGCTTCATCTTCTTAGCACTTCCTGATTCTAGGATACCAGAGAATGTAAGATACAGATTCCTCTTGCGGCTTTTTGAGGAGAAAAAAAGAGGCTACCTTAAATGCATTTATTAAAAAAGGCCACAGTGAACACTGGCACACACCATGCTCTTCAGTTCCAGTGTGAGGCATCATGAGCCCAAGGACCCTGAGCTCCTTTGGGCCACCTGTCCCTTTAGTTCCAAACCACTGTAACTTTGATATTTGGTTCTTGTTTTTGTGGTCTTTTAGCATCTTTAGGATTAATAGCATAATTTTGAGACACATTAGAAAATTCTGGGGCATGAACATCACACTGACTACTCTTAGCTTTGACAGTTCTGTGATTTATACCTAAGAGAAATGGGAATTTCTGTTGCCTTCAATTTCACCATCAGTGTGAGTAGGTTCTTCCACATACACTATGGTTTTTTGTTTCAGCCCTGCACTAGAGAATAACCTTTTGGAAGACTTCAAGTTAAATTCCTATATGCAAGAATCCAAACTTAAGTTAAAATTCAACTGCATGGCTTACCACCAAAAGTGTAATTAGATGAGCAAACTCCTTTGATAAGTGGCTAAGCTACCTATGCAGAGAAAGTGACAATGGCCTTCTCTCCACTTTGTCACCTGCCCGATGACATCAGTTGTCAGACACCTTCCAATTTCAGAAACATGGAAATGTGGGAAATACCGGAATTAAGAAAATGTGATGATGCCATTTGACGCTTGGGTAGGACACATTGTTGAACCGCTGAGCTACTGTTGCTCTGTGTTGCTGACAGGGAGCCAGGGACATGGCTGGCCAAGGAAACGGGGTGCAGAACTGAGTGCATACTCAGCCAGCCCTTCTCCACTTTGCCCGGAGCTTCCCAGGGTCTGGTCATCAGCAGTCAGGAGGGACTCCTAGCCAGCCCTCCCTCTACCAGCTGTGGGAACCCCCTAGCCACAGCTTGGTGGGACTGGGAGACCCCTGCCCTGGGGTGCCAGCTGCAGCCCTGCTCCTCTCTGTGTTGAGGGCTGGACTGGCGAGGGTTTTCCCTTCGGTCCTCAGCATGGCTTTCAGGTTGGCTGTGAGGGAGGAGAGGTGCCTCGGGGAGCCAGCTGTGGGAGGCAGCAGTGGTGGCCATGGACTTGAGGCCTGCCTTCTCCCTTTCAGCGTGTCCTGGGAAGTTCATGTGTAACACGGGGCGCTGCATCAGGAATGAGCTGCGCTGTGACGGCTGGGCCGACTGCGCCGACTACAGCGATGAGCTCAACTGCAGTGAGTGGGGTGCCGGCCGCGCCATCCTTCTGTCCGTGTTGTGTCCTGGTGCCTGCCAGCTGGCCTTTGCGGAAGGAAGGCCCGAGGTGGCTGGGAGGTTGTGCCCATGCCCATGTAGACATCTAGACCCCTTTGCTTGCTCTGCTGTGGAGCAGGCAGTGGAGCTTTTCTGCTGTGCTGAGGTCAGCTTCCTCAGCCAGTGACACAGGGTGCCCCGACCCGCTCTCCAGATGGGACTGTGTCCTCGGGCAGCTTCCAGGGGAAGCAGTGGGTGATGAGAGGCCAGGGGGCTCGCGTCCCCCTGAGCCTCGCCAGCTGACTGCTGCCCTCGCCCTCTCCAGAATGTAACGCCACCTACCAGTTCACGTGCAAGAACAAATTCTGCAAGTCCCTCTTCTGGATCTGTGACAGCGTGAACGACTGTGGGGATAACAGTGATGAGCTGGAGTGCAGTGAGTGCTTTCGGGGCACTGCCCGGGTTCCCTGCAGCTGACTCAGCGGGAGTTTTGAGCCCCTGCTGAGTGCTTTGTGCTTTCCAGGTTGTCCAGCTGAGACCTTCAAGTGTAGCAATGGGAAGTGCATCCCAAAGAGCCAGCAGTGTGATGGGAAGGACAACTGTGGGGACAGGTCCGACGAGGCCACATGTGACAGCGGTGAGGCTTAGGCCAGCCCACTGTCCTTCAGGGGGCTTTTCCTCCTTTACCCAAGGGAGCAGCCATGAGCACACTCACGTGCAGCATGTCCAAAGTTTAATGACCACACACCACCTCTGTGGGAATGTGATGAGAAAAGGTGTCTGTAGGGGAGAATCTTTGGAAGGTGGAAAACCTTTGGCAGGGCTGAAAGGACAGTGGGCACTGGTGTGGGTAGGTGGGGCAGCCTGAGTGAGGGGTGCGAGGTGGACGGGTCACCAGGCTTCTGGTTGGGTGCCACAGAGGAGCTGATTTTCTTCCATGTGTCTTCCCTGAGCAGTGAACGTCGTCACTTGCACCGAACACACCTATCGCTGCCAAAACGGGCTCTGTGTGAGCAAGGGAAACCCCGAGTGTGATGGGAAGGAGGACTGCAGCGACGGCTCGGACGAGAAGGACTGTGGTGAGCAGGGCGGCCGCGAGTGGTCGTGCAGTTCGTCCACTGTGCACACAGGCAGAAGCCACGCCGGTGCCTCGCTCGCCCGGTTCTGCCCCGGTCTGCCCGGAGGAAAAGATGGCTTTGCTGGTGGCACTGAGACACTGCCGCTTGGGCCCGCTGTGGTCCGGCTGGCAAGGCCCAGGGGAGCCGGCATGTCAGCACCTCTCCTGCAGGGCTGTTGTCCTGGCTGTGGTGCTGGGCTGGCCGCTGCTCCACAGACCTGGTGACAGGGGAGTGGCAGGCCCTGGCTTCCCTGTCCCCCCTGGAGGAGAGAGGGTGCAGCCTACTGGAGCACTCAGCAGGGTTTTGCCCGCAAAACCTGATACTTTAATTTGTAGCCTCTTGTGTGTTTCAGAAGCACTGGCCTCGTAGCACTGAGCATAGCTGCAGCTGTTCTGTGACTTCAAGTCACCCATCTGCTGCTCCCTTTGAAAGCTGTGTCCTTCAGCATTTGACAAGGAAATCTAGGCAAATGACACCCATAGTAAATCTAAGCAAACCAGCAGGTGCTGGAGGCCCCCTGCAAGCATTTGTGCAGGATGGGGAAGGCGAGACTATGAGGGTTTTGAACTTGGGAATGGGGAAGAGGGCCCCAGTGGAAGTTAGTAGGTCTGAGGCTTGAAGGTACTTATTTGTAGAGGGTCCCTTATGCCACAACTGCTCCAGCAGTGCTGGGCCCACTGCAAGGCGACCACTCTATACAGGCTCTTGCTGGGCCTGGTGTGCGGCCTGGGGCTGGTGCCCCGCCTTGACTCACTGTGCTTCCTTCCGGTCCTCTGCTCCTCCCAGACTGTGGGCTTCGGCCATTCAGCAGGCAGTCTCGGGTCGTTGGGGGCAAGGATGCAGATGAAGGTGAATGGCCCTGGCAGGTGAGCCTCCATGCTCTGGGCCAGGGCCATGTGTGCGGGGCTTCGCTCATCTCTCCCAGCTGGATGGTGTCTGCAGCTCACTGCTTCGTCAACGACAAAGGATTCAGGTGGGCCACTGGGAGGAGGGAAGCAGGGAGGCATCCATGGAGGCCCTCCTCTGTGTACTCTGGAAAGCCCCTGTGTCTTTGAGTCATGCTGAGGTGGGATGGCCCTGGGGCAGGGCCAGGGCTGGGGGCGTTGACACACACACCAGGATGGGGCTTACTGACAGTAATAATAAAAATGAGCATCTCTTAATGCTCCCTCTCAGTCAAACACTATCTAAGTGCCTTTCCTAACAACCTGTTTAGGCAGGTCTGGTTATGTCCCCATTATAGAAATGGAAGTTCAGAGAAGTAAGGACATTTGCTTGAGGTTGTCCAGCTATTAAGTGGCAGAGCCAGACTCAAACCCAGGTGTGTGGATTCCACAGTCTGTGTGGTTAGTCCCTGCACTAAAGGGACGTCGCGGGATCGGTTCAGACCAGCCTCACAGTCGCAGTGCAGCTCTGGCTTGCCAGGTGACCTTGGTCGAGTTACGCACACTTTTTAGGCCTTGGGCTCTTTGGTGGTGACACTGAGTTCTTACTCTTAGAATTGTGAGAATTAAATATGACAGTGTTCCTGAAATACTGAGCCCTGTGCCTGGTGCACAGTAGGTGCTCGGCATGTCATAGCCTCGGATCCAGGGCAGACTTGAGCCTGGCACAGGGAAGGTCGCTAAGGAAGGGTTGTGCTGTCTTCTCAGGACGGGGTGGTCAGAGGATTATCAGGAACAGGTGGCCCAACGTGGGCCTCTTTGTGTCTTGGCTCAGGTCTGCTTGGGCCCTCTGGCCGTTGGCTGGGAGGGAGGCTAAGGGGACACCGAGGAGCAGACCTTCCAGGGGATTCCTGCCCTCGGGGACTTCCTGCTGGGCACATGCTCTTCTGCCACAGGCAGCTCCATGAGGGGCCCTCAGGCTGCCGTGATGCCCTGTTGCAGGGAGGGGAGGAGAGGAGAGCCACCTCGATTTCAGGAGAGACGGGGCCTACTGCACCACGTGGGCCTCAGGAACAGATGTGGGGCCTGGTCATATGGACACGTGGGTGTGGGCGGTGGAGGCGACACCAAAGGTCCGGAGGGCGTGAGGCCCGTGTTGTCCCTGGGCCCTTTCTCTCCCCATTTTGTCAACTTCATCCTGGGCAGAAATGATTTTTTTTTATTTTTTGGAGTGATGGAAGTTTTCTTAAGGATTTTTAAAAGTAAATTTTAGTTTGGAATTTACATGAGTTGCTAAGACAGTACAGAATTCCTGTTCACCCCTCGCCCACTTCCCCTTGCTGTTCACCCGGGGCGTTTGTCAGTGCTGGAAACTCTCAGTGCCCCGTCACTGTCACCTCACCTCTCGGCTCTCCTCTAGGACATCGATTTTCACACTGACGTCCTTTCTGCTCCAGGAGCCAGTCCTGGTCACTGCTTTACATGCTGTTGACTTGTCTCCCTAGTGTCCTCTGGTCTGTGACAGTTTCTTGGTCTTTGTTTATTGTGACCTTGATAATCTAGAGGCCAGATATCCTGCAGGATGCCCCCCACCTGGGTTTGTCTGATGTTGTTCTATGATGAGACTGTGTTGATGCAATTTGAAAGCATAACACATCATATCAGCAGGTAAAATATATCAGCATGACCTTGCTGGTAAAGCTAATCTTTGTCATTTTGTTAAGATAGTATTTGTCAGCTTTTTCCACTAGGAAGTACCTGTTTTCTCCCTTTCAACATGCTATGCTTTGGATATCTTTCACTGTGGAATTCTGTAGGGAAGATCTGTCCCTTCTCTCCCCTTTATTTTACCATCTATTTATTTTCCAATGGACTCATGTGTATTTATATTTCAGGTTGTAATCCAATGCCATGTTAGTGACTTTGTTGCTTAAGTTGTTCGGGAGTTGGCTGCTAGGAGCTCACTGAGCTTGGCTCCTGTGTCCTTTGACATGGCCTCATTCTTTTGTTTATTTGAGCCACTTTCTTGCTTTCTAGCACTACCAGGTGCTCTAGGCTCATGTTGTATGTTCCCTGGTCCAGCCCTAGAATGAGCCTTTCCTCCAAGGAGCCCTTTAGGCAGAGAATGGTATTTAGAAAACAAGATTTGGGAGCTTGGTATCTTCATTGTCACCTCAGTCCCAGTTTCCAGGCTCCTTAGCAGGGCAAGTTAAGTGTACTCCCTGAGGAATTTGCCCCAGCCTACTGGACTTCCTCTTTCCTTAATTTTTCCTTCTTTCATCTTCTGTTGATCATCAGTCTTACTTCTGCCAATTAATACATTCAACAGCCATTGTTATGAGCACTGGGGAGACAAGATGAATAAGACTTGCTCTTTGCACTTCACAGACTTCCCAGGGTAGGATGACAAGATTCGTTATGTATGCATATGTGCACATACACACATGTGTGCACACATACACACATGTGTGCACACACGTGCAGACACATGCACATAGTAAGCGCTAGGCCCGAACTGTGGACACATTACCTAGGGCCCACGTGTGGCATTTAGAGTCCTGCCCGAGTGCTGGGGACGGTGACGTTAGGAATGCCTTTATCAGTGAGGCTCTGATCTGAGTGGTGAAACGTGAGGGTGTTTGTCACTGGACTCGGTGACTCAGACCTTCCAGACAAAGGGAGTGTTGTGAGCAGAGGCAGGCAGGTGTGAAATGTGCAAGGGCCTGGAGTGCAGTTACTTTGGACACGTTTCTGAGTCAGCAAGAGCTCACAGGGTGTACCTGAGCAGAGGTATCGTGTGTGGTCATAGGTTGCCTGATCTCCTGGCTTCCTTCTCAGCACTCTGGTCTGCACTGCCCAGTGCTGGAGTGGCCTTGCCAAAGAACTAAGCTGACCCTGTTCGCCCCCTGTGTATGTGCCTGCTGTGGCTTGCAGGATAACGTAGGAACGCCTCAACCCATCCCTCCAACCTCAGTCTCCTGTCCTGGCCTCACACCACCCACCCATATGTTCAGTTTGGCTGAGTTGGGGAGAGGAGTTCCTAAACATTCCCTTTCCTCTCTTTGCATACGCTGCTTTGTCCCCGACCTGCAGGCTTTGACCAAATCTTAGTTGATCTTCAAGGCCTGGTTCATGACCTGCTTCCTCTCCTGGCTCTCACTTCCCACCTCATGCTCTTTAGCATCTACTCATTCCTCTGAAGGACACTTTTCATTCTGTGCTTTTCCTGGCTCTCTCCCCAAGTACGCTGTGACTGTGCAGACGGTCTAGTACAATTCCTGCAAAATCAGAGACAGCCAGTAATTATCGAATAAATGAATACATGGGCAAATGAAGACATGGTTGAATATGAGGATGATTGGGAGAAAACATTAAAAAGGGTAAAGCCGAGTTAACGGCAGATGTTGAAAGCCCAGATGGGGAGGAAAGGCTGATCTGATAGGATCTGGGAATCATTCCAGGTTGTTGAATAAGACAAAGAGGTTCTCACCAAAGCAGTTTTTAGGAAGCTGTTTCTGGCAGCAACAGGTTAGAGTGAAGAGAGACCAGAGGCAAAAAGACAGGTGTGGAGGCTGGTGCTTCAGTCTGGGTGTGAGGCCTTAGGGAGGGGGCGGCAAGAATGGAGAAGAGGGAGTGTATGCGGGGTCAGCAGAGGGCAGCTGGGCGGGGCTGCAGGCAGGGATGGGGAGAAAGACTCTCAAGGGTGAGTCTGAGGCACAGGGCCGGGATGAGGCCACTTCAGCAGCCTCTTGACTTTCTTGAGAGGTTAGAGAAAATGAAGCATGTCTTTATGCGTTTTTCTGTCATACACATTTTCTATTTTAAAGATATATTTTCCAGTTTTTTATTTTGAAAAAATTTCGAACCTATAAGTCGCAAGGACAATGAAAGAAAAAATTACAGAGAACACCCTCATACCCTTATCTGTATTCACTAATTGTTGAATTTTACCACATTGGTTTTATTTTTCTCTCTTCACACATGTGTCTGTACACACACATATTTTTTTTTCTTTTAAACATCAGGGTACCTCAGAACACCCCAGTGACAAAAGAGTTGGTCTTCTAAGGAATCTGCTGTTAGCAAAACATTTTAGACCGCAAAGTTAATGTGAGGTTCCACACACTTTACAACAAACATTACTTCGATCTGGTAAAATAAGCTCATGTGAAACTAGAAAAGAATAACTAGCTCAGCTTTAGTGCCCCAAGTATCACAGTACTACACTTAGAAGTAGGAAGAAATCTTACCTTCCCCTGAAGTAGTTATTGTTATGCCATACAGATTTTTTAAATGTTAACAAAAATAAAGGAAAAAATCCGTGAAAATATATTATCAGAGGGAATGAAGATGAAGTACGGACCAAGTCGTTCTCTAGGCAGAGCTTCGTCTACTTCACACATAAAATGTGTCATCATCTCTTCTCAGTTACAGCAGCCTTGCTACCACCAGCCATGGGGTCATCTTCAGCACTGCTGCGGTCAAGTTTGATCATCTTGTAGATTCTGTTAGCATGTATCTGGGATCTTCCAGACTGAAGCTGGGAGACAGGAGTGAGGTTTCATAGCGTGAGACGACCAGATCCTTCACAGACCTGACCTTGTCGGCCTCTGCCGGTCTCCATGATGGAGTGGTCAGGGTTTATCGCCAGGTGTTTCTTTGCTGCCGTGTAACCCGTCGTTGAATTGTCTCTTAGGACTTGGGCCTTCCAGATTCTTTCCGTGGTTGTTGTCCAGCCATATATGCTTGTGACAATGCAGCATTGGGCTGTCACCAATCGGTTGGATATGACCACCTTTTTGGCTTTTTCCTCTAAGATGTTCTTCATGATTTTGCAGAGGTTTTCAAACTTTTTTTCCTTTTCCTGTTTATTTTTCTCTTCGTCATCTTCTGAAAGGTCCACTCCCTCTTTGGTGACTGACGCTAAAGTCTTCCTCTCAAATTCCTTCAGCTTTTTACACAACTCCTCAATAAGCTTGATCACACAGATCCTTCTAAGCCGGGTGTCTGAAGACATTCACATATATTTTTCGGAACCATTTCTGGGTTAGGTACAGACATCATGATACTTCTTCCCTAAGTATACATCAGCTTATATCTACTAAGAACAAGGAAATTCTCTCATGTAACCACAGTACGGTTATCACATCCAGAAATGACAGTGTTGATATAGTACTGTTAGCAGAAATGACAGTGTAGATATAGTACTGTTAGCAGGCATTCTGTCCATATATCAGATGTCTTTGAGTTCTCCCAACATTGTCCTTTACAGCTTTTTTCTCCCCAGAAATCTAGAATCCAGTCAAGGGTTATGCTTTGTATTTACTCATTGGTTTTCTTTAGTTTTTAAAAAATCTAAAACAGTTTCCCTAAGCCTTTTATGTTTGGTTTGTTATGGCAGTGGTCCCCAACCTTTTTGGCACCAGGGACCGGTGCTCCTATGAGAATCTAATGCCTGATGATCTGAGGCGGAGCTGAGGCGGTGATGCTAGCCCTGGGGAGCGTCTGCAAATACAGATGAAGCTTTGCTTGCTCACCCGCCGCTTACCTCTTGTTGTGTGGCCTGCTTCCTAACAGGCCACAGACAGCTACTGGTCTGTGGCCCAGGGACTGGAGACCCCCCAATCTATGGCATTACATTTTTTAAAAGTCCAGGCCAGAATGTCTCTCAGTTTGGATTTTTCTGATTGATTTTTCTTGATTAGAGTTAGGTTACACATTTTTGTTTTATAGGAAATACTACCTAGTTGATATTGTGTCCTTCTTAGGGAGCACATGATATCTTATTAATGGGGATGACTGAGAGAAAAATCTGATTACTTGGTTAAAGTGGTGTCCTAGAGTTTCTTCATTATAAAGGTACTTTTCTCCCTTGGTTATGAATACTCTTGGATGATACTTTGAACCTGTGTGAATATCTTATTCCTCAACAACCTTTTACCAGTGGTTTTAGCATTCCTCAACGATTCTTGCATGTGTTGGTTATTGTTATGGTAGGTGATTTCTTATGGCATCTTTTATTTATTAGCTGGTGTTTTTCTGTAAAGAATAGCTTTCCTTCTCCCCTTATAAATGTTTTTGAAATTATTTTTTAGATTCAGGATGTACTTAGAAATTTCCCTTCCCCCTTTTCTATTATTCAGCATGTATAGCAATTTAATCCTATTGTTTATTTTGATGTTCAGATGATCCTGATTTGGGCCAGTGAGTGCCTTTTCCTACTGGCTCCATTATTGTTTGAGCACTCGCTCCTGATGAAACGAATGTTCCAGGTTCACTTTATGCTTTACCTGTTCTAGACCTGAAATCAACCATTTCTCCAAGGAGCCCTGGTTCCTTTTAATGAAGAAGGATATTTAGAAACCAAGCCTGGGTGTTATTGGGGATATCATTGCTTTTAGGCGTGTTTTTTTTTTTTGAAAAATCATGAGCTTTTTCTGCCACTTCTGATTGCTGTCCAGCAACACAGGGCTCTTCCCCTCACTCCCCACTCCTTATTTGTGGCTCCCTTTTCCCACACCAGAAGTTGGCTCCCAACAACATTGTGTCTCGTCCTTAGTTGTTTATTCCTCCAGTAAACACGACACAGTTTCAGAACTGCTACACTGACCCCGCTACCAACAACAAACCTAGCACATGAAGTTCAACCTATTTTTCAATTCATATGGCACTTAGAATATGTACCACTGTGTTAGAAAAGTATTCTAATTGAGTTGTGTGTTAGTCCTTCTGTGAAAGATCAGATTAGTAAGGCATAATAAGGTATTTTTTAGTAATCAGATAAAAACGAATTAAGGGAGGAAAACAACAAAGGACTGGGAGGCTGAGTGCGGTGTCAGGGGCACCTAGTAGTTTCCAGTCGGGGGTGGCGGCCACGCAGGAGCCACCCCTCCCTCGTCGTGTGGTGGCTTTGTCCTGGGTGGCGCGCTCACCCCGGGGGCCCTCTGCGCTCCCTCCACAGGTACTCTGACCACACCATGTGGACCGCCTTCCTGGGTCTGCATGACCAGAGCAAGCGCAGCGCCTCAGGAGTGCAGGAGCGCAAGCTTAAACGCATCATCAGCCACCCCTACTTCAACGACTTCACCTACGACTACGACATCGCAGTGCTGGAGCTGGAGCAGCCCGTGGAGTACAGCAGCACCGTGAGGCCCATCTGCCTGCCCGCCGCCTCGCACAGCTTCCCGGCCGGCAAGGCCATCTGGGTCACTGGCTGGGGTCACACCTACGAGGGCGGTGAGCAGGGCCGGCTCCCCACCCCTCCCCGCCCCCGCAGGATGAGGCTTTCCGGGAGGAAATGGAGGCTTCTAGTGAAAGTGGGGGTGAGGAGGCTAGGCACTGTGACAATGTTGAGGGCCTGGCGCAGGAAGGCCTGTGCTACTGCACTGGGTGACCTCGGTGAGTTGCTTAAACTCTGGGCCCGTAAAATGAAGATAAAAACACCTTCCCGAATGGTACCTAGTGAGTTTAAGAAAACTGTTGTGGGAACACTGGGATTTAGAGAGGCTTGCCGAGCTGTGCCTGGATTGAGACCGGTGGTGGGAACCAGGCCGCTTCTGTCCTTCTGCCTCCATCTGTAGGCCATTAGTTAAACTGTCAAATAGAAAAAAAAAAAAAAAATCAGTGCTGATATTAATGTAGCACCCTGCCGAAAATGTAGATTATGGAGAGGAAAAAGAAAAATAACCTGACTTAAGGCTCTACCACCTTAACGAAGCCTCTGTGGGCATTTTGCGTTGCTATCTTTTAGTCTGTTTACTTCTCACATGCTGTTCCTATGGTGTATATTCAGTCTCATATCACCTGTCACATTTCCAGCCTGCTACCCAGGGACGCTACGTGACTGCATAATATCCTGTCGAGTAGATGTGTCATCAGTTACTTAGCCATTTGTCAGCCACAGGCCTTTGGGATGTCTCCAGAGTTTGGGGTCTGGTGACTCCTGTGCGAGCGTCTTGGGTGGTGCTGTTCCCCACACAGCACAGGCCCCTCGGGGGCCCGCTTGCCTGGATCAGCCTGTCCTGCCTTCTCCCCAGGCACCGTGGTGCTGATCCTGCAGAAGGGCGAGATCCGTGTCATCAACCAGACGACCTGTGAGAAGCTGTTGCCGCAGCAGATCACCCCACGCATGATGTGTGTGGGCTACCTGAGTGGGGGTGTGGATGCCTGCCAGGTGGGTGTCATGGGGGAGCCTGGGCTGGGGCGGGCCTGAGGAGGCGGACAAGGCACTCAGGGCTTGTATCCCCTCAGGGCGATTCCGGAGGCCCCCTGTCCAGCGTGGAGGCAGATGGGCGCATCTTCCAGGCTGGCGTGGTGAGCTGGGGTGATGGCTGTGCGCAGAGGGACAAGCCAGGCGTGTACACGAGGCTCCCTGTATTGCGGGACTGGATTAAAGAGCAGACTGGGGTGTAGATGCAAGGGCCATCCACCTGCCACCACAGTGTGCACCCCTGAGAACAAGATCTCTAACTGTACCCCTGCCTCGGGCCCCCTGGAATTCAGACTGTGAGCTGAATCCCCAGGACTCTGGAGATGGAGGACCAGCCTGCAGAGCCTCTCACCTCACTCAGCCTCCAGAGCTGGGTTGGGAGGTGGGGCAGAGAGGATGCCGGCAGTGCCGAAGGGTCAGAGGCTTGAAGACACAGCCTGTCCCCTCCCACCCCAAGCGGGGCTGAGGCTGTTTCCTGAAGAGCTGCTTCGTCTGCCTCTCTGATCCAGGAGCAGCTGGAATGTTCCTTCTGGGACCCTTTGGGTGGGGCTGGTGGGGTGCTGTGGGCTCCTAGGGTCACACTCTTTAGGAAACCTAGGCCAGAAGGACCCTGGAAGACAAATGGATCTAAGATTTGAATTATTTTACCAGCTACGGGGAAGGCGGGGGTCGGGGTGGGAGGGGTTGCGGTTTAGAGTATGTATTTGTGTGTATGAGTAAAATACTTTATTTCTTTTTAAGTATGTATTTTTCTTACTAGAGTTGATAGGCTGCCCTTCCTCCTCAACCCTTCCTCAAAGCCTCATTCGTGTCCAGTTTCCAAATACACACTCCCCTCAGGCAGCCAGCCCTGGGCCCAGTGTAGATGTTTTTGCCCACACACTGAGGTTCAGGGAGGCCAGCCTGGCCTGTGCCTGTCCACTATATGAGCTGGGGCAGGAGAGGCCTGGCCCAGGGCCAGGCCACCCTGTGCAAACACTGTCACAGATGATATGCCCAGCACCTGTTCTCCCTCCACAGCCTACCATTGTCTTAAAAACTCCCGCCCCAGGTCAGAAACGCAGGCAGGATCAGAAGACTTTACCGCAAAGAACCTTTGTCTCTTAATGGCACAGTGTCTCTCTATAACTCCCTGTTCCAATGTACTGTGGTTTCTTAGGCTAATTGTTTTCTATCTAGGGAGCAGGTTAAACATGCAGATGGTTAGTCATTCAGGGTCACCCCACCCTCTTTAGGAGTCTCATGGTCTGGTGTGGGGACTGGGCATATCACCTGTGACAGTGTTCGCACAGGTGGCCTGGCCCTGGGCCGGGAGCATCAACACCACCTGGTGAGTCTCAGAGACTCAAATTCTCACCCTTTACCCAGACCTCCTGCATCAGAGATTCCGGGGCGGGCCCAGCAGTCTGTGCTTCAGGTGACTCTAATGCACCTAAAGTTTGAGAACCACCATTTGAGCAGTGTGTCCACAGGCTAATAGCATCAGCCTCACTGGGTCCCCTGCCAGGATCCCAGAACTGTGATTTGCAGGTGTGTTCTACAGTCCTGTCAGAGTCCTGGAAACCTCAAACGTTTGAGACCTGGAAACTCAATGAAGGGTCAGTGCCTTTACAAAGACTAGAGCCAAATCCAGTGTTACTTCTGACCAGAGATAAGAACAAGCTAAGATTCCTTAACTTGTGGGAAGTCAGGCTGGTCGCTCTGAGACTTGTCACTGATAGTTCTAATGAAGACAGGAGGCACTGATACAGGGTCTGAATTGACAGTGGGAGTGACAACTGGCCTGCGTCCACCCTTCCCTGTTGAAGACAGCAGCACAAGCCTGTGGCGATGGCACAGGTTCATGGACACTGCATCGGCGGGGACGTGTGCAATGCGGCCAGAGGCCTGATCGGGCCAGCTGCTAGTCAGCCATTCCTTCATGTAGGGCAGGGGTCCCCAAACCCCTAGGCCATGGACTGGGACCCATCCGTGGCCTGGTAGGAACCGGGCCACACAGCAGGAGGTGAGTGGCGGGCGAGTGAGCCAAGCTTCATCTGTATTTACAGCCGCTCCCCAGCACTAGCATCACCACCTCAGCTCCACCTCAGATCATCAGGCATTAGATTCTCATAGGAGCACCGGTCTCTGGTGCCAAAAAGGTTGGGGACTGCTGACTTAGGGGATTGTGGGAGGAGGGACTAATGGCCAAAACTATTTTACACACATTTGTATTTTAAATGCAAGAAGTATAGCTTCAAGCGTGTAAATTAAAATTCAGTTTAATTAGTGCATTAGTCAGGTCTGCAGTTCAGGGCATGGGAGAAAAGTGTATTTGTAGACCCATTCGTGTAATCGTATCTGGAGTCAAGTTGTTGAAAGCAAGACAGTTCCCTTCACCTGCCCCAAACAGCTAGTCAGGGCTGTCACTGGTTAGATGATGCACAGGTCCTGCTCAGAAGGGCCCAGCACTTGGTTTAATGTTCTATGTTGCCTTCCTTAAATTCTTATTAATTTTTGAACAAGGGACCCCTCATTTTTATTTTGTACTGGGCCCCACAAATATTTAGCTGGTCCTGCAGCCTTATGCACATGGCCATTTCCAGGTCCTGCAGCCTTATGCACATGGCCATTTTCAGGTGGTCACAGGGCGTGAACTGGGTGGGGAGCAGGGCCTGCGAAGGCTCTGATGGGGCGGAGCGAGCTGTGGAGTCCACTGAGAGGTGGAAATGACTTCTTCCAGTCCTCTCGCTGCTGCCCTGTTGCGTGCGCTCTGAGGGGTCTGCAGGCCCCTTCAGCAAACCCAGTGAGGGGACCCTAAGATACTTTGCTGCCTCTGTGGGTGGGTCCCTATGCAACTCAGGTGCAGCTGAGGT
>NW_006431288.1:332810-334671 GCF_000325575.1 Pteropus alecto
TCCCCCCCACCCCCACAAGCCCGCTCACCCCCCACAGGGCCCTTTCCTGGCTGGCTAGCCTTTTTTTGTTCCTAGGATCTCGAAACCATCCATCTCTCTGGTTCCCTCGCCTCCCCAAACTACTTTATATCTCAATTGTTTTAGCCACCAATCAAAAACATTTAAAGTTTAGTGAGCGTTTAATCTGATTGCATGAACAGGGAGTCTGATCCAGACCTAAATTCTGCAGGAGTAACTGCGAAATCTGCATAGCTAGGACAGGCATTATAGAAGGCATAAGGGCCCAGTTTGGAAGCCTCCAAAGACCCAGAGACCAGCAACCCGAAAGGCTGGGAGGGAAGGTGTTCAACTATGAATGGCATCGCAGGATTTCCCTTCCAGGCTTCAGGCTGTGTGGTGAGAGGATGCACTCGCAGGGGCTGGGGGCTGCTCCCTGCCTCCTGGGGGTGGGCTGAGGGTATGTGGTGAGATGGGACAGGGAAGGACCCCAGGTTCAACCACTCAGAGGGCTGTCCTCTGCTGCTTTCCTGTCACTTTGTAGTGCAGCAAAGTTGGTGCTGTACCTCAGAGTACGCAGCCAAGAGGTCCCAGCATGAAGCCCTCCATGGTCAGTCCTTCGGCCCTTTGGTCCCCTGCCTCTGCACCCCACACCCCGCCTCGCCCGCATCTGCAGTCAGGACCAGCTGGCCCTCAGACCTGGAGGACATAACATTTCCAGGGCAGGGCCAAAGATGGCCTTTGAGGTTGAAAAGAGAGGCACCCCATGGGTAGGTGGGTGTTATCTCTGAGAGCAGCAAGCAAGTATGAAACATCCTGTTGAACACTCACAACTGGTAGCTGTGACACGTAGACAGGTGTGTTCTTATACAGACACAGAGATGTTCTGGGGGAAGTGGGGGCTGTGTGTTTTAGGGAATAAACTGATTAGATTGTGCCATAGGAATGGGATCTGGCTGTGAAACCAGGGCACCCTCTCCTTCCCCAAGGGACCCGAGGTGCCTAAAGACTAATTCAGGGGGTCTCCGCCTTTTTGTGATGGCATGATGCTTTGCACTGTCAGGCTTGGAATTGTATGTGTGAATATTTTGTGTACCTGCAAACACATTTAAGGGAAATTGGATCTTTAAGCCAGTGGTTCTGAGACATTTGAATTTCTTGGAACTGTGAAATTATGAGAGAACATGGATCCAACATATCTAACGTAATGAAGAATGCCTCCTTGGTGTTCCAGGTGTTTTACTTGTCTAATTTAAATTCACAACAACCTTATGAGCGTTCCATCTTACAGACAGAAAACGAAGGCACCGAGAGTTTAAATAACTGCAAGGTCCCACATGCAGGAACGGTTGAGCCTAGGATTTGAGTGCTGGCCAGTACTCTCAGTCGCTGTACCACCATGCACATGTGTCATTCATATACCATCATTTCGTAAAGAAAGGCAGTGTTAATATGTAGAATAAAGGTAGGTCATACTCTTAGAAAACTTGGGGACCAGCATTTGAGAACTGCTCCTCTAAGCACAAGTACCCCTTTCTTTTGAGAATTCTGACAACCTGGTCACAAGACCTTCCTGCCCTAAGACCCAGTTTCTAGGCTGGTGATGTATTTGCCTTCCATCTGCTTTGTCAGCCTGCCACCTAGCCAGCAGGAGAGTAGCCATCATGCCATCTCAATTTGCCCAATGAGGCTGGTCTGTTGGAGGAGGGAAGGGAGAGAGAGAATGTCTATTGGGAGAGATGAGGGATAACTGCTATCTCAGATCAGGTCCCTGGTCACTGGGCTGGGATTCCCCAGGGTGACAATCAAGAAGGGAGCCTGGAAAGCCACAAAATACCACTGAGGATGATGAGACTAAACCCCA
>NW_006431288.1:334682-341366 GCF_000325575.1 Pteropus alecto
GCAGGAATGTGAATATCATCTGCTTTTACACTGTGGGATTGCCTAGAAGATGGTTCAGATTGTCCTTCCGCAGGATGACAAGCACTGGCATTGACGATGGGGCAGGGAAGGTGTCAGAGAGGTTTTCGGCCATGGCCATTCCTCTGGGTCTGTGCAATGGCACAGGCTCCTGCAACCCAGCTGGGGCCTGGCCTGGCTCTCCTGGGATGAGCACTTCTGAACTGTGGCACAGACAGGAGAGGAGAGGGAACTGCTGCAGGCATATCAGGAAGAGCAGGAGTGAGCAGGCCCTGATCCTGCTGACCATAAAGGGGACAATACCTGTGTACAATACCTTTATGTTCAGGCTGTTCCCCACTCTCCCTCTCCCACAAGAAAGATGCTGAACAAAGAGCAGCTTTGATTCTCAAAGTACTGTATGTATGGCACACTAATTGCCTTGTGGCCTATATACCTACAAAGATGACACCGTATTTTGATGAAATCCTAATTAGAGTTTCACCGAGTTCCATTATCCTTTTCCTGTTTCCGTCCTTTTCCCTATACCCCAAGCCCCATCATCCTGTGCCTGCAGCTTGGAGACTACTTGTTCTGTCCTTGCCTCTCACCTCCAATTGTTTTCTAACAAGTCACTGTCCAGAGTTGTTCCCAAGTGGAGGTGGACTCAATTCCAGCGTTCGTCCCATTGTCTCAGAATCCCCCAGCAGGAGGGATGTGTGTGTTCTTGGGATGTAAGCCTAACTTTCCCTGGCTGCTCTGCTTTCCATTCACCACAGGGGCTTTCACCCTGGAGGCGGCACTATTTTCCCTGCCCACACCCCTAGCACAGAGAATAACTGTCTCCAGACCTCTCTTCTGGAACTTCATGTAGACTTGTTTAACTCGAAAAAGAAATTCTTCCATTCTTAGCCTGTGCTCTTTTTCCAAAGAGCTACGAAAACGTGGGGGGAAGGGCTGGAAGAGGGGAAACCGGGTCCAGGGCTGGAAGAGGGGAAACCGGTAGAGAAGGGGAGAGAAGCTCTCATTTGTGTGGCTCTCCCTTCCTCTCTTCACATTGCAATACCTTAAGAGAACAGCTCCCAAAATCAATGGCATCAGATACCTCTTTAAATTTCATAATCTAAGTACTGTCAACATACCTAATAAAACAGGAAAAATGGATAGAAACAGACTAGAAAAAAATTGAAGTCTATTTTTGAAACGTAACTTGAAAAAAAATGTGATGAGCTTATTTATAGAAGCCAGAGGAAAGGATGAGGAAAGTCTTTGCCGAGAGCCACTGCCGTTTGTGACCAGGGAAGAGAGCAGTTGATGTAAGATGCGGGGCTGCTCCAGGCTCATCCGCCCGGATGTGGCGGGCACTTAGGAAGTGGGTCCTGAAGCAAGTGTGGGGCTGGGGGAGAGTTCACATTCCTGCCAGTAGGCGTGAGGTCACAGGGTTCGGCTACCTGCCTGGGCCAAGGGCAGGGGAGAGTTGCCTATGTGTGGGGCCTTTTCAGGTGTGCAAGGACTTTCCCATGATCCTTTGATTGCTCAGTGAGAAGTATTTCCTGGGGTGACAGCTGCCTGAGGGGCACCTTCTTAGAACTGGAAGAATGCCACCATTCAACCTCAGTTGAAAGAACCCCCAACCTGTAGCCGAGGTGTTTGCGTCCTCTCCTGAATGTAGTGAGAGCACAGACAGGCTTCTAGTGAGTAGGAATTCTCTGCCTTTACATACCTGCCCTGCCAAATGGTGTTCTAAGTCATCTCGATGTCTCTCCCACTGGCTGTCTGTGCTGGACAGGACCCGGAAGACCGTCTACTCCATAACGTAAAAAGTGTCAGGAACAACCAGTGGGGTATGCTAAGTACCTTATATACATCATCTCATTGCAACCTCGTCCCAGTCTTGTGAAGTAGATTTTATCATTCTCATTGCATGAGAGGAAACTTAAGGCCCAGAGGTGGCACTGTCCCTTGCTTAAGGTTCTTCAGTAAGAGAAGAGAAAGGATGCAAACCCAGTCGCTGCACTCCAAAGCCCTGTATCACCTGGAAGCAAGGCACTCTCCACCTAAAGTCTTGGGATGCTGGCTCCAGGACCTCCCATGCCTGATAATAAACCCGCTGGCTTAGGCACACATGGAAAAGGCCAAAATGAGCTTCCACTAGCAGGACTCCGAAATGGCTCCTTTGGCATTTCACGATCTTTCCCAATCCCATCTCCTTGGCTACCCCTAGCAGCCCCTGGGATGTCCCTTCCTCAGGGGCCAAACCATCTGCTTTCTCTTATTCCTCTGCTTGGGGCCAGCATGGATGAGGGAGAACATGTTTCCTTGAGGACTTGGCGGTGAGCCGCAGAACGATGGGTTCTGACCTCTACTTCGGAAGGATTGACTGCTGCCCCTCCTCGTCCTCCCTTGCGCCATTCTTTTCTGCTGACTGTTGGCTGGCCCTGGGCGAAGCTTAGGCAAAGGGAACACAGGCCAAAGATGATGGGGTACCTTGGCTTGGACCAGTAAGTGGAAAAGGATAGAAGTTCTGCCTGGGCAGGGAGCACATATTGGGTCCTGCTGAGCCCAGGGAATTCCCCTCTGCTCAGATTTTCCAGTCCCAAAGAAGGCCCACAAAATGATCCTGTGTAGGGGGACAGAACTCTTTCCGAATCACCAATGTCATGGACTTTCACTGGGACCTGGGGAATGTAGCAATCAGAGCTGAAAAGACAATTCCATTTTGTTCTAGTTCAAACACTTGAAAAACAAGCGGCTAACAGTTTGAGGTGTTTCGTTGGGTATTTATTTTAAACAAAAGCCTTTTAACTTGGCTTTAAAAAATATTTTGTAAGTTTGGGTTAAAGGCAAAGAAAGATGGAGTCCCTGCCCTGGGGCTCATTCTAGGTGACAGCAGTAAGGGGCGCTCACACACGCTGTTTCATAAGACCAGTTGCTGAAGCAGCAGGAGTCCGCAAGGAAGTTTTGGGCAGCTCACCCCTCTCCACAGCCCCGTCCCATCCAATTTATGGTGAGTCTTGGCAAAGCCCCGTGTCCCCAGGTGTAAAGACACCAGTTCGGAACCACTGTGAAGGTGGCCTTCCAGAGGCCCTGCTGCCTTTCTCCTCTTCCTAACCCCTCATCCCAAGGTGTAAATACCTGTTTTCGGCACACCATGGGAGGCCTCATCATACTTTGCATTATTGGTAACTTCTGGGATGCAAGGATCAAACTTTCAAGTCTACACTGAAAACAAGTTACACAGCTTTTTATTTAACACACTTCAAGATGGCCTCTAGGAATGACGTCTAGGGAGAAGCAGGCAGGAGGCCCATGTTCCAAGGTTTAGGAACTCAGGTGCTGAGTTGTTGCTGTTGGCAGGGCCCAGACGAGGCATCTGGTTCCCACTGGAGACTGGGCAAAACTGAGTTGCTTGGTTTTTCCTTTGTTCTTGGCTCTGCTCATCCCCTCCGCCCCAACTCCCAACCTTCACTTTATGGTGGGAGAGAAACTGGAAAATCCACTGACACACAAAAGAGCTGGGATAAACCAATAACTGAGTGTGAAAGAGTCCAGGTGGATGCGAATCAGCAGTTTGGGGGAAAACCTTCCATACCCGATGCCTGTAAACAGAGGCAAATAAGGGCCTAGACATTTAGTTCGACTCTGGAATGGTGGTTGCTACTTGACGGCAAGGAGAGGTGTGAGAAGGGGCATGGCAAGCTCATTTGGGAGCAGTGATTTTCAACGAACATGAAAGGGCTTCTGGTCTCATGTGCTTCAGGGGTGGAGGCTCAGGGCCCCACAGACCCGCAAGAAAGGGTCTGATAGCAGTCCTGGGGTGGGCACTTGGGCAGGCACAATGGTTACAGTAGCATTGCAATGACACGGGGAGAACTGGAGATACAGATGTACTCTCTGACTGAAAATAGAGACCCCCCCTTTCTTCAGATATCCCTACTTTTCATTGAGAAAAGTTATATTTACATACATACTGTTGGCCCTCCAAGCTCAGATCGAAAATATTTGTAAAAGTTACACTGACGTCTACTATGTAGGTAGGCCTATGATGATTGGATGGTTCTATTTGTGCTGACCATGTACAGTTCTTGGGGAAGAGAAATTGTCCTACAAAAGCCACTTTACGTTTACTGGATGAACGCAGATTACGTGCTTATGGGAGTGCAGACACACGTGTGTGCACTTCTGAGTTTAGTACCTATGTAGGGGTGTGTATGTAGTCAGTCTTCCTGTAGAAAAGGATATGCCTGGATTTTGACACATGCAGGTCTTTGAAATGGCATTTTAAACTCATATAAGTCAAAATTTGGTTAGGGAGCATGAGCTTGCATATAAAAACATTAAAACCTGTAACTGCTGCCAGTTTCTCAGAGCAACTCACTCCTTGGCTTGTACTGAGGAAATAGGCTTCCTCTGAGATATGAGGAAAAGACATATATTGTGCCTAGCAACAAACCTGCTCCATGTCCAGTTTCTCTATTTCGCTTTTTAGTCTCTGGCATTCCCTGTTCTGCTCTAGCTTCTTCCCACAGGGGCTTCAAAATAAAACTCATCTGGGTAGGGATCCTGGCCTTCCAGCAGTTTAACCTGCCAAGCAGGCACGTCTCCTCAGTGGCCTTGCATTTACTGTTCCCTCTGCTTGTAGCACGCTTGGCCTTACCTTCTTGGGACTTTTACTTACATGTCATTCTAACACTTTGGTGATCCTATCCAAAATTGCTCACTTGTCCACTAACACACTATGTTTATCTCATTTATCGTTGGTCATACCCTCTTCCCTGATCCTTTCCCCCACCAAGAATATAAACTCCATGAGGGCAAGATTTCTGTTGTTCTGGTCGATGCTTTATTTGCAGTGTCTGGTGTAGCAGACACTCAATGTTTATTGAAGGAAAGTAGGAGGAAGGATTTTAAGTAGCAGAGTGAATGAGGACATGAGAAATGTCTTTGGAACTTTCAACTCCACCAACCTGGTTTAGTAGAAGCTGAGTTATACTAGAAAGGGCCCCAACCAAATAAGCTTATTTGCATGACTATTCCTAGGGGAAAAATATCTCTCTTCAGCCTCTGAGCTCAACTTCAGAACCTGGCTCAGAACTTCGCCTAATTCTTAACCTTATTTTCTCTAGGACTCAAAAAACAGAGAGGTTGCCAAAGAATTTGATCAGGTCAAGTAGTACTGATAGGCCTTGAAGAGCAAATACTGTCCACTGTTCAGAGACAAGACCTGGTCTTAATTTCGCGGGCTCACCTCTCCCTATACGGCCCCTCTATCTCCACTCCCACTGCCTATGTGAACTCAGTTCAGTCTGCATACTTTTCCACGAATCTACTTTATGCTTGTTCTTAATTGTTCCAGAGCAAGCTCCGATTGAGTTGTTCCTCTGACTGAAAATGTGATGGTCCTCTACTTCCTACCAAATTCAGTTCAAATTTTTAAGTTCTCTAATCTGATCTCGGCCTTCTTTATAACATTTTCTCATTCTTCCCCTTTAGGGATCTAGCAATGCTTAGCAAATCAAGGTACTTCCTTTCCCTAGACACTCTATCTCCTATTTCCTGGAGTGGTCTCCTCCCCCTTATTCCTGCCTGTACAAATTCTAGACCTCTTTTCAAGGAAGATTCAGCTCTAATGTTTCTCCTTGCATGTTGCCACCCCTGACCCCTTCAGCCAGGTCTCTCCTTCCTTCGAATTTCCAAAGCACACTTTCACGGCAACTAGTCATTTCCATAGTAGTTTTAGTCCTGTAATTCTTTACTTCAGAAACCTTAAGCTCCTAAGGTCAGAGACTTTATTCATGCAACCAATCCTGGGCCATCGGGACATGTATGTATGAGACAGAAGTGGCCGCTGTCCTTATGGAAATTAATCTAATGGAGTTTAGTCCAACTTATTTTAAAACATCAGTATCAGTGTAATAAAAGTATAGGATGTTATTCAAACCTAATAGGAAGTCCCAACCCAGTGTGAGAGGTTTTGGGAAAGCTTCTTTAAGAAGTGATATTAGGTATGGACTTGATGGATGAGTGGACCAGATGAAGGTAAGACAATAGCAGCTCGTGTTTGAGAGAATGATTTGGGGAAATTTTGGCCAGGTGATGGCAGTTGTTCTGAGGATTAAAGTTAATACTCATTCATAACCCCATATAACTATATTCAATTAATTAAAAGTAAGACTCAATTAAAAGTAAGACTCTGATATATATAAAGTGAGAGTTCAGGCAAATCATCACGTGACATGATGAAAATAATTCTAGGTGTTGTCCTAAGGTGCTCTGATAAGTACCTCTGGGGCTTCTGGTAAATTGAGCTCTGACCATTTCTTAGCAACATCTGTTCATTCAACATTGAGTTTTACTATGTGCCAGACACTACAGGGGATACACAATAAAAGACACAGTCTCTGATGTCAAGAATTTAGTCAGGTGGAGACACACTAGTAATAATATAGAAGACTTACATAAAGTGGTTACAATATACTAAGTGCTGCTCTAAGGATTTAACATGTAATTCTTTTAATTCTCACAACTACTCCAAGA
Source organism: Pteropus alecto (assembly GCF_000325575.1). Taxonomy (NCBI): domain Eukaryota; kingdom Metazoa; phylum Chordata; class Mammalia; order Chiroptera; family Pteropodidae; genus Pteropus; species Pteropus alecto. The sequence goes on from NW_006431288.1 coordinate 341,217, forward strand.
GGTAGCTATTCAAGACAATGTGATTGAGAAGTGGGTTGGTGGAGCTAAACAAAATCTGCTATGGGAATAGGCAGGAGGGACCTTAACCCTAAACTGGAGGTGGGTGGGAGTGGGAGTGAGGGCTGAGGGGTAAGTTCCTGGGGTGGGGGG
>NW_006431288.1:341386-355802 GCF_000325575.1 Pteropus alecto
CGGGGTGCGGCCTGATCTGTGTCTTGAGCAGTTAGAGCAGGCCGGAAAGGGCTATCCGAGGGGGAGGGAGGCAGAGTTTAAGTTGGGCAGTGGCCTGATTAGAAAGATGACTCTGACAGCGATGTCACTGGAGGGGGCCCGAATGGAGAGAGGGAATAGCAGTTAGGAGGCTGTTTTTGTTATTAGGCTGGAAACAACAAAGGTTTGAATTAAGCTAATAGCAGTAGGAATGGAGAAAATGATGGAAACTGTTATCAACAGGGGTGAGAAAGATAATCAAATGGGGGTATTAAAGCACACAAAGGAAAGAACACGACCAGTCCATATCTTTAGAACAAAGTCATATGCAATCTTTTTCACAATGTAAGAAAAAAGTTAACTTCTTACTCTCCTTTAAGAAAACTAGGTTCTGGCATAAAATACAAAAATACCCAACTGCATTATTTAATTCACATTTCCTGCCAGCATTACCCTCCTCCTCCAAGGGTCTCCCAAAATGCTAGTGCCCAAAAATGATCATAATGCTAGAACTGGCAGATTAAGGTTCTTGGCTTCTCTTCCAATCACTGTGTCTGGGAGATTATCCAGCCCACAAATATACAAGTTCTACCACATCAAGAGGTTCCAGCCCTATTAGCGGCTTGATTTCAGAGTGGATCTAATGCCTTTAAATAAGGAGTAGGAAAGACACTTTCTAAGTGGACCATACATTATTACTTTCCCTGCTTATCTCACTGGCTTTTTAGAGACCATATCAACTAAAAGTGCTAGCATTTTATGAACTATAAAACATCTGAAAAGGAATATTTACAAATCTTGCAAGCAGATTCATTTCCATTCAACAAAGAATTCTGTTCCTGGGCAAACAGCACATACACAAGTCCTACCATATGTACTGTTGATGCCTGGACTGCCAAAGGAAGTGTATCTGCCTCGGCCCCAAATTTAAAATGGACTATAGAAATTTATTTGGTTGTGATTTCTTTTTATGTTCTAAAGCAACTTTTCTAACAGTCTCTAGATAGCAAGAATCATCAGAGGCAATTCACTTGAGGCTGGCCCTTTCCTGGGTGTGTGTGTGTGTGTGTGTGTGTGTGTCTGTGTGCACACATTGCTACACCTAACTTTTCTGGTTCTCTGGTCAGTGACCCACTCATTCACTAAATGTCCTCTAGCTAAAGGTGGCCAGAAATGTTAGCTGTGGAAAAAATTAGGCAGGGATAAAAATAAGGGTATGGGATTATGGGTGGAAGCCCTGCAAAATGACTAATGCCCACCCTGCCCAGAGCCTCTGCAGTGACTTGTTCATGTACCTATAAAATGAGTAGGTACAGAAATTTCTAAAACTTCTTTGTAAAAAAATTTAAGTAAAACAGTCAGAGTGTACGAAAACAATAAAACAGCTTTTCCTTTGACCCCCAAGGCCATTCTAACTCATTTTAAACCAGTTTGCTGATAAAGAATTTCCTTCTAAATTGAATATGCCCTTAGTTTTTCCATCTGTATAAAAGTTTATCCATATAAAAAATGAATTACATTAAATTTTGGAATTTGATGTTTATGAGCAAGTTTACCCTACCTTAACTCTTGGTATGTTTGTAGATTTTATTTTGTTCACTTTCTCAGTTTAGTACTTAGAAGAAACACTCTTATTCAAAAGAGAATGCCCAAACTATTAATTTTAACTATCGGTTAAGGAGATTATTTTATTACTTTTAGTATCATTCTCTGGAAGGAATGTTTCCAATATGTACTTCATATGCAAACCAAACTCTAGGATATAATTATTTTAAATCCTACATTTTGTATTTATATATATCATCTGTGTGTGAGAGTACTGAAAAAACCAACAGTCTGATCTTGAATGGTCTGGTAAACCATTGTTAAAATCACTCAACACACTCACTGAAAGAGAATGCTTCTTAAAATTTACCCTCTTTCTCTCTGAAGTTAATTCTAAAGTTATCCTTGTAGTCTGAGGTCAATGAAATATTTTTCTTTACTTGTAACTATCATTCTATAGACCAGTTATTGTCAAAATTCATATCAAGATAAATCTAAAGTTAGAAAGCCCTTCCTTTAGGTGCTCGTAGGCTCATCACCTATGCAGTGAGCTGCTTTCCCTTGGGAAGTACCTATTTTCTACTTCCTGATTGTAAGATATTATTGAAAGGTCACCAATAGGTCTCTAATCAATTAAGTATAACTTCAGAAAGATTCAAAGCAACTCCTTAAGATACAACCCACTGCTCAGGAAGTAGCTTTGCACAAGAACCTGGTTCAATAGCTGTAGGATTTGATGACTCTCTACCAAGCTTCCTTTATATCCCTTTCGATCTCAGGGATGGTGTTTGTGCAGTCTTTGCACTTTCAGCTCTTTTCTTGCCCAGGAGCTGACATGTGCTGTCTAATGGAACACTCCCTAGTCTGTACACACTCGATGGATGTTTACTTAGGTAATGCATTATTCTGATGACTTTTCTGATCTACATAACCTCAACCAACACCATCAATTCTTCCTTCAAACCAACAATAAATAACAACAGCAGGAAATTTTACTCCATAAAGCATTGATATTTTAATGAGGAAAAAAACCCATATCTTAGTCTTATGTTTCTATTCAAAGACACTCAAAAACTAGTTTTTCCCTGCCCATCCCTTCTAACTGTAACTTTGTGACCATGTAATAAAGGCCAGTTTAAAGATATTTTTTTTTAAAAAGTTTAAACCTTTTTAAAAAAGATTAAACAACCAGGCTAGCAAAAAGGTACTCAATACATACTTTCCTTATATCAAACAAGCTAATATTTCAGTACAATGTAACTATACAGAATATATACAGTACACGTATGTTCACAAAGCAAACACTATAGGCTCAGAACAGATTTGAAAAACATGATATTCACATTGATTACAGTAACTCTAAAAATGATTGTTACGTTCAAACGGCACTTAGTTTACAAAAAAGTCACAAAAAATATATATATATATTCATATATGTAGTTGTCAAGAACTATGGTTCCTATAAAATACTAATAGCCAGATACTAATATATAAAATGTAAAGTCTGACATGGTATACATAAAACAAAACAAAATCCAAAACCATTTTTGTTATTATTGAAAGTCAAACATGCCAAGTAACTTAGCTATGGCCACTGTCACCAAGTAAAAGCCATACTTGAATGAGATGACAACTGGATACAAAGCTGGTGATTTGGGGGCTGGCACAGTTAAGAGTTGTACTGGTTCTAGGAGAGGGGTAGAAGACATAAAAACACCCATCTACATAACTCATATTTCCTCCCCAGCATTACCCTCACCAAAGTGTTTCATAAAATGCCAGTGCCCCAAAAGAATCATAATGCTATAACTAGCAAGGTACAAAAGTTTCCCCCAAACTTCATTGATATGGGCTATAGGCAAATGTTAAAGCATGCATCAGATAAAGCAGTCACCCATCTGGAAGACGGTGGTGGTGCAGTTTCCTCCTGGGCTAGTCGTACTAAAAAGTACTCCAGTTTTTAAATGGAGCCAGATTTATATGTTAGCTCTGTAAAACACTGAGCTAATGTAGCAGCAAATATGAAATTATTGAAACAAAAACACAATTTTATTTAAAAATTCACTTGTTACATCAATTTTTTACCTTCACATCTGTCTCCTTTAACCAGATATCAATTTCTTCTGTCACTGAATTATGGTCTATTATCTCAATTTTCCTCATTATGTTGATGTGGAAAAAGACAAGTCCTAATCCTGGAAAGTTTAAATTTACTCTTAAAAATGGGAATACAGGTATTTTAATGTTAAAAAAAAAAAAAAGTCTGTTCTAAAAGTATCTCTCACAAATATATATATTTAATTATTAAAATAGGCTACATAGGATTTTTATAAAATGGCTTTTGAAAAGATAGTAGCGGCACCAAGAAGCCATTTACTATCCTCCCACTGGACATAAGGTGCCGTAAGGGTGCCCTACAAAGAGGCAGGCAATCTCTATCTGATGCAACAGGAGGCATCAGTAACAGAAAAATCAAATATATTATTAGGAATTGGACTGAAAACCAAATTTTACCCTTTTAGGGACTGTTGTTTTTAAAAAAATATCTTGAAGTATAGGCATTAGAAACCATCACTTTGTAAAAGAAAGAAAAAGAATAAAGTTTAATGATCTGACTTCTTCCAAATACCTGATGGTGTTCATTTCAGGCACCTGAAAGATGGAAAACAGTGCAACTCCCAATAACTTAATGGACTACTCTCAGTATGAGAGACTTCACATAGCATCTGTCGACTGGAAAATTCAATTGATAACTGAAATAAAAGAAAGTTCTTAGAGGAAACACACTTATAACCTAATCACAGAAAAGGTTCTCTCTAAAAAACAGGTGTTTCTAGGAACTGCAACTTCCCATCTTTAAATGAACACAGCATCTATTAATACCAAGGGAAACAACGTGTGTGAGATGACTGGCTCCTCTCAAAGTAGGGAAGATTTAGCCTTCCTCAGCAGGTGACGTACTTTGGTAACCTGAACATGGATTTACAGGAAGATTTTTTAACTTGTTTAACTGAATAATGAAATCTAAATATGGTTAGATGGCATTTGGAAAAACAAGGACAAATAAAACTTATGAAACTGCAGCCCTTCAAACCATCAAGCAGCAATTTTATTAAAAAATCATCACAGTTAAGCCCAGGGCTTTAAGCTTAATCAGCAAAATCAGTCAACTGAAAAGAGGGTAATAATCAAAGAATTTGATTTTATAAACCAGGCACTTCAAACTGAAAAAAATTGAGTTTAATTTTTAAAACAGTTGTTGTTTTCTCTCAACGGTCTGAACTCTTAAATTCTTTGCAAACTATTATATAAACAAGAACCTTGGTCTTTGTAGGAACTGGCCTAGGTCCTATATAGAGGGAGCCTATTTAATTACAGCAGCACAAACACTTTAAGGCAGTCGCATTTTTTGGATACTGCCAAACTGAGAGTCCAATAACATCGCCTGACATGGACCTATGATTTTTTTCTATCATGAAAATATAATCACTATGACGTAGTGGAAATGTCTAACTGTATTAGTTTAGTATGAAAAAAAAGTACAACTATGATGTCACCAAGAATCTTTATTCCATAATCTGACATAGACTTAATACCCTATTAATAAATCTCAACATATTTATAATCTAAAAATGAAATATCTATATAGTGTCTGTTCTTTAGTTGAACCGGGAAATCGGTTCAATTCAACTTGTTTAATGTGAACCATTATTGCTTTTGGCAAATTTGTCTTGGTGAGGACTTTCCAAATTAAAAAACAAAACAAAACAAAACAAAACTCTATTGTCACCATATTCTATTAAGCAACTGAAAGATAAAAATGGGTATAGGCAAAATAAGGAATGACTTAAATTTTGATGATTTTAGCTTAAAGCCTGTAGGACTATATTTAGCTATAAATATTCCTCATAGATGTGTTTACTGTACTAGAGCTTTCCCAATTTTGTTTCTCTGCTTCAGAAAATTGTTTCTATATATTCTTCTCTCAGTAACTTTCAAAATATAAATATAAATAAAGCATCTTTCAACTTACAGTGAAAAAACCACATTATCTTTTAGCAACTTTGGGTCACTTCCAAAGTGAACTTTACTAGTGCCCCCCTCCCTCAATTAATATTAACATCTAGAAAACTATTTTCTCTTCACTTGGATGTATATTTCAGAGTTCTAACTTCACATTTTGCAGATGAGTGAAAATAGAGTAAGTGCTGCATAAAAGTTTCTAATTCTCATCAATTCCTCCCATCTCAACCTCCTTTCAGTAAAATATTACAATTTTAGGACTATTCATTCATCAAGTAAAAGGAATAAATCTCTCCTTGTGGTACACTAGTACAAACTGCCATACAATAATGTATTTTTTAGGGACTACAAAGCTAAGAGACTAAAACATGATCTGGGAATCTTCAAAATAAAAGTCACTAACTAGATAGGTGGCCTCTATTTGAATAAGAAGAGATAAAAGAAAAGGCCTTTTGAAAGAATACAGCTTTCAAGGCCTCCCAGAAAACCATTTTAAAAATCGGGAAAGACTGGCTCAGAAGTTAGAGAAGGTAACAGAGTTACCAATGATAAGTACATTATGTGTGCTGACTAGTCCATTCCATTTGGGTAATGGAAGTGTTTTTGTTTTGTTTTTAAAGCCAAAGGATATGTCGTAGCTAAATTACTGTAAGCCAGAATGGTTGCTAGAATGCTAAAATATAAGACTGAATGAGGCTATTTAAACATTTTAGTATATTTTGTCTCACTGAAACTGAGTACTTTAAAAACTGGCAACGTACTAAATGTATAATTACTTGAAATAAAAATTAAGATTACTTGAAATTCAAATTTAGAAAAATCTACTTAATTTGTGGGTAACAAACTCCATCTGCTTCCCTTTATAGAAAACTTAAAATTCAGAAAAATAAAAACCAATATTAACCCCTTTGTTTTAGAATCAGTACAATCACCTGACATGCTAGATAGATGCTTCCACTATAGGAATATGCCCTCAAAAATGGAAAGAATGACTAGAAACTGTATATCCAGTATCATGGCAAACATCTTGGCTCATTTCTAAAGTATATCATACCTATTTGGTAGCTTAAAAATTGAAAATAAATGCTTTTCTTGTATAAAATACTTGGTTTTAAAAAGGCAATTTATCCTGTATCCTAAAATTTAAGCCCTTTTAAATTATCACAGTTACCCTCGTGGGCCTTAAGATAGCTACATTTAAGTATTCTAAACTGCAATTTTTTATGTTTAGTTTTACTGGTAGTTTCTAATGAATGAGATGATGTAACTGGCTTTTTTTTTTTTAAATCTCTTTGCAATGTTTTCTATATATTCTGGTAAAAATTATACATTTAAATATCCCTCTCTTAGATGAATTTTAAATAAATCTAAATAACACAAAATACAATTATCCCTTGCAGCTTAGTTTCTGACAACAAATTGGTAAGCTAAATATTCTTAAACTGTGTTAAGAAAAATGTAGAGCCTCCCTGAAATAGCAAAAAGGCCTTTGTTTATATCATGTTATGTTAAATACTAGTTAGTTAACTGTATAGATAAGATTGGGGAATAGACAGCTAACCAAGTTTGCATTTCCACAGTACTATATTTAAATTTTTCATAAAACTTGTAAATTTTTGCAATTTATAATTACCAATGGAAATCTAAAATTTTTTTTTGGGGTGGGGGGGAGAACAGCCAGTGGTGGTAATATTATATTCTGAGAACAAAGAATATCTTGGACCGTCAAAACTGTGCAGGGTTCTCTTAATGTAGAGGACAGGAGATGTGCTAAAACACGTTTAACAAAAAAATCTCCAAATGATTCCAAGACATTTCTCTAATGCTACTTTTTTCCTTTTTTCTTCCTTTTTTTTTTCCCTTTTTAAAGATAGCTTGTAACTGAGGAGAACAACATTGCTGGTCATAATTCTACCTATTCTTTGTCTTGTTCACATAAGATTTTAAAATTAACTTTGACATTTATCTACTGGTAGGCATAATAGTTTTCAAAAAATATATATGACATTAAAAATAAAAATTCCTGACCTTTCCAGTTGAAACACAGCAGTACTGTTACTAGTTAAGTACCAGACTGCTGCAGAATGTAATTCAACCATATTAGTAAAGATGCATAAATGGTGTAAGCTCATCAGGAAAGTTGACTTTCCTGAAGGTGATACACCTATATTTGAGAACAAAGGGGTGAAAACAGGTTCACGAGTGAAATAAGGTGTTGGAAAAAATATAAAGACAGAATGTGGAGACAGAAAGAACATGAGCCTAAACAAATCTCCAATGAGTTTACTTTCCCTTCTTTTACATTTGTAGGGGGTAAAATAAATGATAGAATTAGCAAATTTAAAAAAATAAAAATAAATAACTAAAACTTAAAAATATATTTTATGATTACGGTCTAATACCTGGACAAAATTCAGATCATGTGTGTTGAGCAAGAAACTATATTTTTTTCTGATCTAATCAAGGGCTTTCATAATTATTAAACTTTGGGTATATACATAGAGTCATTCAAAAGTTCACTGTTCATGAACTCATGAATATTTAGGATCAATGTCAGTGATGCTTTAAATGGCACTAGATTAAAAGTATACTCCAGCTTAGAGTATCATAAATTTCAACTATAATAAACCAGTAAGTTTTGTTTTTAGCAGCAAAAGAGGTGATATTCATTAATTTAAGGTTTTTAGTTTTTCTTTAGTCTTAACAGTTTTCCCCCAGACTTATGTCATAGATCATTTTATAGCCTTTCCTTGTCTTTACATTATTGCTTACACTGTGTAAAACTACACTAACTGCTTTTAATAAACTTGGCAATGTCCAAAAATATTTTAGAACAAGGACAATGTATCGCTGTCATATCGGATTTTTGTAAACAATCTTAGTTGGGTAAAGAATGTAGCCTTAACACAGAATTCTTTATTTTGTCCAAAAGAGCACAATAAAAATATCCTCAACAATACATAATCCTACATATAAAATATAGAATATCTCCAATATTTATATGGTATCACGCCAGTATATGCAAGAGAAAGTATTATTGATGAGGCAAGAGTAAAAATGATTTAGGCAGTGACCTAATTAGTCAGGCATTAACATTCAAAGACCAGGTAAATAACAATTTTAGTCAGAAAAGCAGGATTAAAGAATCTATGAAGCTGGGATTTACATACTACATTCTCCATTCCTGGTCATTTCATGCATAGCTTGACAATTCTCAATCATGTTCTTTGTCTTCTTTTATAGAAGGAAGACAGATTATTTGAATGAGTGGTACTATAAAGGTACAGAGGGAATGCCTACTCCAATATCAAATTTTCATGAAAAATAAGAAATGACAAAGCTTAAAAAAAAAAAGTACACTGGATTTCAGAAGTATTTACTCTAATAATTTTTAAGAAAGCTTACCATAAATACTTCTCAAAACAATAACTTTATAAAATATTGTACAATGTCCTGTGTATAAGAGTAAACATCTATTCAGGTCATTTGTCAAATTCTTTTCAGTAATTTGCTTCTGGTGTACCATTTCATCTCAGGAAGGTCAATGTTCATCTGATTTCTTCTTTATCTAATGATCTATTGTTAGCCTACTTTTAATAATGGAAGAAGAAACTGATATATGTTTTAAGTCAACTGGTTCTCCTTTCTATTGTTTCAACATCATGTTATTGTGCACTTATAGAGGCTTAATCTCTCAGACATGAAAAATAAAACATTAGTTGCAGGGTTTACAAAGTAAAAAGGGAAATTCTTTCTAAACCCTTTTTTGTTTAGAAAATTAAATTAAATTTAAATGTACAAGACCAAGCACAGGCACTTTCCAAAAACCTAAAATGAAGCCAAACCACAAAATTACTCAATAGTTATAGAAGAAAGCTCTGATTTGGGGGGGTCATCTCTGGTTGCCTCGGCACAAGCACTGGTCTTTGTCTGCTCTGGCATTTCTTCCTCCTTTTCTGCCAGCCCACCAAGAGACCCCAAGGGAAAAGTGCTTTCACAATTCTGGGTGGAGGAGACCTGTGAAATTACAGGCATTTGAACAGAGGAGTTGTTTTCAAAACTGTGTTCTCCAAGATCGTACTGAACAAGGGTCTCTTCTTGCTCCTGGTTTAAGTAGTCCGGTACTAGGAAATCACTAGATAAGAGGCAAAGGATAAAACGAGGAGTTAATTTTCAAACCAGTAATAAGGAAGACGCAATAAAAAGACCTGATTTGTAAAACAAGATCGGGAATTTTCATTTCTCTAATTCTTGAATGAAGATTAAACTCAAGAATTTTTAACTTTTAAACTTTCCTAAATATGAACCAAAGCCATCCATTAGAACCAAAGTATATCAACTCTCACTACCACCAAGTGGTAGATTCATTGTCACCTTGGATACCTAAATATTCTTATTTTATGTAGAAGAGTTTCTGTATACAAAATAAATACAATTAGTATGCTCATTTAAGCAAAAATAATTTGAATAATATATGCTTAACTTTTCTTGGATTATATACTCTAATTAAAAGGTATACAAACCTAGTTTTATTACTTCCTGAATAGTAAGTTAGTTAAGAAACTAAATCCTTATGCATAAATGACCTTATACAAAATCTACATAGAGAAGTATAAAAAACTAATTTATGTGTGTCCTGCTATTAGATTTGGTACATAAAAATAGTAATAAATTTCCTTTGACTCAGATTTTAAAAATGAATGCCATGAGATTAGTTACATGTTAGTCCTCAGAAAGTATTTAATTTACTCGTATAAAAAGTATTTAATATTCTTTTGATACAATAATTAAATATTTAATTACTAAAAGTAGACAGTAAAATATACCAAAATTTTAACAGTGGATATTATTCCTAAATGGCGAGATCGAAAAAGATATTTAATTTCTTATATTTAATACCTTTTTATATTTACTAAAATTTCTACTACAAGCATTTTTGTAGTTAAAACAATATTATGAAATGTCTTCGATGCTCTATTTAAATCTTTATTTCTTCATTATACTCGGAATGTCAACAACTAATACACTTAATGAGATTATTTTATAATTTGATTGCCCCGTATTAATAAAAAAACTAAAATCTGCTCATCTGCAAAGCAATTTAAGACATCTTATGTTATATTTTATAAAAAGTCTTCAAGTGTTAAACAAGAGGACTGGAGAACAAAGGGCTCTGTATAGGGAGGATACAGACGATGGGAATGGTTAATTGGGACACTATTTTTGTCCTGAACAATATTTAATATGACATGTATAATCTAAATTTAGTGATATGACAAGCAGATGGTCAGATAGAAGTGATTACATTAAACAAAATAAATGTCTGATTTGAAGAGAAAAACAAAATCTATGCAATATATTGGGAATTTATTAAAAAATAAGGTTAAAAGATAAAAGTGGTTTAAAATTTAAGATTTCATTTTATAAGAAACAAGATTCCTACAAAAGTATTAAAAATAGACAATAGATTTTCATATCTAGAGGAAATCTTAGAAAACACCTCTAAAGCTTATATTTTCTCCTCTTATTTTTAAGCTTCTTCATCTGTAAAGTGACATATTCAATCATAATAGCAGTGAGTGGCAGAGCTAGAACTAGAAACTGATTTCCTTGGATGCACTATAAATCAGAAGGTAACTATTTTAAATTATTAATATTAAAAGCATGAAGCTTTAAGCTGAAAACAAAAAAAAACTTCACTTGATCTAAATAATCATATCCATTGTAATTGCTATTGTAATTTCTTACTGTATATTCCTTTATATAAAATTTTAAAAAAGAGAAGTGGTCAAGTATTTTATTAACATCCAAAGAATCTGAAGTAATCTAATATCACTAAGTATCATCTAACATGGTAAATTTTCCAAAAAGTCTATTTAAGATCCACTACAGAATTATTTTAACTTTGTATTATTAAAAACAAGCAAATCAAAAAACAAAACAAAACAAAAAACCCTAATAGGATAGTAGTCTAGTCCTGTAGGAAAATATTTCTAATTCTAACTATAACAATATTTTTATTTGTTTATACTTAGAAGATCCAGCAAAATTTTATTAGATCGGGAGATCAGAGTATGGACAGTGGGAATTTAAAAAGAATGTGACTGATTACCTGGCAACCTGATAAAAACACAGCAGGCTGCCCTAAATGCAGGAAAAGAGAGTTTAGAAAGCAGTTTTCCTGGTTCAGTTTTCGTTGTGCACCTCACCTGCTCTGGAAGTAGTTTGCTAGCTCTGACGCTTCATGGTTCAGACTCCTCAGGTGCACGATTAAATTTCCAGAGTTGGTGAACATGGCGCCACATGTTTTGCACTCGTAAATCCGAGGCTTGCGGATAATGTGCCGGGAAACCCTCATGTGGTGTTTATATTCCCCGAAGGAAGTGAAAGTGGCACTACATATCTGGCACCGGAAACAGCGTTTACCTTCATGCTTTAGGCGATGCATCTTTAGCGAGTAAGCCCTGGTGAACTTTTTCCCACAGCGGTCACACTGAAATGGTTTAATTCCTATAAAATAAAGCAAAAGAAAATATTATCTAAAAACAAAATAAACTAAACAATTATAAACCTCACAAATTTCTGAACTATAATTCTGTAGCAACAGTTAATTTGAAAAGACAAAAATCACCACCAAAAATGAATTCCAATTCATTATCTGGAAAGGGTATAGAACACTAGAATAAAGTACTAGTGCTTTAAAAAAAAAAGAGCAGGTAGGATAAATAGGTAGCATGTACTCAGTTGATTTTTGAATATGCTTCTAAATTATCTATTTTACAGACATCAAAACACAATTTAATGACTATTTAAACAAAACCCAAATCCCCATCTCATTTATTTCATTTTATTAAAGAGGTTTATATTGCAAAGATGTGAAAACCATTAGTACCTTCTCTTCATTCCCTATGTCAGAGAAAAATGAGAAGATAAAAGAAAAATTCTAACATCTCTGAACATAATTAATGATCATGAGAGAACTATCATTTGATGACTTGGATTTTTGGGCATTTAATGTAACAGTGATAGAAAAAATATGTAGAAATTAATATCTGAATTATAAATTATATTAATGGCCACCTCCAATTCATTATCATGGTTTTGGCAAAAAATGTTTAAAAACTTCGAATTATAATCTGCTGATTTAACAAAATCATAGGGGATTGGTGTTAGTCACAGGGACTATTAGACCTATTGAAAGAAGAGGAAAGTGAGATAACAGATAAAAATGGTAGCAAAGATTTCTTACTTATCAGAGTTCATCGTTTCACTCACAAGATTGCTGTTACCTTTATGTGATCATTGAACTTAAGTTTCATCATTTATCCAAAATCTTTCATACTAAAAAAAAAACAAACAAAAAACTACAAAGCTAACTAGCTAACTAGCTAACTAGCTAGGACACAGAGAAATTCAAAATTGCAGAATTATAATTAAATTATTATTATCAGATTTAAAAAAAAAAAAACTTTGGAAATCATTTCAAACTTGCAGAGAAGTTATAAGACTAGTGCAAACACTAAAATATACCCTCCTTTTTACTCTAGTTGCTTTATCATCTGTGTTCTACTTCATACATACGTGTGTGTGTGTGTGTGTATATATATATATATACACACACACACACACACACACACACACCCCTAACATATCCAATATCTTTTTTATTTACATATTCTACACATACATTACTCTAGGTTTTAATCAGAATACTTAGGCCTATGGAAAAACGTATAGAGTAAATAGCTTTCTGATACTTCGCCATTTCGGCAATAGACCTAGGCTTATCTGTTCTCATGACTTCCCAGAGAGAGAGATATACATGCTTTTTAACTCAAAACTTCCTCTTTTCTATTTTTAATTGGGATTCAAAAATAAAATGTTTTAGAGTACTCATTTATGCCACAATAGGGAAAATGACATTACCTGAGTGGATGAGCATGTGCTGTTTTAGGTTCTGAATACGGGTGAATCGCACCCCACAAGTTGGACACTGAAAAGGTCTGTCTGGACCATTTGGGCTTGGCCGTTCTGTACTGCTGGCAGAAGGAGCAATGTAGAGTTGGTAGGGATACTGAACATTTTCCAATCTAAAAAACAGACCAAAGAAGGCAACCAGGTTCTGATTTTTAAGTTGAATAAACATTTCTGTACAACTTTAAATGAACAAAAAAACATTTAAGAGACTTTCTGAAACAGTTTAACTGGCAGATAAGTTTAATTTACAGCAATATCAAAAATGTTATTGTCCAGAATGTCAAGCATGTTAAGTTAAGCAAGGATGTATGGCTGTAGAACACATTACAAATGGTTTTACTTCAGGTACCCTTAATCTAATCCTTTCCTTCTTACTACTGCTTTAGTTTCAGTCCTCATCAATACAAGGCTGAATTAATAACTTCCTCTCTTTAGTGCCACGGCCCTCTAATCCATCTTTCTCATTGTTTCACAGTGATCTCTCTAATTCAATCAGTCCCCTGGTTAAATTCCTGCAATGGTTCACTGTTATCTTCAGAATAAAGTCTAAACCTCTTTGCAAGGCACTCCCTATGATCTGGATTCTGTGTACTTTTCTAGCCTCATGTCTTATCATACTCCTCAAAGACCCAACACCAAGCAGTTCCTCCTAACAGTTCTCTCTCAATGTAGCCTACCTTCTTTGCCGTGGTAATGCCCAGTCATTTGATGAAATGCAGTAAACTCACCTCCTCTTCCTGGAAGCCTTCTTTGATTTATCAGTGGCTTATGTAGGTACCCTCCTATGTAGAGCAATTTCACCCTCTGCAGATCACTCACTATTATCTGTTTACTTGTCTGTCTTCACCTCTTT
>NW_006431288.1:355831-371978 GCF_000325575.1 Pteropus alecto
GTTTGATCTCTAAGGACAAGGACTGCATATTTCAGCTCTAGTATCTCCACCACTTAGCAAAGTATCTGGTATAGAACAGATGACCTCATTAATGTTTGAAATTAAGGAGCCTCGGCACATTTTCATTTGTTTACACTTTCACTAATTTATTCAAATGACTCTAGTATATAACCTGATCTAGCAGGTTTAGCTATTCAAGAATAGACTTTGAGTTCTCTGAATTCTTCAAGTTTGCAACTAACAGTTTTTAAGTCTGTCTTGGACTTTGTATGGAGTTAATTCAGTGGAGTCTATATTCGGTGGTCAGAGACAAAATACTCATGAAAATTTTCAGAACAGAGAATTAAAATAGGGTGATCCAATAGTGACTGGTGCTGCTTTATGTTAGACTGGTGGTTGGGAAAGGTTTCCTTGAGAACTGACATTTAGACTGTTATCTGAAAGTCAAGAAGGAGCCAATAATGTAAAAAGCAGGGGAGAAAGCACTTCAGGGAGAGTAAAGGCTCTAAGTGGCAGAAAGGTCCAAAAGCAGAATTAAATATGGGATATTCTAGGAACAGAAAGGAGATCTATATGGCTAAAATATAGTATGCAAGGAACAGACTGGTCTGAAGGGAGTTAGGCAGAAGTCATATCATGTAGGGCTTTAAAAGGCATACCAAGTAGTTTATATTTACGTATGAATTTATGGAAAATTTTTAAGAATCTACTGCTTAGAACAGCAACATAACTTGACAATGGAAAGAAAAAGATCATTCTAGCTGCTACATGGAGAATGATTGGAGTAGGGGAAGAAATGAAATCAGAGGCCAGTTGAAGGCTATTGTAGTAGTCCAGGCAAAAGATGGTAGTGTCTTGGGTGGTTGTAGTGGAGGCAGAGGAAAAGTAGACTGATATGGGATATGTTCTGGAGGTAGACCTGACAGGACTTGCTTAAGGATTAAATATGGGGTGGGGCAAGAGAGTGATGAGGGAAAGAAGGATCAAGTCTAACTCCCAGAGACATTGCTTGAGAAAATTTGGGGGATGATGATGCTGTTGACTGAGATGGGAAAGACTGAAGGAGCAGGCTTTGAAGGGGAGTTAGAAGTCTAGATTTCTGTCTTGGCCATCTTAACTCTGAAATGCCCCTTATATACCTATTTGAAAATATCAAGCGAGGACGGTCAATCTGAAGATAATGATTTGGGAATTATGGGTATATAGATGAGGGTTTGGCAAACATTTTCTGTAGGTTAGACAGTATTTTTGGCTTTGCACACCAACATGATGTTTCAATCACTCAACTCTGCCACCCACAGACAGTATGTAAATGAATGTGGCTGTATTCCAATAAAACTTGATTACAAATAAAGGCTGCTGGGCTGGAACTGGTCTGTGGTCCATAGTTTGCCAACTCTTATATAGATACTATTTAAAGTGCTAGGACTAGGTAGTTTTGGAAATCCCAAATTACCCTTGTTTAAGTGGTCCGAGTTATGATGTGATGATGCTATCTTAATTCTGAAAAATACACCAGTGAGGTCTCAATAAACTTCTTATATGATTCCAAGGCAAAATGCTTAAATTTAAGAGTTGCAAGAACAGCCCTCACAAGAAAATGATATACTATGTTAGTACTAACCGATCATCATCATCTGCATGAGCATTAGTGCTAGAAGTGCTCTGAAGTGTAGGTAACCCTTCAGTGACGCCTTCATCTACTGAGCCTGCAAATAAAAGAGGACACCTGTCAATACTTTGGTGTAAATAAGCCAAGATATTAACTGCAAGCTGTACCTCCAAGTCTCTAAACACAGACTAATGTATACGTATATCCTCAATTATTAATCAAAAATAAGTGTTTTATAATATTTTACTTTAATTAAACGTTTATGTGATTTAAAAAGAAATCATATATAAGACAACAGCCTTATATTACTACTTAAATTCTTTTAGGAATATTTCTTTGATATAAATTATAGAAACAAGCGGAGTAATACGAATATAAACTAAATGAAAATTTACACACAATTAAACGTTATAACCACTTAAGGAACCACTCAGTTTTTATTTTTTAAAACTTATTTTTGGCATAATCAAGATGTAAATCTGCAAGAGGGCTGGGCGGTGGCCACACTTCTCAGGGATGTGTTTCCCCCTTTTTCCTTTTGATCTTCTATTCTGCCCACTGCCAAGACAGCTATCTGAACAGTCTCCTGGAGTCTGGAGGAAGCAGAACAGCTTTAGTTGTGCCAGTATAGAATTTCGGGGTCTTTCACAACTTTCACATCCTCTGGGTCTTGACTTCTATTTCCCTCACTCTGAGTTGAATGAAAGTGCACTGTGTTTTGACAAATGTCTTAGAGAAAGACTGGTTTTAGTGCTCTGTTATCTGCTTATCTCTCTGGGGCAGGCTATCTGCCTAAAATTAACCTGGCAGTACCCTGAGCATCTTTTCAAATACTTTTAAGGTGCCTTTTAAAAAGTAATTGTTTTTAGTGGGAGGGAAGATCTAAACAAACTCGTCTGTTATCATCAGGTACTGAACTGTGCCAATGTCTTAACCATGTTCAAATAAGCTGTGCTGCACCGATGAACAAATGAGAGCAGCTGAAGCTGTGTAGTTCATTAACAGCAAGCAAGCTTTCAATTGAAATATTTTAATGAAAGCTGAAATGTACTAATTATAACGGTTTGTACAACACTGTATATGGGAAGATTTAATAAGTATCACCTGTTAATAGACACAGAGGATAAAATTTCCTTCCAATGAAAATTTAGAATCTAATACTTCAGTTTTCCCTTTGGACCACTTCAATTAGCTAACATTATTAGGAAATGAATACATTTTCCACTTAAGTAAAAATTTCCAAAAAATGAAATCCCTTTTAAAAGGCATCCAAACTTACTTTATAAAATCATTTGTGCTAGAAAATTTGTGACAGGGTTACATTTTGTCTTGACTTTTTAAATAAAAGAATACTAAATATAATTGTTTTTTGTTGCTTGATGACTCACAAAAATCAAGAACACCAATTATTACACTATGTTCTATTACACTGACAGAGGTTTTTTGAAAGGAGACAAGACTGTATGCGTTTACATTCATCCTCAACTGCACTCCCATTCTTCCTGACTACCCCTCCACCATCTCATCCTTACTGGTGTGAGCTTAGCATTTCTATGCATGCCTTTTCTTTTTTTCTCTCCCTTATTGTCAAAGACATTTATGCTTTTCCTCTATGCCTACTTAAACAACTTATTCCCAATTCTTCCAATTTGTTTTTTAATTCAGATGTGGGCTGGGAGGCCAGATAATGCTGCATTTTGTTTAAGAAAAAACTGTTCATTTGTCAATTTCCCATGCTCAGTTTTTCCCTTAAAAGAAGACTAACATTTCAATCTATCCTAGGATAAAAACTGGAAAAAATCCCAATATCTGGACCTGATCACCATGGACGCACAAAAAAAATTCTGTTTTATAGCAATATTCTGCAGTTATTCAGAATTATAGGCAATAGTAAAGCTTATAGGCATAGATATGAAAAAAGGCCTGGCAGTGTGATTATGGCAGGACAAGAAGATTGATCTAAGTGACATTTGCTCCTAACCATCAAGCAAACTGTACTACTTCTAGGAGGGGGTGGGTCTTAGTGAGGTGAAAATAAAAACCTTCTGCTTTGGACTGATTCTGGTACTGTCAAGATTTGCTTAAAAAGCAGGTCAGCAAGAAATAAAATGGAGTACAAGATACATCTAGCAGAAGGTCTCTCTTAAAACTATTTTTACATTCTGAAATATCATCTAAAGCTTGGTCTCTAGATTCCTAATTTAATGGATAGTGAACATGGAAAGTAAAACAAAGGGCATTCTCTTCTTGCCCATGGCTAGTAAATTCACCAAAAGCTAAAAATAAAAACCACTCTAAGCTAAGTTAAAACAAAATACACTTTTAGAATTCTATCCATACTGTGAACATTATAATATAGTGTAATAGCACCTATGCAACTATTGGCAAAAATAAACCTTGTAAACTCTTTTTTCCTGAGATGATGGTTTTTACCAATGATAACACAAGTAACTATATAAACTGGAATTTTAATTGAACTGATTTAATGCTGATATACAAGCAATATTACACTCCTGAGGTGATAGCCATATTTCTTAAAATTATTAAAATCAAGTTTCCTTTCTACACTACAGGGATTCTGCTCTCAGTGGTAAATCAGGGCTAAGAATTCTGAACAGAGCCCTCTCACCTTAGGAAACAGTAAAGCTGTTGTACAGAAACAATCAGCTTTACATAATAAGGGCAAACTTATCAAGAAAGATGCTACTCTCTTCCACCAGTAAAGAGTGCTGTCTGATAGCTCTGCTGCATCAAACTAACTCCTGTTTTCTGTTAACCACTGTTTTAGTTGAGATGGTTGGAAAAACTTCTGGTGGTAAAAAATATAAGTGGCCATCCACTACTGAGCATTTACCATGTGCCAGCTACTGTTCTAAATGTTTTAAATACAATAACTCATTTCATACCCAAGAGAAAAGCAGACCCTAATATTTAGGAACTGGCCTAGTGACACTTAGGAATGAGCCTGGTGTTCACAATAGTTAGGCCCTGGTGTTTTCCCATTGGACATAAAACAAATCTCACAGAACACCAACATCAGACCAGGTCACACTGGTCTGACAAAACACATAATTTTGTTTAAGCACAGACAAAAACAAGGTCATTGTGCAATCACAAAAATACCAAATATCCCCCTCTACAGCTAAAAGTCACTGCTGCTTTAGGTTCACTTTGGTCTACATTTCTAGGCATTTGTTAAGATACTTAGAACTATTCCCGCTTTGACATCACCAGTCCTGAGAAAATCACTTCCTTGAATCCTCCCTAAAAAATCACCTAACACAATCCCAAATTCTCTAAGTCCTTTCTAACATCCTCTTACTAAGAAGCCCTAAAGATCCCATGTATGTGATCTCCCAGTTGCAAATGAGCAATGAACTCAACTTGTTTAATTATAGGTGTGCTCCTGCTAGACTTTGGTAACAGGGCACTGGCAGAAATGAACTCACAGAAATTCAGATGAAGTTCTCGTTGCCTTACACTGGGAACCTCGGTAACACATTTAAAATTCCTTTTGAGGTGCAACCTGCCCTTGGCTGGGCGGTAAGTTCATGTTGAATCCACTTGAAAATTTCACTGAAGCCCTTCACTGTTGGGTTTGTTTCCCCCCAAAAAAGGTCTTTTGGGAATATCCTGGTTATCCAATCAGATGTTATTGTTCCCTGATGAAATTTTTTCTAGACTTCTAACACTTGCTCCTATGACCTGTCTAGAGTGTTGACACTTATCTACAAGAGGAATAGACTATAATGAGAAGATGGACATAGGCTCGATTAGTCCAAATGAACTGGCATTGCAACTGAGTTCAGGAGATCTCTGACAAAAACATTTCAAAGTTCTGAAAGGTATGACATAGATAAACCTTGAAAATATGGAAAGTGGCAGCAGACAGACAGAAGAGACCACATATTACATGACAGCATTTATATGAAATATCCAGAACAAACAAATCTATAGAGATAGTATATTAGTGGTTGCCTAGAGCTGGGAGTAGGATAGGAGGGAGTCACTGCTAAGGGGTACACAGTTTCTTTCTAGGGTGATATATGTTATAAAATGTTATAAATTTAGATTGTGGGGATGGTTGCACAACTCTGTGAATATACTAAAAACCACTATCGGATGTACTTTAAATGAGTGAATTTTATGATACATAAGTTTTATTTCATTGAAGATGTTTAAAAAACACCTTATA
Organism: Pteropus alecto; assembly: GCF_000325575.1. Lineage (NCBI taxonomy): Eukaryota > Metazoa > Chordata > Mammalia > Chiroptera > Pteropodidae > Pteropus > Pteropus alecto. The sequence goes on from NW_006431288.1 coordinate 361,639, forward strand.
AGGACTTCTTCAATTCTGTCATTGTGTCCTGAGAACTGCTTTATTTATTTAGTTTCAAATGTCCAAATCAGGTTTCTTCTGGTCCCTGATCAATGACAACTGGCCTTTAGTCAAGCCCTGGAAATAAAAAGTTACACAAGCATTATTCTTATGAACCACTGCAGTTCTCATGGGCTGTCTCAATCTAAAATTGTACCTCTTCCAGGCCAAACATCTGCTACCCATTTTCTCACTGTAACACTATCTCAATTATACTTATCTCTCAACTGGCTCAGTTTCACCAAGGATAACTTGGAGTTGCAAGTGGCCTTTCTGGGGGGAGTTTCTGCCATTACAAGACTGTTCATTTGAGATACATCAGCACTGTACCAATACTGGAGTATGGATTTTAAGAGATACTGCTGTGGATGTTTTCAATATACGGTCTTCCTATCAATGACACAACCTTGTTAAGACGAGGATAGAAACCAAGCACTGAGGTACATCTTTAAACACCTCCAACAAAGCTGAGTTTATTATTTATTTTTAGGATGGACTGAGGCTTTCTCATGCTAAAGAGCTACACTGTATTCCTGAGTAGGGAAATCCCAACTTACTTCTCCAGTAGGAGGACCACACATTACATCGATATTGTTGTTAAAGAACTCCATAAGCTTTATCTTTTAATCAGACTTTTCACTGTACTTATTCATAAAATTCAGGAAAAATAAAACAAGTGGAATTCTGAAACTGTAATTATCAAAGCACTTAAACACCCTCAAACTTTCAAGTATGGCCAAGCCCCAAGTACTGCCAAAGCCTTGATGGCAATAAGATAAAACCTCTGCGGGACCTATAAGTTAACTCCTTATGAGTTAACAATAGGCTGTCTTTTACAAAAGTGAGAACTGTAGCTTAAGTCTTAGGTTTTGCCCTATTACCATCTGACATGATTAAACACTACAAGAGATTTATATATTGTCTCCAGCTTTATGTCTCACAAACAGGTTATGAGCCACATTCACTAAAGCAGGTTCTGAATCATTTACAACTAGAGCAGGGGTCCCAAACCCCTGGGCCAAGGACTGGTACTGGTCTGTGCCCTCTCAGGAACCAGGCCGCACAGTAGGAGGTTGAGTAGTAGGCAAGCAAGGAAAGTTTCATCTGTATTTGCAGCCGTTCCCCCAGCGCTAGCATCACCGCCTCAGCTCCACCTCAGATCATCAGGCATTAGATGCTCATAGGAGCACAGGTCCCTAGTGCCAAAAAGGTTGGGGACCACTAATCTAGAGTTTTGGTCTTCTGGAAAAGATGCCATCAGAGAGAACTTGCCACTGAGTATCAATAAAAAGTGATCAGATTTTGTTAACTGACTCAGCAGTAAAACTTCAAGGTGTTGTTCACTGGCTTCATGTTTCCCAAAAGATACTAGATGTTCCTTCCTTCCGAGGAATTTTCCTCAAGATATTTACTTAAAAAGCGGACAGCTCCACCCAAGATGATGAAATCAGATTAATTTTCTGATTCTTCAGTACTCTTTTCTGACCCTTTATTACTAATCACTATTAATTTTGACTATTACAACTACTACCTCTCATCTTCATCCTATTGTTTTTGACTCCCTAAGATCTCCTTCTGCCACTTAATGGAAAACAAAACTCTTCTGTTTTTTTCAGGTCCTATTCTGAATTTAACAGACTGCTGATCTATTATCTACCATCTGACCCATTAACAAAACTTTTAATAACTGTTTCTTTAAACACTTCAGAAGGTAGATTCCCTTTTACACGCCCCTTGTATCCATCACATCCCAGCCCTCAGACTTGTTTAAAAAAAAAGGAGGGGGGGGATGGCCTTGACCTCACATCAGCAAAATGCTTTTGCTGAAGTCATTGCAATCCTAGCAGCAAGGCATAGTCAATCAGAAAAATGCTAATACTGGGGCTCTCCTAATTATGATAGTTTGTTCTCTTCAGAGACACTTCAGCCTGGTTTACAGAAACTGTTTACAATTCCATTCAAGGAGTCTGTCCATTTTAAGGGACACAAAATTGGCTCACTCCTATTGTAATGAGTAATACTTATATTTCCAATACTCCTATCACTAGGATATTATTTATGTGCAGAGGAGTTACATGCGCCTGCTGCACACTAACTTATCTTGTGTATTTAAGAGTTACTGCTAGCGATTTTTAGATATTAAAACCACTGCCCACCCCAACTTGTTCAACTACAGGTGTGTTCCTTGTGTTCTTTGGCTGACATACTTAATAGGTATTACTATCCTTGCTTTAAAGTTACAGAAAATCAGTGAGGTTAAGTGACTTGCTCAAGTCACGTATCTGTTAAGTGGCAAAAACCAGTAGCAGAATCTAGATCTGTCTGACTCTAAGTCCTGAACTTTTAATCATTATGCTATATAGCATATAAGATCAGTGTTGCAATTCCACCATTATTTTAGCTGCTCACCTCAACAAATTTATCTATTCACTACCATTACTGAAAAAATAGTCAACTTATATCTTAGTATCTTCATCGACCTTCACAATGATCACTTTTTCCTTTAATAGCAGATTTTAGAGTCTAGGAAAAAAAAAAAGAATTCCTTTGCTAACATAGTAAACTATAGATTATCTAGAACTAGTTATATTTGTTATTAGTGCATACAGATAATTGAATACTTCAAGATAAATAATGAAGCCATATCATGAAGTCCTTCTCACTTATAAATTTTTTCTTAAACTTCATCAGATATTGTCACCTTTTCGAGTAGCAACACCTAACCTGAACTTAGCAGTCTCTTTTCTCTTTTAAGTTTGCTGTATTTATTGCCCTAAGTTGAGGGTGTTAGATTTTACAACCTTTTGCTGGGGAACTGGTAATAAAAGGAACTTAAAAGAATAGGTAATATCCTATTTGAATTAATTTCATGGATAATCAAATTATCATTTTAGAATATCATGACTATATTAAATATTATGTCAGTCTCTAGACTGACAAACTACCTCTTAGATATCTTCTTTAATAAATCAGTAAGTAAAATTAGGTACTCTTATTAAGTATTCCTATGTAGTATGGAAGAAAGTACCATATACATCTTCCCTTTCTCCTTTCCGCATTTTTTTGGCTGCCCATTATATACTAAGAACTCAATTTTTCTGTAAGGCTTTGTTTTAGTGTATAAATTTAGAGTTAAGATAGGTTAGATGAGAGTGATTAATACATCTGCTACAAAGGCAAGGAAGAAAACCTCACCTGGATAATTTGATTACACGATATTCAGCTCAGAGTTGTTCGCATGTCTGCTTTAAAACAGAACTCACATTTTTATAACAGAATATATTAGAAATTAGGCTTATACAACTGAAAGATTTATCTACTTATGTTCCTAACTTCTCTATTTACGTTAATCTAGTACAGGCAAAATCTGAACTGATTAATATCCTTAAAAATGGTAAAATAAGACTATTTCACATGTCTAGTTAGCAAGATATTCAGTTAGATTAATATTTGGTTTCTAAGTTCTCAGATAAATGATTAACATAGTAATTATTCATTAAACAGCTCATTATTCAGAATAAATGAAGCTGTTTTCAGGATTAAAGACTCTAGTAACTTAACGAAAACTTGGGTCACATCAACAAATAGCTATGATCTCTCCTGCCATTAAATATCTTATTGGATGTGTGGTCACTTGAATTCTTCAAATGTATCTTGACCCAAATTCAGTAATATGATTTTTAATCGGCATTGAGGATTGAACTGTGCCCCCTCTAAAGACCTATTCAAGTTTTAACCCCTGGTACCTGTGAATTTGACATTATTTGAAAATAGGGTCTTTGCAGATGTAATCAAATTAATGAGCTCATACTGGAGTAGGGTGGGGCCCAATCCAATGACTGGTGTCTTGATAAGGGGAGGGAGATGTGGATCTGACGCCAAGGGAATGCCACATGAAGACAGAGGTAGAAATCACAGGCATGCAACTACAAGTTAAGAAGTGTCAATAACTGCCAGAAGATAGGAAGGAAGGATTGATCATTCCCCTGTAGCCTTCAAAGGGAGCATGGCCCTGACAACACCTTAAATTCAGCCTTCTGGCCCCCTGAATTATGAAAGAATAAATTTCTGCTGTTTAAATTACCCAGATTATGGTACTTTGTTGTGGCAGCACTGGGAAACTCATATAGTGAGTCAAAATTCAAGAAAGTAGTAACGAAGTTACTATGGACTTCATGGTTCTTCAATCTTTTGGAGAAATCCTCTTTATTATTCTGTTAGCTTTTCTTTACTCTCTGAATATAAATATTTATCAAGGATCAGTCCTTTGGTTTTGGCACATATATGTATATATATGCATAAATATATATGTTTATAAATATATTAATATAACCCTGCCCCCCCCCCCACGCTGAGATTCAATCTGTCAGTGCTAAATGACCTAAAAGACCCAAATTGGTAATCTTCAGTCATGATCTCACCAATCCTGCCTTTTTAAGTGCTCTGTGGCATAATATTGCTTGGTTAGCAGCCAAGCATAAATCACATAAATTTGACCTTTTTGACTTACTCTTAAAATTAGGTTTCCACTTCTTTCTGATTTTCATATTATAGTTATTGCATTTAATAGGCTCCTTTATGATTGCTATTATTTTTTGTACCATTAAGAAAAACTGTAAAAGACTTAATGTAAGACACATCTGAATTCAGATATGAAAAACTGTGCCTCAGAATCACTAATTATAACATTAACAATATTTTCCTAGTACCCTGACCCCTCCCATTCTCTTAATCCGTATATTCAAATATCATCAGGTAGTAATGATTCATCCTCTACAAAGCCTTTTAATATCCATTTTCTTTATAGTTTTACTCTAAGCATCTTCATTCATTCAAAGACAACCCAGTAACTGATTTCTGAAACTGTCTTTGCTCAGCAAAATTCCCTGCATATCAATACCAAATTAATTTTCCTAAAATATATGTAAATGTTTTTCTTTTTATTTCCTTTAAGGTAGACTCCTTATCAACACTAGGACTGGATCCAAGCTTAGTTGGCCTAGCTGTGGCAGACACTGCTAGCTGCATACAATATCCATTCTCCTTTATATTTGTTTGAGGCAGTTATACAACCAAGATACATTTCTTCCCAGATTCCCTTGCAGCTAGAACAACCATGTGACACAATCTTGCAGAAGTTTTTTAGGGATTTCTGGGAACATCTGTACTTTCCTGATATAAACACTACCCCTTTCTAGAATATGAGGCTAAAAGATGAAGCAAACATTTTGTAACCATGAAGCAATAAGCATTCAAATAAAACTGACAAAGGACGGTAGATTATAAATATATAAGGAGCCTAGGTCACTGATTACATTGTAGGGCCACTGTACCAGTCCTGGACTTTCTATTTCTGAATGTTTTATGTGATAAAAATAAAATCCTGTTTGGTTTAAGCCACTCTGAAGGAATTCTGTTACATGCAGTTGAATGCAATCCTAACTGAAACTCGTGTTCAAGGCTCTTGACCACTCATTTTGTCTTATCTCCCATTATTTTCCATACTGGAGAGCTTCCATGCTTTATTCACACCATTCTGCATTAAATTCACTGCTTACAAACATGCAATGCTCTTCCACACCTCTGTGCTTTTACACATTTTCGAAGAAATGTCATTCCCTCAACTGGGCAAATTCTTCCTTATTAAGATCCAGCTCAAATATATAGTATTAAGGTGCTCTTTCCTTTATGGAGCCATAATACTTTGTGCATATCTCTAGCCTAGCATTAACTGTTGATTTATACATCTGCTTCCTCAATTATACTATTAATTCCTCAGATGCAGCAACTACCTCTTTTTTTTTTTTTTATCATGTATACTCAATGCTTGGCACATGCTAAGTTTCCAATCAATATTTTAATATAGAATAAAACACTAACTGGATTTTTTTAAACTGGTATTTTTTGCATTGAAAGTAATTCACAATTCATTCATCTATATCTGTATCTGCCTTTGTCCAATCAGATACCATTCAACTATTTTCTTTCTTCCCCAATGTATAACTTGCGAAAAAAATGTATAGTACCAGTAGCACATAAAAAAATCCAATTATCATGTTTTATTCTTCCTAATATTTCCTATAGGACCCAGCACAAAACTTTTCATCTAGTAAGCACTTAAAAATGCTTGAATTGACTTTAAAACATCATGAAAAACACAGAAGACATTATACCTATAGAGGAAGACTGTGGACTAATCAGAAGGTCCTCTTGGACTTGTTCACTTCCTGGCACTGTCTGCTGATCACTCAGTGAACTCTGAGATGCACTGACAGGCTGGGATACTTCCTCATGGACCTCCTCATCACTTAACCTTTCTACTTTGACCCGGACATCTTCTTCAGTACCCAAAGGCAAGGTAGTTTTTGTGCTCTCACAAGTCACAAAATCAGCCATTCTTCTACCTGTCTCAGATGGGCCAGGTAATTCTAAGGTCCGGGTATTTTCTGCCTGCTTAACCTTATCAGGCTGAATCCTTCGATCAATTCCAAAAGGAAAAGTCCAGGGAAAAGCTAAAGAAGAGTCAACTGGTTGATTTCTATTTTCTGAGTAGGAAGCTGAAGAATTCAATACCTGGGGAGAACTTGTTTGCGTGCTACACTTTACAGGACTTTCAGGAGACATAACAATGTAGCTTTTGCGCTTTCTCCGGGATTCGCGGCAGACAGGAATGGTTCTTTCTACCACACTGCACTCTGAAGACACTGGAGAAATGCTTCCATCTCGAGAAGTAAAATTGCAGTTAGAGTTATTTTCTTGTCCAGCATCTAGACCCTTTTCTGGTTGACTATTAGGTGTATTCCATAAAATGCTTGATTTCATGAACTCTGAGCAGGTGCTAGCAACACTAAACATTTGCATATAGCTGGCTGCAGCTAAAACATCAATGATATTTTCTGTGTTAATTGACAGAGTGGCTGTGTAAGCATATTCTAAAAGCGGTATAAAACCAGTCACTGTAACATGATGCAAATCCAACACATTTTTGTTCTCATCCTCTGCTTGGCCTACAAGTTTGGTGCGAAAAAAATCACTGCAAGCTGCTAGTACCACCTTATGTGCCCGGAAGATTTTGTCCTGGACACGAATAGTGATATCACAAAAATGTCCATCATTTCGCAGCATATTTAGCTTTCCAAGCATTTCCTGGCTGTGGGAAGAGGAGCTATGAGTAAACGTTTTCACACCCATCTTTTCCTTCTTCTATAGATGCTCTTCAAGGATGCAAATGAATCAGAAATGACCTAAAAAATACATAAAATAAGCATTAATTGATGGAGCCAAGAATATGCAATGCAGAAAGGAAAGTCTCTTCAACAAATGGTGTTGGGAAAACTACACAGTCATATGCAAAAGAATGAAACTAGATTATTATCTTATACCATACACAAAAATTAACTCAAAATGGATTAAAGATTTGAATGTAGGACCTGAAACAAAATACATATGCACTAAGCTCATGAACATTGGTCTTAGAGATGATTTTTGTGAACCTAACTCCAAAAGCAAGGAAACAAAAACAAAAATAAATGAATGGGACTACATCAAACTAAAGAACTTCTCCAAAGCAAAACAAAACAAAAAATGGCAACTAACCCAATGAGAGAAGATTTCTGCAAATGATACTTCCAATAAGGAAGTATATATACTTCTTTATATATCTGAAATATATAAAGAACTCACACAACTCAACAACAACAAAACAAACAAACAACCTGAATAAAAAGGGGACAGAGGATCTGAGGAGACATTTTTCCAAGGAAGACATACAGATGAGCAATGCACATTACATCACTAATTACTAGGGAAACGCAATTCAAAACCACAATGAGATACCACCTCACTTGTTGAGAGTGGCTATTACTAGTAAGACAAGACATATCACATGTTGGAGAGAATGTGGTGAAAAGGGAACCCTTACACATTGCTGGTGGGAATGTAAATTGGTGCAGCCACTCTGGGAAACAGTATGGAGCTTTCTTAACAAATTAAGAATAGAACTACCATATGACTCAGCAATCCCTCTTCTGGGTATTTATGCAAAAAGTTTGAAAACACTTACTCATAAAAATATATGTACCCTTATGTTCACTGCAGCATAATTTACAATAGCCAAGACATGGAAACAACCTATCGACAAGTGATTAAAGAAGATGAGGTACATATATACGATGGAATAGTGCTCAGCCATAAAAAATACTACTATTTGTGGCAATATAAATGGATCCAGAGAGTATTATGCTAAGTGAAACAAGTCAGATGGAAAAGGACAAAAACTAAGATTTCACTCAAATGTGGAATATAAAACAAAAAGCAACAAACGAATGAACAAAACAAGTTAAACAAACTCACAGATACAGAAAACAGATGGTAGTTATTAGATGGGAAGGGAGGTCAGGTGAGGGTGAAGATAGTAAAGAGAATCAAATATATATGGTGATGGAAGGAGACTAGACTTTGGGTGGTGAGCGCACAATAAAGTATACAGATATCAAATTATAATGTTGTATACCTGAAATTTATATAATGTTATTAACAAATGTTACCCCAATAAATTGAATAAAAAAATAAAACCTCTTCATGGAAAACTTCACATACAAAAAACCCCAAACACAAAAATTCCCCCTACCTAGTCCACCCAACTGTCTAATCAGTGGAGTCTATGAAATGTTTTAATGAGCTGCATAGTTTTAAATAATAAGTTTGTAAATAATGACAATTATGTGCCAGACACTGTTTTAAATGCTTCGCATTTGATCATTTATTTGATTGTTATGATATCTCTATCAGCAGGAGCATTATTATCTCTGTCTGAAAGAAAAGAGTAATTACCTTGCTGAAATAAAAATGTTAGTAAGTGGCAGGCCCAGGGTTCAAATCCAAGCAGGCTGGCTCCAGAACCTGTATACTCTTAACCTCAATGCCATTTACTGCCTCTTTTAGGATATAAAGTGAGTAAATATAGATTAGATGGTTAAAAGTTCAGGTTTTAGAACACGATAGGCCTGAATTCTCTTCCTCAACAATTCCTCCAAGGCTGTTATAAGGACTAAATGAAACAATATATGCAGTAAATACTTTTGCACGGTATTTGGCACTCTATAACTGCTCAACAGATAAAAGCAGTTACTGTTGATTTTATTACTAATACAATAAAACAACCTTTCTGGAAGTAAATTTATTAAAAAACAATGTTTAGGAATCAATCAACTGATTGGATTTTCCTTTAAAAAAAAAAAGACGGTTTGCTGTCATCAGATTTTACATTTATTTACTAAAAATATAAAGAACTGACATTCTCAAATACTGTGAAGTTAGCTAATCTAACAATGATCAGTTTCTTTCCCTTTAACCTCTTTTTATACTCTCTAAGTGAAGTCAGGGAGGTTTATATTAGCCCTTTGACAAAGATAAGAAAACTAATGCTCAGAGAAGCTAAGTGACTACCAAAGCTGAGTCTTCTAACTCTTAAATCACAGTACTTTTCCAATGCAAAAAACAAAACAGCTATGTACATCAATTATTTTACCTAAGATAAATAACTTTAAATAAATAACTCCTTAAAATTTGATTCATATCTCTGCTGTCCAGATTGCTCTGCTGTGAACAATCTCCACTTTTCAATAGTCCTTTAAGACTGGTTCCACACTAGTCAGTTGGTACTGAAATGATGCAAAACAAAGCAAATTTTGGGAAATACTTTTTGTAAATTAGATAAAAAAGATACCAAATGCTTCAAAAATATAGCCACCAATTAAAAATTATATTAAAGATGAATATTTACTGGACCAGGAAAAATGTTTGGTTCTGAGTATTATATGAATGCACAATTACTAACATATAATAAACACTCAATAGTTATTATTATACATTAGTGATAAATGTGATCAAAGAAAAATAGACTATGATCCCACCTTTGTGAAATATATATGTGTGTGTATTTGTACACATATGCAGAGCAAGAGAACATGAAGTCTTAACTAGAGATTCATGGATTCCCCTACCATGATCATTCTGAAACTATATATGGAGTAATGTCTGCATGTATATACAGTAGCTTTCTTCATATTTAAGAAAATCATTGGTAGAAGTATGGGTGTTTATTCTCTTTCTTGCACATTAAACAAACTTTTTCTTAAAACGACAACAGCAGCAACAATAATGACAGCATACTGCTACAAAACCCTGGGGTTTCAGGTACTTTTAGTTCAAACTCTAAAGTTATACAGGGTAGGTATACTTTTTCTTTCCCCCGAAAAGGGTTTCAAAAACTGAATATGGTAATCACATTCCACTCTTTC
>NW_006431288.1:371999-410853 GCF_000325575.1 Pteropus alecto
TCTTTAAACTAAATATCTCTAGTCCCTTTTAGTGCGCCTTAAAGTTTGATTCAGTTGGAGGGACTTCTTTAAGAAGAAAAAACATGTATCAAAAACAAGAATAAAGAATGGTTAATAACTACATTCCTATCAACAAGTACCTCAAATAGAAAAGAATTAAGTGCTCCGAAGAAAAGATACAGCAGCTAAATGGAAAAGAAAACAAGACCCCTATATATGATGCCTACAAGAGACTCATTTCAGATTTAAAGACACACAGACTAAAAAGAAGGGGATGGAAAAAGATCCTGCCCTGATGGACCTAGAGGGTATTACGCTGAATGAAATAAGTCAGATAAAGACAAATATCATGATTTCATGTACACGTGGAATCTAAAGAGCAAAATAAACAACAACAAAAACAAACGTATAGATACAGAGAATATTTTGAGGGCTACTAGATAGGAGAAGAATTGGGGACGGCAACAAAAAGAGCAAAGGGATTAAAAAGCACAAATGGATAGTTACAAAACAGACATGGAGATATAGAGTGTAGCATAAGGAAAATAGTTAATAATGTTGTAATAAATATGTAAGGAAAAAGAGGGGTACTAGATTTAGTGAGGTGATCACTTTGTGAGTTATACAGATCTCTAATCACTATGCTATACAACTGAAACTAATATATTATTGTATGCCAACTATAACTGAAATAACCTCACCGAATTGCACAATGTAAATCCGAGCAATTAACTGTCTATTACATTTCAATAAAGCCGGAAAAAAATTTTTTTTGATTCATATCCTTGCTATCCAGGTTGCTCTGCTTTGAACAATCTCTACTTTTCAATACTCCTTTATAACTGGTTCCATACAATATAACAGATATGGTAAGATTATAACTGAGCATACTTCAGTACTTTTACCTTCCTGTTCTGGACACAAATATTATTAAGACTAAATCAGGCATTCTTTAAAAAAATTTATTTTACCTTTTAAGTTTAATGGGGTAACACTGATTAATACAATTATATATTTTCAGGTGTACATTATAATTTGACATCTATATATTCTATTGTGTGATTACCACCCAAAGTCCAGTTTCCTTCAGCTATATTTGATCTCCTTTACCCACTTCACCCTCCTCCATCCCCCAAAATGACCCCCTTTACCCCAGCTATTTCTTCCCTCCTCCCCCACCCCCATCCTCTAAATTAGGTATTCTGACAGTCAAATCATATCAATGATTTTGTTTACATCAACAGTAACTGACTTACTAGATGTGAGGCACTCTATTACGTGAAGGGAAGAACACAAGTACAAATAAAATATTGTCCTTGACCTCAATAAGCTGACAGTATTTATGAAGACATAAGTGTCTAAGACTACAAGAGGTGTTGCAGTGTTATGTGAAAGCAACGAATGGAATAATTAATTCTCAATGTGCAAGGTGGAAGAGGGCAAGGCATAATGAAAGTAAAATTTTGCCAGGTGATGAAGCAGAAGTGAGTTCCAGGCTACCATGGGATGAGCTTCTTTTCCACATGATCCCAGTGAGGGCTCCATTCTGATGTGCCTCCTTGTACAATGTGTGTACTGTACCAGCAACTTGTTGTAAACAGGCACTATAAGATATTCTAAAGTGAGCATGCAGAAGGCAATGTCAGTTCAAGCATCAAACAATCCATTATACAAATGTCCCTTCAAATGTTCTATGTAGGTAAATGTATATGGTGAAGGAGAAAAGAAAAATAAACTCTAAAGATTTCCAGCTGAATCAATGTATAAAGGTCATTGAATATTCTAATATGAGAAGACAAAATGATCAATCTGAGACTCTTCCCTGTCTGAATCACATGATAGAAAGGATAAAAGGAATAATATTCTATGCTAAGACAGCCAGGCAAGGTCTCTGAAAGTTATCTTGACCATAACCAGAACTAAAAATTAAAATATAAACTTGCTTCATATATTTTCTCCCAAAAGTAATCACAACGAACACTAGACATTTAGAATTGGTCTAAGCAAACCACGCATCATTTAATGTATTTGCTGATTTCTCTCTCATAAGAATAATATGAAGAGGAAGAAAATGGGAGGGCTATTAAGTTTTGTGTTCATCTGCTGCATTTTGGTAAACTGGTATCTTTAAATAAGTCTGGCCATCAAGGGTGTTTAGTTTAACTGGGATTATGTGGTTCAGAGAGGAAACATGACAGTCTTAATCTAGGGACCTTAAGTATGAACAAAGGTAACAAAGGCAAGAAATTAAACAGCATATCTGGAGAATATGTGCAACAGGGTGTTAAAATGAAACCATTTCAATCTTCGTTTGGGTGGAGGCCCCAAACAACGGATACTGTATTACAAAAAGAAGTGCTAGGCCACCTATTCAAGGATTTGGTGGAAAACTATTTTTCAACCTTGAGTTACACTACTTTCAACATTCAAAGAGTTAAACATTAGAAAAGAATTTTTGCGGAGAGTGACTGCCAAGAAAAGGGTTGAGGCATGTTTGCTATTTGTCTCAAGTCTATGGAAAATATGCCACATTTTAAAAAAATCTGAAAGGTATGAGTCTGATTTAAACTCTCGCTAAGACTAGGAAGATTGCTTACCATCTCCCAACAGTACATAAAAGCAATACAGTGCAGTGGTTGAGGAGGTTTGCATCCTGGTTCTGCCATTTATACCTGTGACCCTAGGCAGGTCACTAAACTGTACCTTAATTTCTTCAGCAGTAAAATAAAGAAGAGAACCTATCTCAGAGAGTTCTGAAGATTAATTGGCTTAATACGTATACAGTGCTTGTAACAGGACCAAGCACAAAATAAATCCTAAACAAACACTGGCTGCTCCTGCTGCTGCTATTATAACTATTAAAGACCTTTCTTTCTTACTCAAACCTTGCCTCTCTCAATCCTGGAGGGGTCAGAAATTACAGTCAGCAAAGAGGAGGAGTAAAAGGGCAAAGAGGGGGAAAAACAGAAAGAAAAAGGAAGTCAAATAACCTCACTTTTACTGCATGCCTGAATGAGGCCTGAGGTGGGAAAACTTTGACTCTGAATTACATTTACTAGTTCTTGAAACTAATGTTTTTATTTCCTGAAAGTGACCAAAGTTATTAAGACGTGCCCTTCAAGGAGCTGGAGGGAGAACTAACACTGTAGAATAAATTGAAACGGACAGTGGAGGACAAAAATTAAATGGACTCTGAGTACCTTCTGTAAGTCAAACTTGTTCAATGGAATGGTTACACATACAAAGTCTGATATAGCTGGAGGTATGGGATGAGAGAAGGATGAAGAATATACTGGAAAATGCCTTGTATTTATTACATGAATTTCTCAACACACATCTGTGGAAACTTAAGTCTTATTACATACTCTATAATAAAAAATCACAAAGATAATATAACTTGAAAATAACGCAATATCATATATTGTGGCAAAGCTTGGGATGAACTACATTATTTTAAAAAGTCATACATAATATGGATCATTCAGAAAAGAAGCCAGAAAGTATAACCTGAAATTTTTATAAATTAGATAATTCTGTTAAAGAAACATCTCATTTCTCTCCATGTGTGTAGATGAATATGCATGTGTGTAGTTATATATTTGGAGCTCATTTAAAACTCCTGAGTAAAGATAAATATTTCTTAATTCCAATTACTAATGTAGAGGTTATGCAGCATTTACTAATGTAGAGGTTATGCAGCATTTAAGAGTAACATAAATATATTTGTGTAATAGTTTTGCAATTTGAACTAGTAATTCAGAAATAGTTTTTTTCCCACTCCTTTGATTCCAAATTACTGATGGGATATTATATATGCTTATGAAAGATGTAATTGCTAATAATATAGACTTGAAGGAGAAAAAAAAATCCTATGATTTTGTTTTGTAATTAGGTTGAAAATTTTTTGCTAAATAAGGTATAAGCCTAGATAAACGACAATGATATTAGTTTCACAAATCCTACTTTTTGAATTCTAACACTTCTATTTACTAGTCGGGCATTAAATTTTAGTCAAGTTATTTTACCTTCATATGCTTTAGTTTTCTCACATGTAAAACAGGAATAAGGGAAAATTATACTTTCAAGACAGTCAAGAGGATTAAATTGCACAATTCCTAGTACAAGGTAAGCATTCAGTGTTAGCCACTATTATTACCCTAGAAAAGATGTGAATAAAAATGGAAATCAAATTTCAAAATGTCTACTCTATTTCTTATATGACACAGAACACATCTTGAATATGTACATTTTGCTATAAAGATTAGTTCATGGGAAGAATTATCAGAGGATCTGCGATTAAAATGGAGTAGTAATTCTCAGCATATAAAGTGACGAGGCTGCCTAAAATAATTAAAGAGAAAGTAACGAGAGACTGCTAACCTTGAAAGTAATTTGGGAGGATGGGAAAACGTGATATTTAATAATAATTTGTATGTTTAAGTACCCAGTCACATCTCGAAACTGGATGTTTACAAATGAGACAAGATTTTAATTACCCTAAAACTGAACTGAGATCATTTCATTCCCACTGTATATTCTAATTAAAACCAATCAAGGACAGAAAAGGTTAAGGAGAAAAACATATAGTTATAAGAGGTTTATCCAGATAGAAATTTATATGTGAAGTTCTCTGTACTAGTTGACTGTCTACTATGTAGCAGACATAACTAGCTTTAGATAGTATCTAACTTGAGGTAAGATGAATAATATTCTGATTTTGTGGAGGAAATTGAAACTTGGAATATTACTTTGTTCAAGATCACTCACTTATGTTTATGCCATACTAAGGACCTTATAGGTAGCCATTGGGGAGTAGTATAGTTATATCTAAAATTTGTAAAGATTATCCTAGTGGCAATATAAAGGGTAGATTTAATGGTGGCTATTACAGCAGTGCAAGTATATGATAAAATTGAACCAAATCAAGTGGCAATGAGGATAGAGAAAATACATCTAAGAATATTTAGGAGGTAAAACCACCTGAACATGAGTCTACTGGGGATAAGGTAGGGGAGTAGCTAGAAGAATCTGACCCTGGGTCTCCGGCATGGATAATTGAGTACATAGTATTTTCATCAAAGAAGATAGAGAATGAGAGAAAGGACTGGTTTTGGTAGGTATTAATGATGAATAGAAAGAAATATTTTTAGTCATGCTAAATCTGAAAATACCTCAGAGAGAAATACCTGAGTGCAACTTTATATATGAAGTTGTCCATTCTGGTCTGGAGTTCAGGGAAGAGGTTAGAGCTGGACCTAAATACCGCATTTTACGTACTGATAAATTTCATTCTGCTGAATGTTAGAGCTGAAGACATCTGAAGAATGTGTGGAGAAGAGGGCAGAAATGCAAGCTGTAAGAAGCTTAGTGCAGGAAGAACAAAAGGATTTAGTGAAAACATTTTATGGTGCCTAATTTATCTTTTGATCCTGTTTGGTATCTAGAATACACACAAAAGAGGCAGTACAATATGTGAATGGATAAATATGTCATGAAACTTCTATCTGATCTGGCTATTTAAAGTGCCTACATTTATAATCAGTGGTTAAAAGGTGAAAAGTTGCAATTTGAACTTACAGTCTTGAATTTGAATTAAAAGCATCAGCATGAACTCATAATGTAGTTAATTTTCAGGAATGAATATCCCCAGCACCCAGACTGGCTTCCAAATTCCATTTTTCCCACTAAAAGAAACCATGGCTCCTTAGAGAAATGGCTGATTATACTTCTGAGCTACTAAATGTCCACCTGAAACATCTTACCGAAGAGCAAGGTAGCTATCAAAGATACCTGGGGTTAGTCAAAACTCAAGTCACTTTGAGGAGGGTCTCAATGGCCAAAAATGGAATAATAAACTGAAACACATAAAATATGTTTAAATTCATGAATTCATATCACACTAGAAACGAAGACAAAGCCTCATCTTTAAAAGATACTACTGAACTAAATTATTTTGAAAACTGCTCCTAAAAAAGAGGAAATAAAAAATTTCCGATACAAATGTCATTTCTAGGTAATCGAAATATGAAAGAGGTAGCTCATAGAATTAGTCCAGCTAATAAATGAAGAATCAGAATTAATGGATCACCATTTTGCACTCTTCCTACTATGAAGAGGCACTGATCATCAATGACATAACTTCAGAAAGAGAGCAGTAAGACATTCGAAAGAAAACAAAATCTGCTCAAATTTCCAGACCTAACCACCAATCTACAGGAAATACAGAAGTGACAGGAATATGTTAAGCTACACCACTGCAATGCAAACAACAAAATCTAGACAGTGAGAAACTACAGAACAAAAGACTTGGTTTTTCCTACTAATAAACAGCAAGGAAAAAAAAGGATAAAGGGGGAACTAAAATAGGGAACTTGTAGATTAAAAAACAAAAGATTTTATGAACCAGTCAGACTGTGTGCATGTTATTTGAAAAAATTAATGTATAAAAAATAAATTTATAAGTTAATTGGAAATTTGTGTCTGACCATTTCATAATGTCAAAAAAGTATTGTTAATTTTTAATGTGATAACATGGCTATGCACTTTTATAAAACATCTTTATTAAGATAACTCACATCCTATACAAGCCGTCCTTTTAAAATGTTCAATTCAAAGGTTTTTTAGTATATTCAGATATGTGCAACAATCACCAATTTTAGGACACTTTCACCTCACCACTTAAAAAGGAAACCTTGTATACATTAGCTATCAACTCCCCTCCCCAAACACACCTCACCTTCTAATCTACTTTTTGTTGTCATAACTTTCCTTATTCAGGACTTTCATATGAATGGAATATAATTTGTGACTGTGGCTGGCTTTGTTCACTTAGCAGAATGCTTTCAAGACTCATCCAAGTTGTAGCATGTATCAGTCTTCATTAATTTTTCTGGCTGAATAGTACTCTGTTGTATGGGTATAGTACATTTTCTTTATCCATTCATCAGTTGGACATCTGAGTTGCTTCTACCTTTGGGCTACTATGAATAATGCTGCTATAAACATATACAAGTTCTTGTATGGACACGTTTCCAGCTTTCTTGCACATATATGTATGCAGTGGAATTGAGTCCTGTGGTAACTCTTTATTGAGAAACTGCCAGACTGTTTTCCAAAGTGGCTGTACCTTTACATTGCCCCAACAACGTATGAAAATTCTGATTTCTCCATATCCTTTTTTCAGTATTGTTTTGAATATTCTGGGTTCCTTGTAACTCTATATGAATTTTAGAATCAGGGTGTCAATCTCTATAAAGTCAGTGGGGATTTTGATAGGGATTATGCTCAGTTTATAGATTAGACTGGGGAGAACTGCTACTTCACAATGTTGAGTCTTCCGAATCATGAACAAAGGGTGGTTTTCCATTACTTAGACCGTCTTTAATTCCCTTAAACAATATTTTGCAGTGTCTAGAGTATGTGTTAAACATCCTGTCAAATTTATTCCTATTTAATTCTTTTTAATGCTATTGTGAATGGAATTGTATTCCTAATTTCATTTTCGATGGTTCATTGTTCACAGTATTCCTTTATAATCTTTATTATTCCCTTCCATCTGTTTGCTATAGATTTAGTTTGTTCTTTTTACAGTGTCTTAAGGTGGAAGGTTGATTTGAGGTCTTTATTTTTGGTTAATATAGGCATTTACAGGTATACATTTCTAATTAAGCAATGCTAAAGCAGGATGTCATAAATTTTGGCATATCATACATTCCATTTTCAATCACTCAGAATGTTTTCTGATTTCCTATTTGATTTTTTTCTTTGACCCACTATTTAGAAATATGTTTGTTTTTGCTATTAAGTTGTTTTAAGCTCTTTAAATATTTTGGATATTAAACTCATTGTATAGATAATTTGCAAATTATTTTCCACCATTCAGGTTGCCTTTTCATTTTGCTGATGCCTTACTTTACTGTGCAGATGATTTTTAGTGTGTTGTAGTCCCACTTATTTTTACTTTTGGAGTCATATTCCAAACATCAACACCTAGACTAATAGTAAAGAGCTTACTGCCTGTGTTTTCTTCTAGAAGTTTTATGGTTTCAGGTCTTACACTAAAGTCTTTAGTCAATTTTCAGTTAATTTTTGTGTATGCTGTAAAACAGTGGTCTAGTTTAATTCTTTTGAATCTAACTGTTCAGTTTTCCCAACACCATTTATCTCAGAGACTCTTCTTTCCCCATTGTATACTCTTTGTTGTAAATTGATCATATTGTTAAATATATTTGTCTATTCTGTTCCGTCACTGATCTGTGTCTTTTTTTTTGTGCAAGTACCATACTGTTTTGAACACAACAGTTTTGTAGTAGAGTGTGATATCAGAGAGCATAATACCTCCAACTTTGTTCTTTTACAAGACTGCTTTGGCTATTCATGGCTTTTTATGGTTCCATATAAATTTTCAGATTGTTTTTCTGTGCAAAATGCTATTAGAATTTTGATAGAAATTGCACTGAATCTGTAGATTGCTTTGGGCGATATAGACATTTTAATGGTATTAATTCTTCCAATCCATGAACACAGGATATCTTTCCATTTATTTGTCTTTTCCAATTTCTTTCATCAATGTGCTATAGTTTTCAGTGTACAGGTCTTTCACCTCCTTGGTTAAATTTATTCTTAGGTATTTTACTCTTTTTGATGCAACTGTAAGTGAGATTTTCTTAATTTCTCTTTCTGACAGTTATTAGTGCAGAGAAACTACTAATTTCTGTATACTTTTATATTCTGCAACTTGACTGAATTCATTTATTAGTTCTAACGGTTTATTGGTGGAATCTTTAGGGTTTTCTACATAAAGTATCATGTCATCTGCAAACAGTGAGTTTTACTGCTTCCTTTCCAATTTGGATCCTTTTTATTTCTTTTTCTTGCTTAATTATTGTGAGTAGGACTTTCCAATACTACGTTGAATAAAAGTAGAGGGCATTATTGTTTTATTCCTGATCTTAAGAAGAAAAGCTTTCAGCTTTTCACTGTTGAGTATGATGTTACCTGTGGGTCTGTCATATACAGCCTTTATTATATTGAGGTACATTCCCTCTATATCCACTTTCTTGAGAGCATCATAAATGCTCAATTTTTCAAATGCCTTTTCTGTATCTACTGAATAATCATATGATTTTTTTCTTTGTTAATGTGGTGTGTCATGTTGACTGATTTGTGGATGTTGAATCATCTTTTCATTCTGGAATAAATCTCATTTGATTATGGTGTATAATCCTTTTAATATTGTTGAATTCAGTTTGCTAACATTTTGTTGAGGATTTCTGCATCAATGTTTATCAAGGATATTGGCTTGTAATTTTCTTTTTTGTGTGGTGTCCTTTTCTGGTTTTGGCATCAGGGCAATGTAAAATGAGTTTGGAAGTGTTCTCTCCTCTTGAATTGTTTTGGAAGAGTTTGAAAAGGATAGGTATTAATTCTTTCAATGTTTGGTAGAATTCACCAGTGAAGCCATCAGGTTTTGGACTTTTGTTTGTTGGGAGTTTTTTGATAACTGATTCAATCTCTTTACTAGAACCATTACTATTCAGATGTTTTTCATCATGGTTCATTCAGTCTTGGAAGATGGTATGTTACTAGAAATTTATCCATTTCTTATAGGTTGTTCAATTTGTGGGCATATAATTATTCACAGTAGTCTCTTATAATTCTTTGTATTTCTGTGGTATCAATTATAACTTCTTCATAATCTGATTTTAGCTTTTTAAGCCTTTTTTTCTCTTGGTGAGTCTAGCTAAAGGTTTGTCAATTTTGTTTATCTTCTCAAAGAAATAGTTCTAAGTTTCATGATCTTTTCTATTGTTTTTCTAGTCTCTAGTTCATTTATTTTTGCCCTGATCGCTACTATTTCCTTCCTATTAACTTTGGGCTTCATGGCTTCATTTGTCCTTCTCTTGAACATTTCCTTTAAGTGTAAAGTTGGATTGTTTGAGATTTTTGTTTCTTGAGGTAGGCCTGTATCGTTATGAACTTCCTTTTTAGAAATGCTTGTGCTGCATCCCATAGATTTTGGAATGCTGTAATTCAGTTTTCATTTGTCTCAGGTATTTTTTGATTTTTCCTTTGATTTCCTGGCTGATCCATCGGTTGTTCAGGAGCACACTGTTTAATCTCCACGTATTTGTGATTTTCAGTTTTCTTTTTGTAACTGATTTCTGGTTTCATGCCACTGTAGTCAGAGATGCTTGATATGATTTTAATCTTCTTAAATTTATTAAGATTTGTTTTGTGGCCTAACATGTGATCTATCCTGGAGAATGCTCCGTATGCTGCTTTTGGATGGAATATTCTATATATACCCATTAAGTCCATATAGTCAAATGTGTCATTTAAGGCCAATGCTTATCTTACTGATTTTCTGTCTGCATGATCTATCCATTGATGTAAGTGGAGTATTAAAGCCCCCTACTATCTTTGTACTGCTACTTTTCTCTTTAGGTCTGTTAATATTTACCTTATATACTCAGGTATTCCTATGTTGAGAATATCTGCAAATAATATATCATGTTGGACTGACCCTTTACCATTATGTAATACCATTGTCTTTTATTAGTCTTTGCTCTAAAGTCTATTTGGTCTGATGTAAGTATAGCTACACCTACTATCTTTCTGTTTCCATTTGCTTGGATTATCTTTTTCCATCCCTTCACCTTCAGTCTGCATGTATCCTTAGATCTGAAGTCTCTTGTAGGCAACATATAGATGAATCGTTTTTTTGTTTTTTTTTTTTTTTAAATCTATTCAGCCACTGTAATCTTGATTGGAGAATTCAGTCCCTTTACAATTAAAGTAATTATTGATTGGTATGTACTTACTGACACTATGTTAATTATTTTTCTGGCTGTTTTTGTAGTTCCTCTCTTCTCTTGTGGTTTTATGACTTCCTTTAGTATTATGTTTACACTCTCTTTGTAGCTACTACGAAGTTCAAATATAACAGCCTACATATAGAAGTTTTTTTGATAGCAATTTAAGTTTGAATATATTCTAAAAACTCTTTAATTTTACCATGTTTTAGATGTCATATTTCACATCTTTTTATGTATACCATAACTAATAGTTAATTTTATTAGTTACACACCACATAATGACGTTTCTGTCAATGACGGACCTCACATATGATGGTACTTTCATAAAATTATACTGGAGCTGAAAAGTTCCTATTGCCTAGTGACACTGTAGCCACTGTTAATATTGCAGTGCAATGCATTACTCACATGTCTGTGGTAAGGCTGGGGTAAACAAACCTACTGCACTGCCAGTCATATAAAAGTATAGCATATACAATTACGGTAGCAGGTCATACTATCCAGGTTTGCAAAAGCACACTCTATGATGTTTGCACAATGATGAAATTGCTTAATGATGTATTTCTCAGAACTTACTTGTTATTATTAAGCACTGCATGGCAGTACTTTTATCTTTTAAGCTTAATAATTTTATAGGTGGCAAATCCACTACCTTTACTATTTATTTGCCTTCACCAATGAGCTTTTTACTTTCATATGTTTTCTTGTTACTAGTTAGTGCCCTTTTCAGCTTACAGAAGTATCTTTAACATTTCACGTAAGGCTGGTTTAATGGTGATTAACTCTTTTAGCTCTTGCTTATCTGGAAGACTTTATTTTTTCAATTCTAGACAGAACTGAAATTTTTTCAATGCAGGGTAGAGTATTCTGGTTGTAAACTTTCTCCTTTCAGTACTCTGCTTAAATCATGCTACTCCTTCTGGCCTGCAAAATTTTTGTTGAAAAATCAGCTTATTGTCTTATGAGGTTTCCCTTGCATGTAATATGTTGTTTTTCTCTTGCTGCTTTTAAGGTTCTTTAACTTTTGATATTTTAATTATAATTTGTCTTGGTGTGGATCTCTTTGGGTTCATCTTATTTGGAAATCTATGAGCTTTTTAGTCTTTTTAGTTCTCCAGGTTAGGGAAGTTTTCGGCCATTATTTCTTCAAATAAGTTTTCTGCCCCTTTCTCTTCTCCCTCTGGGACCCCTATAATGAGAATATTATTCCACTTGAGGTAGTCCTATAGGTCTCTTAAGCTGTTTTTTTTTTAAACATTATTTTTTTTTCTTTTTGCTACTCTGTTTGGCTAAGTTCCACTGCCCTGTCTTCCAGGTCACTGACCTGTTCTTCTGCATCATCTTGTCTGCTATTGTTATGTATTTTCAGTTCAGTTATTGTATTCTTCAATTCTGGGACTTCTATCTGGTAATTTCTTATATTTTCTCTCTTTGAAATTCTCACTTCATTCACATATTCTCCCAGAGTTCAGTGAGCATCTTTATGATTCTTATTTTGAACTCTTTATCAGGTAAAATTACTTCTGTTTCATTAAGGTCCCCCCACCACCCCCGGGGGGTTAGCTTGCTTTTTTGTTTGGAACACATTCCTTTGTTTCCTCATTATGCCTGACTCCTTTTGTTTCTATGGGAGCTACCTCTCCCAGTCTTGAAGAAGTGGCCTTGTGAAGTCACTGAAACTTATTGTTCAATCTTACCCTGGTGCTAGATTGAATTTGGAACTTTCCTGATTGTCTAAGCAGCCTGATTTATTCTTAATAGGTCCTAGTTGTTGATGCTGTGCCAAGCCCTGTCAGGATTCCAAAGGGAGGGATCTCAGTTAGTAATTAGTTTCAGGCTCACTGGAAGCCAAACCCTCATGTAGCAGCTTTTAAAGCATGCAAATTTATACAGTCCTGTGAGACTACAGTCATAATCCTGCTCATCTACAGACCAGCACATTGGAAGGTGTCCCCTTGGGACAGTTGTAAAAATCAGGGGTCCAGACAAATGTATAAGCTCCTTTCAGGGAGGTTCTAGCAAGCTGCTGCATGGCCAAGAGAGTGCAAATATGGTGTCTTTTGGCCTATTTTCCCTGGGAGATTCTCCATAGCCTCTAGGTATGTGGTAGACCTGAAGCCTGCCCCGCAGGCTAAAGGTCCGAAATAAGCAAATAGGCTTTTTTCATAGGTAGAATGAGGGTAAGTTTCTGTCTGTTGTCTTTACTGTACCCCGGGGTGGCAGCTTGCTAAGAACTGGCTGATTGTTTCAGTACCTTTGGGCCCAGGAATGATGCCCCCCTGGCCACCAGAGCCAGGTGTTCAAGGGGCATCCCCTGTGTGGACTGTGTGCATCCACTGACTTCCGCAGGCTGGATCTGAAACTAGGCAAGCCAGCTGGCCTTACCAAGGTAGGAATGCAAAAATGGCACCCACCAGTGTCAGTACCAGCAAGGTGGAGTGAGCACAAAAATGGTGCCTACCAGTGTCTCCATCCTTAAAGAGCGAGCCAGTAGGCCCATGTGCCTCCAGTGGATGCTCTAAGATTAGTTAAAGAATCTCCTTCACATATGGTCTAGACACTTTTCAAACTGCTACTTTTGCGCTGGGTCCCAGGATAATTGAGTTTGTGAATGAGCCCTTTAAGAGCAGACTGTCTCTTCTCCACAGCCTTTTGAGTATCGTGGACATAAGCCCTGTTGGTTTACAAGCCAGACAGGGAGCTTATCTCTTTGGTGCAGATTCCAAGAACTGGGGTGCCTGATGTGGGACACAAACTCCTTGCTCCTCAGGGAGCTCTGTATTTGTGAGATCCCTTCCAGCTGTGGGTCATCATGATGGGGGTGGGATTTTTGTGAGACCAAGTCTCTGACACTCTACTAGTCTCGATGTGATCCTTTTACCCTTTGTTGTGGAGGAGCTGTTCAGCTAGTTTTCTTTTCCAGAGGGAGGTGATCCATATGTAGCTCTATATTTGGTATGTCCATGGGAGGAGGTTGAGTTCAAAAGCTTCCTATACTGCCATCTTGAATCCAGCCAGTGAGAATTTTCTAATTTATCAGTTTAATATTTCTTCCACTTTTCTTAAGTCA
Source organism: Pteropus alecto (assembly GCF_000325575.1). NCBI lineage: Eukaryota > Metazoa > Chordata > Mammalia > Chiroptera > Pteropodidae > Pteropus > Pteropus alecto. The sequence continues at coordinate 385,887 of NW_006431288.1, forward strand.
TATTTTCAGTGGTTACTCAAGTTTACCATCCTAATCTTATCAGAATCAACTTCTAATTTTTACTACCTTAATATCAGTGATATGTAGAAACATTATATAGCTTTACACCTATATAGCTTTACACCTCCCTCCTTTTTAGTACTATACATATTACATATATTAATGTTACAAACACAATAATACTTTGTTATAATGATCACTTCACCAATTGTAGTCATTTGTGTAGCTCACTACAGCTTTGCTCCCACCTACTGTATTTACGGCATTATTGGCAAATACATTACACATCCATTACATGTTTATATGTTATAGTCCCAACATATAATGCACATATTTTGTAAGTTGTTTTTTAAATCAGTTATGAAGAGAAAGAAAAGATATTAATTTCTACTGTTTGGTATAATTACCTATTTACCTATACCAGTGTTCTTTTTGGTTATGTGTATGCATTTGAATTACTATCGGGGGGTCATTTGCTTTCAGCCTTAAAAACTTTTTAGTATTTCTGGTAAGGAGGGTCCGCTAGCAAGAAACCAATTTATTTATCTGGAAAATCTCTGCTTTAATTTTAGAAAGATAGTATAGGATTCTTGTTTGAGTTTTTTTCCCCCTTTGAGTATTTTGAATATGTTTTTCCACTGCTTTCTGGCCTCCCTTATTTCTAAAAGTCAGCTTTACTTTTTTAAAAGTCAGCTGTTACTCTTATTGGGGGTGGCGGGATTCCATTTTAAATGACAAGTTGTTTTTCTCCTGCTGCTTTCAAGATTTTCTCCTTGTCTTTGCCTTTCAACATTTTTACTATGATGTGTATGTTTGTAGATCTCTTAGCATTTTTCTTATTTGGAATTCATAGGGTTTTCTCGATGTATAGGTTATTATTCTTGAAGAAATTTGGTGAGTTTCCTGCTGTTGCTTCTTCAGATATTTTTTCTACGTCTATCTCTTCTCTCTAGTACTCTCATTATATTTTTGTTGGGGTATTGGATGGTAGTCCACATTTTTTTGAGACTGTTCATTTTTATCTTTTTTTCTATTTTTTGGTTTGCATAATCTTTACTGAGCTCTGATCAAGTCTGCTAAATCTTTCTTTTGCCAAGTCAAACCTACTGTCAAGCCCCTCTAGTGAATTTTTAATGTTATTGTACTTTTCAATTACAGAATTTCTATTTACTACTGATACTATTTTATGTGAAATTGTCATTTTATTTTCCTTTATTAATCATGCTTTCCTTTAGTTCTGTGGACATACTTATAATGGCTACTTTGAAATTCTTTTCTGTTAAATCTGTTGTCTGGTCTCTCTCATACAAGCAATTTTTGTGTTGCCTGTTTTTTTCCCAGCGTATGGGTCATATTTTCTTGTTTCTCTGCATGCTTCGTACTTTTTTGGGAAACTAAATGTATTCAATAATGTATTATAGCAACTCCAGTTACTGTCCCCCACACCTTACTTCCCAGTATTTGTCATTGATATTTGCTAGTTTATTTTTTAGTTACCAGCTGCTCCTCAGAGAGGTTCATCTTCAGTTATCGTGGATTTACAGTGATACTGGCAGGGCTCACTCTCTTTCTCTAAACACACCTAAGTGTTAAATTCCACTAATTGCTCTATTGTTTTTCAGCAATGCCCTGGGACACAAATTGCTCCACAAATTAATCAAATTGTGGCTTCTCTGAAGGACTAGTTTCTGAAAACCCTCTTTGATATTTGTTCTGACCGCAGGAAGTCTCTTCCCAGCTGTCTCATTCTCTGGATCTCCCTGCAGACTAACCAGTATACCGCCTAGGCTATATATTTATTAAGTCCTCAATCTTCTCCAGTTGTCTTTCAACACAAACTGTTCCTGACACCAACTGTAGCTCTGAAGTTCTATACACTATGCTGTTTTGGGAAGAGATTAGGAGCTATCCGTTTTATGGTTTGCTTCTCCCTAGGGCAAAATCTCTGAGATAGAGTTTTGCAGTCAGAGATGGAGATAATGGCAAGCTTCTCTCTGAGAGATACCCCTGCTCTAGAAGCTTACTGCTTGATGAAGTGGGGACAGCAGCTAGAGGTCTTCTAGGCTTGACTTATCTGGATGGAAGCACTACTTTGTGAGCTGTAACAAGGATGAATAAGGTCCCAGTATTCTCAGTGTGTTGTGTCCAAGGTTCCGTAACTAGAGAATAAGTGAAAGAAGGGAGCCCCTACCTGTCAACCATACTCATTGTAACATTCAATGTAAATGGCTTAAACATACTAATTAAAAGACAGAGACTGTCAGAGTGGATTTGAGAGAGAGAAAAACCATGTTTCAAATATATTATGCTTAGAAGAAACTCAATTCAAATATATTTTAGGTGGGTTAAAAGGAAGAGGCTGGATAAAACATACACCATGCGAACACTAATCAAAAGAAAAGTTCAATCAGTCAATTGATTTAGAAGTAAAACAATTCTAAATGTGCATATTCTTTAAAAGAGAGCTTCAAAATACATGAAGCAAAACTGACAGTAATGAAAGGAGAAATACAAGTTCCCAATTTTATCTGGAGACAACACTCCTGTCTCAGCTATCAATATAACAGGTACACAGAAAATTAGGATGGATATAGAACTGAACATCAACCAACTAGATAAAAGTGACGTTTATAAAACATTCCATCCACTAACAGAATTAACAGAGTCTCCAAAGTATGTTCTCTAATCTTGAAATTAAACAAAAATCAATAACAGGAAGCTAACAACAAAACATCTCAAACACTTGGAAATTAAACAACATACTTTTAAATAATAATAGATCATAGAGCAAGACTCAAGGGACGTTAGACAGTATGTTGAATTGAACAAAAACAACATATCAAAATTTATGGGATGAAGCAAAAATAAGAGTTTAGAAGATGTGATACTGTGATTATTAATAAATATATATTTGGTCTTCATCCTCACTTCCACCACAGAGCTCTTAAGACATTTAGAATTTCCTAAGTGATGACAGCAGCAAAGGTGTCTCTTGTTATGTTAATGAACTGACTTTCAGAACATCTCTAAGGATGGTGGCAGGTTGAGCGCCAACCATATGATTAGAATGTTGAAACTTTTATTTCTGCCCCTATGACCTCCAGGGAGAGGAGAGAGGCTGGAGGTTGAATCCATCATGTCTCCATAAAATCCCCATAGGATGTGGTTCAAGGAGCTTTGGGTAGTTCAACATGTGGAAATTTGGGGAGAGTGGCACACTTGGAGAAAGCATGGAAGTTTCATGCCCTTTCCCTATACCCTGTCCTATGCATCTCTTTAATCTGGCTGTTCCTAAATTATATCCTTTTATAATAAACTGGTAATCTAACAAGTAACATGTTGCCATGAGTTTCGTGAGCTGCTCTCCTGAATTAATTGAACCCAAGGAGGGGGCTGTTGGAACTTTCAATCTATAGCTGGTCCTCAGAAGCACAGGTGAGACAACCTGAACTTCTGACTGGCATATGCAGTAAGGAGGAGGTTTCAAAGGACTAACCCCTTAACTGGAGAGGTTGACCCTATCTTTGGATAGTGTCAGAATTGAGTTAAATTGTAGAACCCCCAGGTGGTGTTGAAGATGTAGGGACCCTCCCTCCCACATTAGAATTAAATGCAGAACCCCTTTAGAGGGAAATTTATACCATTAAAAGCTTATATAAAAAAAATGAGTACAGTTTCAAATCAGTAGAGCTATAATCTTAAGAAGCTATAGAAAAGAACAAAATAAAACCAAAGCAAGTAGAACAAATTCATAAAGAGCAGAAATCAATAAAATTGAAGTAAAGTGAGAAAAAGCAATAAAACCAAATGTTTGGTCTTTAAAAAGATCAACAAAATTGATAAAGCACTGGCAAGATTGACAAAGAAAAAGAAAAGAAAAATTACTGATATCAGGAACGAAAGAGGGGATATATCAATTGTTGAAGTGTCCAGATTAGGCCCAAGATAGAGAAGCTTATGCTAAACCCCATGTCAGCAAACTGGAACTGAAGTTTCCATGCTCAGCTTTCCCAGAAAAGAAAGGCCTAAGCCAACCAAACAGTGCTTGCCTGCATAGCACAAGTTACCTAACCCGGCTGCAAGACATCTCTTCTCTCTGGAAAGTAGGAACGTAAAGCAGGAAAGTAACCTTGCTTTTACCCCATCAGCAGATGCCCTGTATAACTTTCTTGTTCTTGCTCACCTTGGTCTAGAAAACAATCTCACTTTATACAACCCTTTGGGAGCTCCACTTTATCTCTAGACTGGCTGCTGCCAGATTTAAGAATTGCTAAATAAATCCAACCAGATCTTTTCAAAATTTATGACTGTTGAATTTTTCCTTCAACACACTACAGCATACTGCAGACAACTGTACACACATATATTTGACAACAAAGATAAAATGGGCCAATTCTTGAGATAACCATAAACAAAATTCAACCAAGATGAACTAGGTAACCTGAATAATCCTATAACTATTACTGAAATTGAGTTCATAATTAAAATCCTTCTAAAGAGGAAAATGTCAAGGCCCAGATGGTTTCACTACAGAATTCTACCAAACACTCAAAGAAGTAACACCAATCATTTAATCTCTTCCAGAAAATAAACAAACACTTCTCATTTTATGAAGCCAACGGTATTGATATCAAAGCCAGACAGTGAGTACAAAAAGAAAACTACATAACAATATCCTTTGTGAACACAGATGTAAAAAATCCTCAACAAAAGACTATGAAATCAAATCCAGCAATACAAACAATAATAATACCACAATCAAGAGGACATGGGGTTAACCCTGGGATTATAAAGCTGGTTCAATATTAAAATATCAATCAATTTAAGGGAGGCTAAGGGAGAAATATCACATGATAATTTCAACTGATACAAAAAAAGCAAAACATTCCTTCATGATAAACTCTTAGCAAATCAGGAATAGAAAGGAACAAACTTCTTCAGCTTGATAAAGGGCAATTACAAAAAACTTACTGGTTGAAGACTGGATGCTTTCCTCCTAAGATCAGGAAAAAAGGCAAGGGAAAAAAGCCCCCAAAAGTGTACATATATTGGAAAGGAAAAAAATATAACTGTTCCTATTTAGATATGATTATCCACATCCAAGGAATCTTAAAAAAAAAAAAAGCCTCCTAGAGCTAATAATAAGTGACAGGATTCAGGGTTAACATAATGAAGTCAACTGTATTTTCACATAGTAGCAATGAACAATAGGAAATCTAAATTTAAACAAAATTTAATATCATTACAATAGCTCCAGAAAAAAAATACTTAAATATAAATCTAACAAAACATGTATAGGACCTACATGCTGAAAAGTATACAACACGGATAAAAGAAATCAAGGAAGACCTGAGTAAATGAAGAGACATGTTCATGTATTGAAGATACAATATAGTAGATATGTCAATTCTATTCAAATTGATCTAGAGAGTTAACATGGTTACAATTACAGCAGGATTTTTTGTAGATATAGATAGCTGATTCTAAAATTTATATAGAAAGGCAAAGGAACTAGAATAGACAAAACAGTTTTGAAAAAGGAAAAATTACAACAATCACACTAAGTTAAAGACTAATTATATAAAGCTACAGTAATCCAGAGTGGTAGTGGCCAAAGCATAGACACAGAGATCAATGCAACAGAATAGAGTTCAAAAATGTATCCACACAAACATGGCTGATGTTTTACAAAGGTACAAAAGCCATGCAACAAAGATAGTCATTTCAATAAATGTTGCAACAAATGAACGTCCATATACACCCTCCCCCCAGGCAAACAAAAAACACCTCGACTGAAACTTTATCTAAAAATTAACTCAAAATGGATAACAGATCTGAAAGTAAAGCTAAAACTATAAAACATTTATAAAAGATAGGAAAAAACCTTTATGACTGGGCAGTGGGTAAAGGGTTAGGAAAAGAGTCTGTAGACATTAAATCAACAGCACAATCAAAAGAAAAAAATGACAAACTAGACTTCATCAAAATTAAAAAAAAAATTACGCTCTGTGAAAACATTAAGAGAAATTATTTGTAAATTACACATGTCAAATAAGTTGTATCCAGAATATGTAAAAAACTCTTACAACTCAATGGTAAGAAAACTCAGTGAAAAAATGGGCAAGAGACTTTTGATTCTGAGCCGAGATAAAATATACTTCTCCCTATTTCTTCCACTTAGCATAGTTAAGCACTATATTACATATAAAATAAACATAAGATGATTTTGAGAAGTGAAAAAAAAGTGGAATACCCCCAGCCTCTGGTAACCACACTATTTTCTGTCTCTATGAATTTTACTGCACTAGGTACCTCATATAAGTGAAATCATCCGGTATCTAAACCTTTGTGACTGACTGGCTTACTTAGCGTGTCTTCACGGTCCATGTTTTCACATGTATTGGAATTTTCTTCCTTTTAAAAGGTTGCATAATATCCCATTGTGTATATACTTTATTCAACTGTTGTGGGACATTTGGGTTGTTTCCACAGGTTTTCAACCCCCTACTTAAACTAATGAAAGCAAGGTTTATTTACAAATTCAAAGAATCTCCAGGAAGAGAGAAATATTGGAGGTCATTTGGTTTCACTGCCTTCGAATACTTAAATCATTTGATGGAAGTTATCATAATCATAAAATTCTGGCATTTCACAGTATCATTTTGAATATGGTGGTTACCACTTCAAACTGTTCACATTTCTCTTTTCCAAGTTGGCAATTATCAGTATTTTAATTTATTTAGCCATGACTCATGACAGATGTTCATATGTGTGATACACCTCTATGGGCGAGGCCACTTTAGAAGGCTAACCACTATACCAATCACCCTGGCAAGGCCACTTGAAAAAGAAAAAACTGTATAAAATATATTTAACATAAAATTTGCCAGCCTAACCATTTTTAAGTGTACAGTTCAGTGGCATTAAGTACACTCACACTGTTACACAACCAGTACCATTACCTCTTTCCAAAACTTCTTTGGCAAGGCCAGATTTTGACAACACTCAAAAGAACTTTAGGAAACAAATGCAAATAGCATCAGACTTTATTTGGGCTTACTATTCCCTAAAGAGTTTTACAAAGCATATAAGAAATTTGTTCATCCATCTAAATATATTAAAGATTTTCATTTTTATATAAGGAAAATAACTGCATTCAATCTCACTTTTAAAAATTAAGCTTTGATGCTGAGAAGTAATCTTGATTAAAAAAATATGGAACACTCCATGAATTTGTGTATCATCCTTGGACAGGGCCATGCTAACTAATTTTCTGTATTGTTCCAATTTTAGTATATGTGCTGCCGAAGTGAGCATATCTGGATTTTTTTTTCTGATTCTCTGCCCCACATTTACTCAAAAGGCAGCAAATACGTAGGTAAAATTTATATAATTACATTGTATGCTACTGCAAATTTTTTCATTGTATCATTCTTGCTTATAGACAATATGAATATATAATTCATTTTGCTTACTCATCCCTCATAAATGTTTATGAATTAAATGAAAATGAAGTAACTCTAAAGACAAATACTTTAATAATTCATAATTGCCACACTCTTAATGGTACTATACATTAGTAATGGTTCTTTACAATAGGTTGTGACAATTAAGTGATGGTAGCCCCATTCTTTAAGCTCTAGCTTTAACTCACAACTGATAAAGAGATACCAATCACAAAACTTCTGGTAAGATCTGCTCCTCTGAGGACCCTGACTAAAGTTGCTCAAAAAAAGGGCACGCTAAATCAACTCTGGAAAAACACTGTGTTTTGATACAGTTGGTATTTTATATTGTCTCTAGAGGGACCATATGTCAGACTGAGGTATGACTCTGGGACTGACAGTTTTCATTCTCTTATACTGTAGATATTACTATTCATGGCTCGAATACTATATTAGAGGTTAAAAAGACAAAGAATGGAGAAAAAAAGATTGTAAAGAGGCAATTTTCCCCTCCTCAACTGGGAAAAAGTCCCTCAGAAATAGAATGTAAGAATCTGAATTTAGAAGCCAAAAGGCCTATTAGAAGATTACTATTGTTGAGTTTAAGAAGTTAGGTTTAAAACAGAGACTCATGGACATGGACAATAGACTAATGGTTATAAGAAGGGAGCGGGGAGGGGGCAGATGGAGGTAGATGGAGTAAAGGGGGTCAAGAATGTGGTGACAGAAAGAGATCTAACTACGGGAGGTGAACACACAGTGTAAATATGTAGATGCCTAAGTATACAGCTGAAACTTATTGGATTTTGGTAACCAATGTCATCATTAAATATAAATACATACATACATACATATATATACTTTATTAAAAAAAAAAGAAGTTAGGTTTAGTTCAACAAACATTTATCAGGTGGTAGATGCTGTGCTACGAAGCCCAGAAAAAAAAATTCTATACCAAGTTAGTAACTTAATGGAAGATGGGCGTGGAGCCCAGATTCTTGGAGTCCATTGCTTTGTACAAACATCACAGTTAAAAACAAGACCTGGGGCGCCAGTACTCCTAAATTACAATACTCTTCTCATTGATTTGATAATAGTGTAAGAATAATTCTGTTTCCATATAGGAACAATTGTTCTCATTAAAACAAAATTTTATTACTTCTAGAACTCATATTCAATCTGTTCAAACTAGTAATCAACTATTCTGAAAGTGACAAACTGCTTTTATAGAACTAAAAATAAACAGATCAGGATGGGAAAAGTTATGACTCATTACAGTAAATACCTTCCTAATATGTCAAACTAATAGAAAGGCAAATTCTATAGCAAACAGTGTCTGAAAAACAAGAAACTCCTATTGGGCCAGAATTTTAACAGCTGAGTTTTAGTTGTAGTATTTGCTGCAAAACAACCCAGCATCGAGAGAGAGCATCATATCACACATCATTAGTCCAGGAAAATTCAAAGTATGATCTCTACTAAATGCATATCACTTTTGTACCAACGTAAAGTCAAAAATCATGTTATCCATCATAAGTCAGGGACCATCTCTACATGGAAAGCACCCAGTGTCTAGCGCACTGTATATGCACAAGAACATGATACAACACTGGGTAACAGATTAAGTACCCTTATTGATAGATCTCTGACTCTTATCAACTCATCTCAAATCTCTAACCCCATCATCTTTCCTAAACTTCAGTTCTGGGCATCCAATGACCAGCTAGAATGCTAGACAATTGAATGTCTGCTACTTTTCAAATTCACCATCTGAAACTGAACTCATAAATTCTTCTTCCTCAACTGATACTCCACTGCAGAATTTCTAATTGTTAATAACGGATGCTCTCAATTGCCCAGTCACCCAGAACTTAAAATCTACTACTCAGTTTTGATTTACCACCTCCTGTCAAAACCTGGCAATCTATCCTCAAATACTCTCCCTTCAGAGGCAAATCTAGAAATATTAGATATTCTACTACTTAGGAATGTTTATTGATAAATCAAAGTCATTCTCCAGAGTAAGAGGGTTAATTATGCCCACAACCAAGAGATGATGGTCTTGCAAGGTCATTTAGTCTTTGCTCTATAGTCTTCATTAGTGTGCTCATTCTCTGCTTAGTTTTGAGGTAGCTATGGATATTACTAAATCCAGCATAGTTAATAAGCACAAAAAGCTAAAAGTGTTAATAAACAGAGGTATGTGATTATGGTGGAAATAAAATGAAGAGCTAAACATGTTAATAGAGTGAGAAAGTATGCTGCCCCCATGAATGGGACAAATCACTGAATAGTATGAATGATTCTAGAGTACCCACAACAAATCTTACAAGATGCTGTTATCTACATAACTGATAATGCTGCATCTATACAATTGATAATAATCAGCAAGTGACAAGGAAAAATGAGGAAATGGAAACACTTTTGAGTATGTGGTTAGAGTAGCATCAACGCTAGATGGCAAAACTTCAAACTCTTTAGTCAGGATCCTTTTATACTCTTAAATTTTACGAAAAATCCCAAAGAGTTTTTGCTTATGTGAACTATATTTATGAACAGTTATCATATTATAAATTAAAATTTAGAAATGTAAAAATTGATTTATTTAAAAATAAACCCATTAGATGTTAGCACATTAATTTTTCAATTAGAGTTGACATTCAATATTATTTTACATTAGTTTCAGGTATATAGTATATTGGTTATACATTTATATAATTTACAACATGATCCCCTCAATTAGCCTCTAGCACTATATAGTTATTACACTATCACAACGTTATTTTTTAAATAACTACATTTTCTCAGAAAAAGTAGCACTGATTTTTTTCAAATATCTTAAAGTCTGGTTTATTAGATCAGCTGAATTCCCTTATCTGCATTTGCATTGAGTCTGTTGCGGTATTACATTCAAGTAACCTTTGGAAAACTCTACCGAATATTTTTAGAAGAAGAATGGAAATGACAAATAATATCTTAATGCTGTTATGAAACTGTTTTGATCTCTTGGACCCTCTGAAAGTTTCCAGGAATCCCCAGGAGAGTCCCCACAGCACACTAAACCACTGCTTTAATGTTAAAGCAGGAGATGGTTAGGACTTTGTAGACAAGAACTTAAAGAAAGCTAAGTAAGGTGATGGGCTGCTATTTAAACTTCTACCCAGGCCAGAAAAAGTTGGTTTCCTATCTTCAAATGTGCACATCGAAGAGTACTAAAATTCACTTATCACTTAAAATAATATTAAAGGATAAGTGTCTATATAATGTGTGTGTATGTTGGCAGGGGGTGGGTTGGGGGGTTAGCTACCTCAACAAATTGGCAATGCAGATGTAACAGGTCTATTTAGGTAAAAGATAGTGAAGAAAATGTTTTAAATGTTTATCTGGACAAGAGGAACAGAGCCTGCTAGGGAGCTTCAGGGATTAGGGTTAGGTCTCCTTGCTGATAAAACAGGTCACACTAAACAAGCCGGCTAGGTGTTTTCATCCCTGGATTTAAGGCCTAGAATTGTGGGGGCCATCTTGAAATCATAAAGAGAGCTAGCTTAAGTATGGCAAAGCAAAAAGTTGAGAACGTAGGTCCTTGATGATGTCACTGAATTGATGAATAACCAATTCTGAAGCTGTCTTACTCCAGGATTCACTGTTTTGTTATTTTGAATAAATGTCCTTAGTGTTTAAGCTACTTGATTCAAGATTTTCTGATACATAAAATGAGTACCCACATAAAGACATCCCATAGGTAATTAAGCAGATCCAAATGAATGCCTCATCATTTCTTACAAATGTACTCTCTCTCTTGAAGTTCTCTGGCCAATGATGACATCATTTCAAAAAGTATAAAACCTGGGTGTCATCTTTGACTTCTGTGGTAGACTAAAAAAGGTCACTTCTCCAAAACATGTCCACGTTCAAGTCCCTGGACTTTACTGTTTTACATTAATATTTGAGAAATGTTTAATGACAAAGACTTTGCAGGTGTGATTAAGTCTCTTGAGATAGGGAGATTAGCCCAGATAACCCAGGTGAGCTCTAAATATAACCATTAGCATCCTTAGAAGAGATGGGCAGAAGGGGATTTGACCCACATATCAGAGAAGACATGGGCAGAAATTGGAGTGATGTGGCCACAAGCCATAGAAATCCCACAGCCACCAGAAACTGGGAGAAGCAAGAAATACATTTTTTCCTAGAGCCTTCAGAGGGTGTGGGTACCTGCCAATACAATGATTTCAACCCAGCAATACCTATTTTGAACTTCTGGCCTCCAGAACTGTGAGAGAATAAATTTGTTGTTTTAAGCCAACCAGTTTATGATAATTTATTACAATAGTCACAGGAAACTAATACAACTTTTATCTTTCCCTTTTCTTCCCAACACACTTAGACACTAAGACCTTTCTCTGATCCATTCTGTTTTCTCCATTAGCCGCTAAGACTACTTAAACAGCATCTTGAATGGTTTCCCTCCCTTTAGTGTCACCAGTTTTGAATAAATCCTGAATTATTCAAATATCCTCTAAAACACAATCATCTGAGTCCAGCACTAATTACCTTATGCCTTCGTTATCATACTGAACAAATCTTAGTAGCACTTTCTTTTCAGCACTTCATATACATAAAATCCTTAAGATAAGGCAGGCTGTTATCCTCCCATTATTGATAAGGAAATTGAAGCTCAGAGAATAAATGACTTACCCAAGGTCATAAGGCTAGTAAATAGCAATTTACATCCTGATGCTAAGCTTTCTTGCTTTATATCTCATATTCTTTCCGCTTTAGGCTGCTGTCCCAGTCAAAATGATTTTGGCTCATTTTTTGAATATACCATACAGATTTACGATTCCCCACTCTGGTCCCTTTTGGGAACTACTCCTTATTGCTCTCAACAGGTCAAATACTACTCTATTTTGTTCTTCCTTCCACCCTAGATGTCAGCAATACCTTCCATTTGATGTCACTTTTCAGATTACACTGTGTTTTTAAATATATTTTCTTTGGGTTTTAAAAACCTTACAAAGTAGTTGAGGAAACTCTTTAAAGACCAAGGAACATAAAGATCACAGAAAATAAATGGCCTAACAGGGGCTCAAAATCAGTAACTCTGACTTTAATTAAATCCTGTCCTCATTTTATTACTACACTATGCTGCCTTTCCCTCCACTGAACTCCTGTAATATTTTTTTGTCTTGACTACTGATCTGGCATTTGATATAAAACCAATTTAGGTTTACCAGAGTATGTACCCTGTCTTTCCAAGGATAATTCCAATATATTTTTGGAATCTATAATACTTGGTTCTTTAAAAATAATTTGTGTGCTTGAGATATAATTGATGCATATATTTAAAATGTACAATTTGGTCAGTTTTGACATATATATTATCACCACTATCAAGATAAAGAACATTTCCACGACCCCCATAAGTTTTTTTCCCTCCTGCCCCTTTCCAGGAGCCACTAGGTTCATTTTCTAGAATTTTATATAAATGGAATTGTACAATATATATATTTTCATACTGATCTGGCTTACTTCACTGATATAATTATTTCTGAGATTCATATGTGTTGTTAGGCTCAAGAATTTTTTGTTTCTTATTGTTGAGTACTATTACATTGTATGGACGTACATAATATGTTTACCATTTAACCGTGGATAGACTTTTGTTTCCAGTTTAAGGCTACTGTAAATAAAGCTGCTATGAACATGAGTGTATAATTCTTCATGTGGATACATCAACAGAAGTTTTTAATCATTGCTATTTCTACACCATTTACATGTGTTATACTCTTAACAGTAACACTGATTATTATAGTGCAGTGATTCTTAACTGGGCATCCCTTTTTGGCCACAAAAACATCACTGCTCTATTATGCATTAGAGTATTTTATGTACAATAGGTGATCAATTAGTCATTTACAGATCTTGCTTTCCTATATATCATTTTCATATGCCACTTGAAGGAAGAGACTGAGCCTGTGTGTATTCTATAACTGCCTAACACAGAGAGGGCATTTAAAAAATGTTGAATAAATGTTTGTGGTTTATGGTGCTTATTTCTGGAATAAACATATTCTTTTATGTTCGATCACATCATTAATAAAAGTACAACAGCAAGGGGTGAACAAAAAAAAACATGAGACAAAATATATGAAATATCTGAAAGAGTTTAACATATATAACAAGCAAACGTTTTATAGAAAACCTGTTAACACAGCAGGTTTAAGAATGGAAGAGACCTGACTCAAAGTAAAAACTTCATGCTAAAATTATATAGAAAATTTATGAGTTGACCAGTGAAAATGACAACTTAACTACTTCTCTATAAAGTTACTGTTAAAATAAGATGATTTTCACTATTATTTTCTTTACAAATATTACAGTACCTTGTATTTTAAATCATGTTTTAATAAAACTTGTCACTCCATTGTCAATTAAACAAAAACAAATTTTCATATTTGTTCATGAAAGGAACCAGTTTGTAGATGGATTCACATTAAGTACTCATATTTGAGAATATGCTTTTACTTACTCTTAACACTAATAAAAATGTACATGACCTTTATTTGACAATGGCTTATTTCCCAAGGGTTTTCCTTAAGTGTTGATTAAGTTTTCAGGAAGAATTCCAAATGGGTTAATGTATCTGAGTTATTAAAAAAAAAAATCATTTAAATTTATTTTTAAATTTAAAAAATTCAATTACTGTTGACATTCAATATTATTTTACATTAGTTTCAGGTGTACAGCACAGAGAGGTTAGACATTTATATCCATTTAAATTATATAACAAGCTATTTTTTAATCAAATAAAGATTTTAATCATTTTACTACATAAATAAGTCCTTTCTAGTTTAGATCTTTGAAAAGGATTGAGATTTACCTGGAGTTAAATGATAACAATTAAACCAATAATGTTAAATCATTAGAATTTCTTCTCACCACTGGTAGCCACAGTTGCATATGCTGATTGTTCATTTCTCTATAAGGGAGGAATATATATTGAGTAACTCCCACCAATTGTCTTTATGTCACTCTGGAAAAAGATTTTAAAAATCCAATTATAAATGAGGAAACATAAGGTTAATTTGCTCACAGTCCTATAAATAATAAATAATAAAAAAATAGGATTTGAACAGAGGTCTGTCTGACTAAAAAGTTACAATACCAGTCCCTCCTCCCACCCCATCATGATACCATTTACAAGAATTCAATCGTAGTACTTAAGGGATATCAACTATTAACATCAAATCTTTATTATTAAAAAGAAAACTCGAAGAAAAGGCATATCTTCTCATTCATTCTTTTGGATCCTCAATGTGAGCAAGTAAAATTCAAGTCAGCTTTAGTCAATCAACATTTAAAGAAGTTTTTTTTTCTCTCAAGAGTTTTTAAGTGTTCACATTAAGTACTCAAAAGTTCCACTGTGTTATGTTTTAAAGTATGTACAAAAGTATACAGTGGCTTTACCCAACATGCCTTTGCACGAATGCCAACCTTAAATGTGTCTTGGTATGGACTGTACCGTGTCCCTCCCCCAAAATATGCTGCTGAAGTCCTAACCCCCAGTACCTGACAACATTACCTTATTTGGAGACAGGCTCCTTATTAACGTAATCAAGTTAAACTGAAGTAATTAGGATGTCCTTATACAAAGGGGAAATTTGAAGCCAAACTTGTACACAGGGAGAACGCCATGTGAAGACTGGAGTTATGCTGCCACAACCCAAGGCACTCTGAGAAGCAAGGAAATGGACCTAGAACAAATTCTTCCCTCATAAGGAACCAATCCTGCCAACATTCAGATTTCAGACTCTTAGCCTCCATAACTGTGAGACTAGCAATTTCTCTTTAAGCCACCCAGTTGGTGGTACTTTGTCACAGCAGCCCTAGCAAACTAATACATCTGCTCTTCAAAATAATGCAAAATTTAACAGCATTAAATTTTAATGGACTAAACATTTCAACTAAAAGAGAGACTGGGATTAAAAAAGCAAGCCCAACTATATGCTCTTTATAAGAAACCCACTTTTACAGCATAATGGTTAGACATTTATATAATTTACAAAGTGATTTCTCCTGATTAGTTTAGTGCCCGCCCAGCACTATCCATAGTCATTACAATATTATGACTATTTTCACTATGCTATACTTCACATCTCCATGACTAGTCTGTAACTACTAATTTGTACTTCTTACTACCTTCACCGTTTTTGTCCAGCCTCCTAAACTCTTCTCGTTTGGCAACCATCAGTTTGTTCTCTGTATCTATGAGTCTGTTTCTGAAATTAATATAAAATAATATTGAATATCAACTGCAATTGAAAAAATTTAAAAATTAAAAAAAATAAAATTGCATTAACGGTACAAAAAAAAGAAGCCCACTATAAATAAAAAAAGACACTTCGGTTAGGTATGTTAGAAGATACGCCATGCAAACAAAAAGTATAAGAAGGCTGGAGTTGGCTATTTTTAATATCAGTTTGACTTCAAGACAAAAAAAACAGCACCAGAAATACAGAGATGTATAATAAAAAATGTGCAGGTACCTAATAACAAAGCTTCAAAATACAAGAAACAAACATTGGCAGAATTAAGAAGAAAGACAGTTGAAAATAATAGTTGGAAATTTTAATACTCCTCTTGGTAACTGACAGAACTGGGAAAAAGAAAAAAATTAAAGATATAAAAGATCTGAACAATACCATCAACCACCTAGATCTGACCGATATTTATGATGCAAAATATACATTCCTTTCAAGAGCAACATGGTATGTTCACCAAGATAGACCATATGATGGGCCATAAGACAAATCTTAATAAATTTTAAAGGAATCAATGTATACAGAATATGTTTTATCACAATAAAGAAATTAGAAATTGATGAGTTATCAAGAAAACTCCAAATATTTGAAATACAATATACTTCTAAATAAGCCATAGGCTGATCAAAGAATCAACAAGAGATATTGGAAAGTATTTTTAACTGAATCATATTGAAAATACAACATTATCGACATTTGTGGAATGCAGCTAAAGCAGTGCTTAGAGTAAAATTTATAGTACTATCTATGACTAAAAAGGTCTAAAAATTACTGGCCTGCCACCACACTCTACCACCTCATATCCACTAGGATGGCTATTATCAAAATAAAAACAACACAAAAAATCCAGAAAATAACAAGCATTACAGCAAGGATATAGAGAAATGAAAGCCTTGTGCATTGTTCATGGGCATGCAAGTGTAGAAACTATGGAAAACAGTGGGCTGGTTCCTCACAAAATTAAAAATAGAATTACCATATAATCCAGCAATTCTACTTCTGGGTATATATCCCAAAGAACTGAAAGTAGGAAGTAGGCACATAACTTCTATTTGTACACAAATGTTCACAGGAGAATCATTCACAATAGCCATGGACAGATAAGTGGATAAACAAAATGTGGTATATACATACAAAGTAATATTATTTAGCCTTAAAAAGGGAGTAAATTTCGATACTTCTGATATGTGCTTCAATAAGTATAAATCTTGAGAACATTATGCTAAGTGAAATCAGTCAGTCACAAAAAGACAAATAATGTCTGATTCCAATTATATGAGATCTCTGGAGTAGTCAAATTCAGAGACAGCAAGAAGAGTGGTTGGCAGGGAGAGGGGAATGAGGAGTTATTGTTTAATGGACAGTTTTGCAAAATGAAGAGTTTTGGAGATGCATGGTGGTAAGGCTGCTTAACAAAGTAAATGTACTTTATGCCACTGAACTGTACACTTAAAAATGGTTACAGTGGTAAGTTTTTAATGTGCATTTCATTACAATTAAAAAAATATGGCCAAGTCTTCTACCTTAAGAAGCCACAAAAAGAGGAAGACAAACCCAAAATAAAGAGAAGGAAATAAAGTGCAAAGATAAATGAAACAGAAAATAGACAAGCCACAGGAAAAAAATTAAAGCCAAAACTTGGTTCTCTGAAGAGATAAGCAAAATTGATAAGCTTCCACAAAAAGAGGAAGAGAAACCCAAAATAAATAGAAGGAAATAAAGTGCAAAGATAAATGACATAGAAAATGGACAAGCCACAGGAAAAAAATTAAAGCCAAAACTTGGTTCCCTAAAGAGATAAGCAAAAAGATAAACCTTTAGCTAGACTTAGCAAGGAAAAAAAGAGAAGGAAAAAGGGGTGGGACTCCAGAAGGAAAACCTGGGAAAGATATATACAGAAGATCAGGATGGTGGGAAGTTCCGAATTACAAGGGTGTAAAGTATTTCAAGGAAGAGTGGTTGACAGTGTCAAATACTGGTAAAAGGTCAAAGAAGATATAGACCAAAGTCTATTCAATTTAGCCACAAGGAGTTACTGATGATCTTATAAAAACACATAAAAAAGAGGTAGCAGAGTTAGATGCTAGATTGCAATAAACAAAGATAAAGAGTATTCAGAAATGAGGAAGTGAAAATTGTGAGTATAGACAATTCAATCTTAAGTTTGGTTCTAAAGACAGAGCAAGGGGTTAGCCAGAGAGAAATAAAGGCTCAAGGGAGGACACTGGTATTTTTGTACAATGGGAGAAACTAGACAAATTTCCCCCCAGATATACTTTTTAATTGTAGTAAAATATACAGAGAATGTTCTGATTGTTGTTGGAAAAAGACTCAAAGAAGAAAAAGTTAAAGATACATGAACAGGTGACAGCAGATAGCATCAGGTCTCTGGATATGTAGAAAGGAACTGGATTCAGTGCATGAGTGAAAGAATTAGCCTTAAACAGATGGAAATCCAGTGATAGCAAAAAAGAGGAGAAAAAGTGTCAAGTTACAGTTAAGTTTATAGATGGATAGTAAGAAGGAGTACGAGTTCTTGTCTGATAGCTTTGGCTTTTATTTCTCTTTGAAGTTATAGGTAGAGGCACACTGTTCAAAAGAGAAGAGTTAAAGTAGAATTTTGAGAAAAATGAAAAATGAGAAATATGTGGAAAAAAGAAAAAGAAGGATGGCTAAGAGGCGTTGAAGACCCAAATGAAACTGGAGACCACAAATTTGTAGTGGCAATAATCAATAGCTTTGAATCGGTTTCTAAAAAATTAATTACAAAAATCATTAGTTAATAGTTAATACTTACACAGTACTTAATACATACCAGACATTTTTTAAAGTACTTTTTACATATTAAATAATTTAATTTTCACACAACCTTTAGAGATAGGTATTATTTAGTATCTGTATTTTATCAGTAAGGAAAATGAAGCACAGACAAGTTAAGTAATTAACCCAAGGCAACGCAATTAGTAAGTATCAGAGTCAAGATTTGAACGTAGGTGGCTGCATAGTTTGTGCTCTTAATCCTATGCTGTACTGCCTCTCAAAGTAAAGCTAAGTAAACCTAGTTGAAGAAAACTGAAAGAAATGAGGAAGAAACAATACCAGGTAGGCTAAAAACAGAGAGACAGTGATACCAGTAAGTAGAAATAACTCTCACAGAAGTATGATTTGTAGTATTATATTGCACATAAAAGGCACCAAAGATAAAAGAAACTGTCCTCATACAGCAATGGAAAGCCACAAAAAGTCAATGAGCAGTGTTGGAAGATCTAGAGCAGTAAGGGAGAAAAGCAAAGAGCCAAGGAAAAGGTAAAACCCAGAGAGTCAACATGGAAAAAGGAGAAAAAGGTAAAAGTGGAAGAAAACACATAGACATGCACTAGTAAAAGAGAAAGATGAAATGGAAGCAAAGCAAGTATGTCTGTGTCTCTAAAAACTCTTACATTTTTTTCTTTCTTTGGACCGAAGATTTCCCTAATTTTATCAAGGAGCATAAATAAAATATTTAATAGAGAGTACTAATGAATATGCTTGCTTAGTAAGAGTAGGCTAGGATCAGATATTTAGCAGGTTAAGAAAGAAGAGAAAATTATTTTAAAAAAGTATTAAAATTGCTTCAAGACCGGAAGGTAGCAGTTCCACAAAATCTTGATTCCAGAAATTTATAGTCTTGGTTATATGCTACCCAAAGATGTTTGTAGTTATGATAAATGCATCAAAAACTATCAAAACCAAATGAATAGCATATCATGTCAACAAAAAGAAATATACGATTTAATACCTGTAGAAGGATAGCGCGATAGAATACTGAAATGGCAAACTAATTGGGTATCAAACATACGTAATTTTAAGGTTTTCTTTTAAAACTATAAAGTTATTCAAATGGAAGAACATTCAATGTAGAGATAAGGAAAATGTTCTCCAAGAAGAATGAGACATTAGTAAGTTTCATCCACCAATTTTCGCTCATATAAGAGAATTATCAATGTGAAATACGGCGATACAAGTCAGTGATTTACTGCAGGATCAGTTATGTAAAAATGTGCTAGCTAAGGTCATCCCAGGCAATAATAATAAATGTTAGAGAAAAAATTAATGTTAATACTCAATGTGCCCTTCAAGCAAGAGTATAATATAAATCTAATGCATCTTTATATTTTTAAAGGCACATATACAATTGTTATTTTAGATTCTGTGACTAAGAATCTAGAGATTTCTAGCTAGTTGCCTAAAATGGAGTGAAGTATTTTTAATGTTTCTAAAGAACAATGAAAAATTAATGTGGCTTTCAGCTTAACAGGAAATAAATTTCAAGCAATCATTCTGAGGTACATGAAGAACTATCTGTTTCAGTCATGAATGTGTTGGCATTTAAAGTGAAAACAGCCCATAAAGCTTATATAAAGAGCATGCTCAATAGTAGTCAACAAAATACAAGAAACGACAGGGGGAAAACATATATACACATATATATTCAATATATGAAATATTCATACATATTTAAAAATTATAGCTGGAAGGAACCTAATTAATTAGGAGCCCCCTAACTAATAAAGAAAACCTCTTTACAATAGTCTTAGATGCTTGACCATTTTCAGTAACAAAAGTTTTATCCTTTACAAGGCCAAGAAGACTTACTAAAAGTTGAATAAAAAGACCATTGTAAACATAGAGGGCATAGCAGGTTATTGGTTTTTATACAACTGTGAATGTTTTATAATGAGAATATATTTTAGTCATTCCAATGTTTTATTATAAAAAATTTCAGATACAGCAAACTCAAAGAATTTTACAGGTTAATGCCTGAAGAGCTAGACCTAGACTCTACCATTAATGTTCTACTATACTCGTTTTATCACATATCAATCCATCAATCCAAAATGATTTTTGATGCTCTACTTTAAAATACCTATTAAAATGGTATTTAATGCAGTTTCTGAAGCAAGGTCTGATATACTAAGGATGTGTAATACACATGACAAGCACACAGGCCTCTTGGCAATCTTCAGTGTTGCTACAGGACAAAAACCAGTCATGTAGTTCCTTTAATTCAAGGTGAATAAAAATATATTGAATTTTATGACACATTACATTTAGTTGTCAGCTGTAGCAAAGTAGTTCAGCACTAACTCTGAAGACCAACAGACTCAAGTTTAAAACCTGGATATTGAGCATGCTCCTTACTTGCTAAATAAGACATCAGCAGCGGTATCTATGGGTTAATGTGAGATTTAAATGAGATGATGGATAAAATGTTTAGCACTGTGCTTTATTTATCGAAGGTTTCAACAAAAGTTAGTACTATCATCACCATCATTATTATTTCATTCAATCTAACAGAACAGGCTCTAGCTGCTCTGAGGTTATACATATCTATGCTACTATTAGTGGCCTTTTTTTCATCACCTTATGTGTTCTAAGAATCTTGGGCAGTCTACTTTACTGAGATAAAAGACAGAATGAGGGTGAATGGATCCAAAGCACACACATTCTTCATTTTCCCACTCCACTTTCTAAAGGAAACAGATGCCCTTTATTTTACTAAAGGCAGTGGTGGTGCACACATAAAAACGCATTCGCTTTTCAGCATCTGGCTGATAAACTGCCTTACTGTTTATTTTAGATAACCATTGACCCCTCTCAAACTCATACTTAAAGACATAAATATAATTTCTATTAAATTTTGCCAATCCAAAAATGTCCAAATGCCTTTTATATTTGCAGATTATATATATGTCAGTTTCATCGTGCATACAAGTAGGTGGATTCATAAAACTACCAACTACATACATGCCTCTTTAAAGAAATGGTTTTCAAGAAAAACTTGCAAAATCAAGTTTGAAATCTACTTCTCTGCTTACCTCTAAAGATTAGTCTTAGTGCTTTTCTTTGCCAGAGGAATCATAATCTAATTGCAAAATTTAAAAGCAGTACTCCTATATTGCTTCAAGTAACATACTTTGGTCACTGCTAATCTTTCTGTAGTTAAGATATATGAGAACATAATAGCTATTAAAAGGTATGGCAAAGGTAAAGAATATTTTGTCTTAGAAACTAATTTGAGTGAGGCTTCTTTAAGCATACTTTAAAAACATTATTTGAACTTTTGAACCATGTATATATTTTACATATTCAAAAATAACACTGAAAAAAGAAAACCCTAAAATAAAAAAATGAAGCCAACGAACCATATCAAATTGGTAGCATAACCAAACAGAGCAAAGTATTTCAAGTGACTTCTGAACACAGTTAATTTAAGTACTCTGATTATATACATCTTTCATGTAATATATTCTAAGGAGAAAAATGCTAAAGAAAAAAATATATATCTTAAACTTGACTTGGAAGTTTACTGTGAGTAGTAATATCAATTTTGAAATGATTTTAAAAATTAACATAGGATAAAGTATGTTAATTTTTTTAGGTACCAAGATTTTCATCTAAGACAAAGAGAAAATTAGATAATCAAAGAGGTCAAGGGAAAGTCTGTTATGTTAAATGTGAACTGGATATATCACTATGAACTTATGATTCATAAATTCAAATTTAGTTCTTTCCTCTGCAAGGGCCTAAAAGCAATGACACTCCAGCAGCAATGAATACACCAAACACCTAGATCTTAGTTTCTATACCATTTCTCACTAAAAAGAACCAAGACTCCTTAGATAAACAGCCCATTCCAGATATGAAACAAAGAAAGTAACAAGGCAAGCTGAGGATAATTAATGCCAAAAAGCACTCTAAGACTAATGGAGAGCAGGAGTGTTGAAAGAAACAGGAGCCTGCTTGAAAGGGCTCCTATTGTCCAAATTTGAGACAATTTCTTATTTAAAAAAAAATGACTGTAATAGTTATTTAAAAATGCATAAATTAAAACTCACAAGCCCATAGTCATAGCTTCGTTAAAAAGAAAAAAAAAATCTCATTTGCCACCACTGGGGGTGACTATTTCCCCAGCTCTTTACTCTGAATATTGACAATTAAAGAGAAGAAATTAAACATTTGCTCTGCATTTCTAGAAGAAACTTTAGTTCACCTCTAGTTAATAAAGGAAATCTTCCTTACAGAAAATCTCCAGTAAAATAACTGATGTGAGTTACCTATGGGTGCTAAAATCACTAAGCAAAAGTCAAAGACAGGATATTCGCTTGGTGTTCAAGTACTACCCCAAGATTACATACAAATCACAAAAAGGTAAACTACACCTTTGTAATATATCTGGTAGTCACTTTAATCAAGTGGTCACATTTAGCATCATTAATAGTGTGGCAAGCTGACATATGATGCAAAATGAAGTACACAACATCATCTATTAAACATTCTTGCCAACAAAAGTTTAACTTTAAGCTAATCAAGCTTTTCTTTAGACCTGACTTCCAGTAACAGGAAATTCAGGGGGACAGAGGAAATAAATTAAATGGCACTATAGGGAAACAGACAAATCCAGAATGTGGGAGTAGTCTATAAGACAACTAATTTGGTCAATTGCCAGAGAAAAAGGAGATGGATACTATTTTTTTAAGGACTAAAGGCATAATCATCAAATGAAATGCATGAATCTTGACTGAATTCAGCTAGGGGAAGGGGTAAGATATCCTAAAGAGACTTTGGAATACTGAGGAAATTTGCATGTTGATAATTGGGGTTAGGAGAATATGCTTGTTTTTAGAGAATGCATGCATGATGTTTGCAACTTACTTTCAAATGGTTACACACTGAGAGACACAGAGAAAAGGGAGAAAAGAGGGGGAACAATAAGACAAAAATGTTAATCACTGACTCTAGGTAGTGGGAGTATTCATTTTTTTCTCAATTTCCATTGAGACTGAAATTTTTATAATAAAGTTTTTTTAAAAAACTGTACTGAGAGGTCCAGTAGAAAATACACCAACACTGGAATTATATCTGGGTATTAATCTCACCTCTATTACTTAACTAGATGTGTGGCCTAAGGCAAGTTACTTAATATCACAAGTTCTGTCTCATCTATAAAACTCAAGGAATAATATCTAAGTCATTAGGGTGTTCTGAGATTTAAGTACACTGTAAAATGCCTACCAATGTTGCACAAAATAAGTAAATCTGGTTTCTATAATTAATGTAATCATCCTAAAATACAAGACTACAGGGAAACATTCCTTTCATTATTTTCACTTTCCATGATAAGGAAACTACATTAGGTAAAATTAAATATCCACTGGCAGTCAATGTGAATGGGGAAAATGAAGATTTGTATAAAATTTTTTAAAATCCAATAATTCCAACTAAAACCCTAGGCAAAAGGAAACCATAAAAATCTCTTATCTATCCAAACTATTTGCCATCTATCAAATTATGAAGTTTACTTTTGGTATTAGCCTATATCCAAATAAAACAGTAAGAAAATAAGTGGAAGTCAAAGAGAATTTTTTTCCTGAACGCAACAGATCTACTCATCTACCCATACGTTTGAAAAAAATTTTTGCCTTCATTTTTATAAACAAGTTCCAATAAAGTACACAATTATTGGGCTTTATTCTAAATTCTGGTTAAGAGTCATATAACACGAGGATGTAATTTCCTTTCCTCAGTTCTAACGTACCTGTCATCTCACTTCAGGTAACCCATTTTTCTAGTTAGGCCAGCAAAAAATGACTAGATGCTGAGTGATCCTCAGGTAGGAATAGAAAAGAGGTGATTTTTTTTTTTTTTTTTAATAAGTGCCATCCTTTTTTTCCAATACCAGAGGAGAAAAAAAAAAAGCAGGGCACTAGAGGGGGAAAAACAGTCAGGTCTCGGGCTCCTTGCCTCGCCCAGGTGAGCGGAGGTAAAACCTCTGCCTTCTCTGGGTTAGGGTGTTGGGCAAATGGGCATGCAAACGACGGGAAGCACATCCTGGAAGATCAGGGTAATTTCTCCTGAACTGTGGAGCCCAAGACCAGTCTCCTCCCCGAAGAATTAAATGGACTCTGTGGGGTGTCTCCCGGGGCGGATGGGGGTGACCAGACCAAGCTTTCCTTTCCGTCCAGCGGCCAGATGGGGGACACGCAGTGTCAGCTCCTGCGCGGGCGCACCCCGAGGGCACAGGCGGCGAGCAGCGGCTGGCCAGTGCTCCCACTCGGGCCGGGCTGCCCGTTCGCCCTCCCCCACCCTCCCTCATTACCTGCGGGCGGCGGTGCCGGGGCCCGGAGGCCTGGTGCTCCTCCTCCTCCTCCCCGCCAG
>NW_006431288.1:410876-411161 GCF_000325575.1 Pteropus alecto
AGGGGGAGGGGGCGGAGCGCGCAGCTCGCTGCCTCTCTCCTCCCCCGGGAGGCTGAGGGGACCCTATCTCGGGCCGCCGCGCCTAGGCCCGTGGACGGCCCGTGGCTGGGGCATGGCGGCACACGGCAGCAGTGTGCCCGCGAGGCGAGAGAGTGCGAAGCGGCGGGAGGAAAGCGCCCGCGGCGCTCCGAGGAGCCCGAGGGGAGGAGCGAGAGGACGGCCGTTGGGGGCGGTTGGCCGGAGACAGGCGGCGGTTTAGGGAGCGCGGCGACGGCTCGCGTTTTC
>NW_006431288.1:411290-414258 GCF_000325575.1 Pteropus alecto
CAGCCTGTTTGGGGGCACTTTGTTTGTGTCCCACAATGCTCTGCGCGGGCGGCCGGGCTGGGGAACGGGAGAAGTGGGCGGGGCGGAGTGAACTCTGGGGAGGGGCGCGAGCTGGAGGAGGGGAAACGCATTTAGTGCGCAGGCGCAGAAGAGGCGGCTCTCGGTCGTTGGGACTTGAACTGCGGGAGACTAGGTCTGCTTACACACTCGTGGATTTCAACACTGTGCGCACCTTTGCGTATGTGTACACATGCAGTCAGTCTTACATTCATATGATGCATGAGTTCTGCTCAACTTGTCCTCCTTTTAGCTGTTTCTTCAGTCTGCTCCTCGCTTGCACTGACAGAAGCATTTCTGGGCATGGTTCACGCTTCTTGGTTTTTTTTTTTTTTTTTTAACTAAAAACGAAAGAAACTGGTGTTTCTGTTTTCTCCAGTGGTTTCTGTAGTGGGCCTGAACCGGAACAACCTAGCCCCTTTCTCTCGGTGAGGGCGGTTAGCTGGTAATCGCCCATACTTCACACTCGGAAACAGGCCTGCGAAGAGGATCCCGGATTTTGTGCCGCCTTTGCACCCGCTGGCATTCTCTCAGTGCCCTAAGATTGCTCTGGCATTTCCCTGAGCGACCTGGCGAGACGTACAGTTCGGAAATGATTGGAGAAAGCGACTCTCAAGTCTGTCTCTTGCCTCTACACGGGGTACCCACAGCTTGGAATCTCACTTTGTTACACCATCACTTCCCTAGCCTTTCAGCGGATGGAGTGCGAGGGGCAACTCGAAGTGGCCGGTACTGCCTGGGAGGGGTTTAGAGTTCTTGGTTAACTCAAAATCATGTAAAGTGTTAAAACTTCTAGGACCTTAAATCTTAGCTTCCCCAGACCTGGTAGGCATGCGCTCGGGACCCAGACGAGGTGGTAGAGGGTCCTCGCGCCAGCAGGCGGAAGTGTCCTTAGATGAAGCCCTCCTGCAGGGTTCCTATAGGTGGAGTGAAGTGCCTCTAGGTCGGGAGGCCCAGAGCGCCTAGGGCGCTCTCATTTGCATACTTTGTTTTCCTACGACTCCAGCTTTTAAACCGAAAGACTTCTCTCCAAAGGACTTTGTGCAAGGTGATTGACTTCCACTTGAAGTACAGTGAATTTTTCTTCTTGACATCTTACATTAATTCCCTCCCTGAGACACAAGCAGCCAAGTACCCTAGCACATGAATTCTAACAACTGAAATCATTTTAGAAATAAATTCAATAAAATGTCTCATTTTATAGTCTTTTGCATTTTCAACAAATTTTCAAGTATACATAATATTTAATTCTCATAGGAACTGTAATACATAGGTTTGACTATTTTTCCTACCATTTTAGAGATGAGGAAAACCAGAAAGATGAGAATTAGGCCCAGAAAGTTTTGTGCTGAGGTTTGTAAAAGAGGAAGAAAAAGGTGGAATGCTTACCCTATGAAAGCAAGGCGCAGGAAGGCACAGGAGCCCTCATTCTGTCTTTTATCTCAGTAAAATAGACTGCCCAAGATTCTTAGAACACATAAGGTGATGAAAAAAAGGCCACAAATAGTAGCATAGATATGTATAACCTCATAGCAGCTAAAGCCTGTTGTGTTAGAATGAGTGAAATAATAATGAAGCCCTGGTAGAGTGTGTGCTAGAGTATATGTGCAGGTAAAAATTAGAGAAGAATCAGGGTGGGAACAAAGTAGTGTTAACAAAAATTCGACCAAGTAAATCTGCAGATCTAATTGGCTTTGTGGAGCAATTCATGAATCAGGCATTCATCCTGTCTAGCAAACTTTCCATATAATATAGAAAGTTTCTATAGGCAGAAACTGGGCAGAACAAGAAAGTTATCAGCAAAAGAAAAAAGACTGTCTCAAGCAAGGTTACCTTCCCTTAGGGGAAGGCTGAATTGCCTCAGCCTTCCCTTGGGGGTTGGAATGGGCCTAGGTGATAGATGACCTCATTGGTATTGACCAGTAAATTCCTGACTGGCAGACTAAGATTACATTCCTGGAGAAGGAACTGCAGTTAGGTCAGGTATTAAATCTAGGTTTGGAGCTCATGGGCTTTAGCCCAAATGACTCCATTTTAGGCCTGTGGTTTTCTCTTTAACAGTAGTCAAACATTCTGTCTACCTTCCCTAGGGCATTTAATAGTACAGTCAATAAAAGACCATTAGGGAAGTCTTTATTAAGTGTTTCTCAAGGGAGTGAGGTGGCAGCTCCTTTTCATGGTAAAACAAGCAGAGCTGACAAAAAATAGCCTTCCTTAGATTGTTCTCGTCTCCTCTATCTTTTCCCCTCTGTTTTATGCTTTTCTATTTTTCATGTTACATTTAAAAAAATTATCCTCCTCCTTTTCCCCTCTGTTTTATGCTTTTCTATTTTTCATGTTACATTTAAAAAATTTATCTTCCCCCTACTCCCAACCCCAGGTCTGGAGAATCACTTAACCAACATGTGACTGTTGGGCCCTTAGGACACAGTGCTAGATAGCAGATGTGAGAAAATACAAAGATTAACTATGTAAGAGCCCTCTTCTCTGTTTTGACTTTGGGCAGGGTCAGTTTCTATGGCTTCTGCAGCCTCCCACCTTTTTCTTCCTGGGCTAGTAGTGACTTGCTTTTTCGGTTAGTGGAATACATACACCTTCCTTTGACACTAGGTTAAGTAATGCTGCTAGGAGGATTTTATGAAACTGGAATCTCGCACACAGGTGAAACCAACATAGACAGTATGAGGAAACTTTAATTATTAACCTGGTTTAGATGATTCTGAGGAATTCAAATCATAGGCAACAGGGTTTTTATTTCAGCCTTTTTTTTTTTTTGCAGGAAAAAAAGGACACTTTCTCATGGTAGCATTAGAGCTGAATGGGAAGTTTGTTACTTAGTCCTCTACTTATTTTAGAATGTTTCCACTCAACAGAAAGAGCTCTACTCCTACTTGAATAATTCCAATGAAGG
>NW_006431288.1:414447-414732 GCF_000325575.1 Pteropus alecto
TTCTCCATTCATTGCCACCATCCTAATCTAAGACACCAATAGCTTGTGCCTGTTGAGTTGAAATATTGCTTATCTGGTTTCTCAAATACACTCTTGCTTCTCTTCCTTTTCTACATGGTAGCCGCCTAACGATGGCTTCCTATTATAGTTAGGATAAAGTCCCAAGATTTCACAACACTACACAGTTTGGGCCCTTTCCATATTTTCAACTTCATCTCTCATCATACTCTTTCGGAGAACATGTCAGTCACAGAGTTTTTTGTCACATCTAAAATACCACACTCT
>NW_006431288.1:414749-424088 GCF_000325575.1 Pteropus alecto
CCTTGTGTGAAGAAATACTTTATTCCTTAGCTAATTCCTCTCAATCTTCAGATATTATATATATATATCTTTATTGAGATATAATTCACTACCATAGAACTCACCCATTTAAAGTACATAATTCAGTGGTTTTTAGTATATTCATAAAGTTGTACAACAATTTTCACAGTAAGTTTTTGAACATTGTCGTCACCCCAAAAAGAAACTTTTACCCATTAGCAGTCTCTCATCTTCCCACCAACTCCTCAGCAATATGTAACCACGAATCTACCTACTTTTTCTGTCTCTACAGATTTGCCAATTCTAGAAATTTCATATAAATGTAATTCAGAGCTCTTCTTGACCACTACTCTGAAGTAGGCCACCTTCCCTTGGCTCCCGAGATTACATTAGATCCCATGGTTTATATTCTGAGAGCTTCTAATTACCACTGTAGTTCTAATAACTCTTGTCATTCACCACTGTAATCCCAGAGCCCAGCACAGTGTCTAGCACATAATAGGTATTTAAAGTATATTTAACGGTACAATGCCAAGATATGGAAGCAACCTAAAGGCCCATCAACAGACGATAGGTTAAAGAAGTTATGGTTCATATATACAACGGAATACTACTCAACCATTAAAAAAAAATGAAATCCTACCATTTGCAATGACATGGATGGACCTAGAGGTTATTATGCTGAGTGAAATAAGTCAGACAGAGAAAGATAAATACCATATGATTTCACTTATATGTGGAATCTAAGGATCAAAAAGAAAAAACTAATCAAAAACAGACTCACAAATATAGAGGACAATCTGGGGATGGCCAGAGGGGAGCAGGGTTGAGGGGCTGGGAGAATGGGGTGAAGGGTTAAAGAAGTACAAATTAGTAGTTGATAGATGGTCACGGGGATGGAGAGCGTGGCATAGGGAATGCAGTCAGCAGTAATGTAATGGCTAGGTGGAGAGCCAGAGGAGAGAAAGAGCAATTAGGGGCATCATTTTATAACTTATATAAACATCTAACCAATGTACTGTATACTTTAATAAAATAAAATTTAAAAAGGTATATTTAATGGATGAATGAGTCAATGATGAAATAAATGAAGGTGGAGGCCAATTTTATCAGCTAGTAGAACAACTTCCTAAAACATGTGATGTCAGGGAAGAAGCTTGTGCTTTAATAAACCTACCTATTCCTCTGCAAGAAGCTGGAATATCCAAGATTAAAAATCTTTCTGATTTTTGAAGATTCTTTAGGTTTTAAGGATGAAACTATTAAAATGGGAATTGGTGGTTTAATTTTTTTTAATTCAAGAAAGAGAGCAATGGTTTGATATCAGTGATTTAATCTTAATGCTTATGTCTGCTGTCAGCCCCACCTCCCCATCAGCCACAACACAATTTTTATTCCCCTTCAGAATTCATAGCCGAATTTCTCAAAATTATTATCTGCACTTATTGTTCATTTTTGTACCTTCTTCTTTACTTCTCAGCTCTCTAATTTTCCCTTCACTCCACCAAAATGTATCTCCTTAAAGTCATCAATTATTTCTATGTTCCTGGTCCAAAGGACATTTTTTACCCTCACTCTACTGGACTTTCAAGCAGCATTTGGTTTTGTTGAGCACTCCCTCCAACTCGAAGCTCTTTCTTCCTTGTCTGACATTCTTCTTAGTTTGCATCCAAGGTTGAGAACTAGTGTTTATACTACCTTCCTAGGCCAGTGATTCTCAAAATGTGGTCCCCAGACCTACAGCATTGGCATCACCTGTCAAATTTTTAGAAATGTAAAAAAGTCATTTCTAGACCTACTGAATCAGAAGCTCTGAGGTGGGGACCCAGTGATTTGTATTTGAATGAACTTTCTAGGCAATTCGGATCCATGCTCAAGTTTGAGAACCAGTGCCCAGGTAATCCTATTTGCTCATATAAACTCTGAGTTATTGATTCTTAAATGTATACCACTAGGCCAGATCTCTACCCAGCTCCAGATCTACCTAACTGCCTATTATTTCTACTTTGCTTGATTGTCTTAGAGATGCCTCAGACTCAACAGGTTCAAAATACATTAATGGCATTTTTCTGTAAACATGGTTCTTACTCATTATTTTTTAAGTCACAAAAGAGTACCACTTTAAATCCAGACACAAAAATCAAACGCAGAGTCATCCCTGACACTTCCCGCACACTTATCCTTGTCAAATGTCCAATTATTATTAACATATCAATTTTACTTTCCAAATTTCTTTTTAAAAAAACACCCTTTATACCATGGAGAATTTCAAATATATATAAACAATAGAAAGAAGACTCTTAAAAAATTTAAGCATGTACCTATCACCTAAGCCCCTGAATCCAACCAATGGCCAATCCATTTTCCCCTTCCCATATTATTTTGAAGCAAATCCCAGAAATTATCTGATTTTATATATAAATATTTTAGTCTATCTTACTAATAGATGTAAACAAACTCCACAATGCCATTATCATAATCATTATTACAATGATTTCTTAATATAAAATATCCAGTTAGTATTCACATTTTCAATACTTACTATTACTTTTTCTCTTTTTTTTTTTTTTTACAATTTGTTTTAGTGAGGAGCTATACTGTGTTTGACTGGTATATCTTTTAGGTCCTTTGCATTTTTTTCTCTTGTTTTTTCCAGTAATGAAAATTTTTTCTTTAAGGAACCGGGTTGTTTGTCTTGTAGTTTTTGCCATAATTTTGTCAGTGGCATCCCCATAGTATACTTTAATATGTTCCCCCATCTTCTGTATTTTCTATAAACTGGTAGTAAGGTCTAGATGTTTTATCAGATTCAAGCTGAATTTTTTGGCAAGATATCATCATAGGTGCCATATATTTTTCCATTAGGAGACCCAATGTGTGCTTCTCTCTTTTTGTAATGTTAACTGCTATCGATGAATAATGCCTGAATCAATTCATTCATAAGGAATTTTAAAATGGTGATGTAATTCCCCCATTCTTCATTCATTAGCTGCAGTGTTTCTACAAAGCGAAATCACCCCTCACCAATTATGTAATTACTTAATGGTTTAGTTTATGTATGAAAGCAAGATAAATACCTGATTCTTTCTCTTTTATGAAATATCTTGCAATCCTGTCTACTTGTCTCATTTTCAATGTCTACCATCCGTGATCAAAAATTCTTAACCTAATCTCCAAGACGTTGAATCTTTAGTATCTGACTCATTTTGCAAGGTCCTGTGTAATCTGGTCCTGCCTACTTCTCCATCCTCATTTTATGACACTTTCCTCTTTCTTTTCTCACTATATCCAAGACATAATGACCTTTCTTCATTTCCTAAGTCAACAAGACATTTCTCACTTCTGGGCCTTTGCACATGACCCCTCTCCCTGATAACCTTCCTCCAACATCCTTTTCCCTTACTAACTTACTGCATGCCCTGGGGTGCAATTTTTTTCTTTTTCCCCAATAAATCTTTTTGGTGACAAAATATTTAGTCGATACTATTTTTCAGTTGACAATAGCATAGTGATTAGACATTTATATAACTTACAAAGTGATCTGCCTAATAAATCTTGCACCCACTTGACACCATGTACAGTTATTACAATACTATTGACTATATTCCCTAAGCTGTACTTTATATCCCGTGACTATTTTGTAACTGCCAAAATTTATACTTCTTAATCCTTTCATCTTTTTCACCTATCCCCCAACCTATCTTCCTTCTGGTAACCATCAGTTTGTTTTCTGTATCTATGAGTTTGCTTCTGTCTTGCTTGTTCTTTTATTTATTTATTTATGGGTTTGTCTTTCTCTGTCCAACCTGTTTCACTTAGCTCAATACCCTCTAGGTCCATCTATGTTGTTGCAAATGGTAAGACTTTATTTATTTATTTATTTTTGGCTGAGCGATATTCCATGTTATTATAGTTGTTAGTTCTTCTTTAAGACTTTACTTAACTGCTTATTGCTTTCATTGGGGCGGGGGTGGGAGGGAGGACAGTGCTTGTTAATAACCCAAACTAGAAATCATTTGTGGTTAGGAGTGCGATATAATCATTTGCCAAACTTGTAATAGATGATCATCTTTAAATCAATGAAACATTGCCTACTGGTGGGTAATAAAGAATAGAACTCTCTGTAGCAGCGATCTAGATGGGTAAGTTAAATAAGATAAGGATGGACCATTGGGTACAGCAAACCAAAGTAATTGATGACTTTAACCATCTTATTTAATAACAATTAATCTCACTTAACAGTTCCATTAAGTGTGTTCCTAATGCCGGCTAGTAATTATACTGCATTTTCCTAGTCAATTCATTATTTTGTTTTCCTAGATGACTATTTACTAACATCTCCTCTTCTGTCAAACCTCCATTATCTTCTTCTCTATTCTCATTCAAAATTGCTGACTAGTATAACATTAATGACCACAAATGTAATAGCTTAAAACAACACAAATTTATTATCTTAGAGTTCTATAGGTCAAAAATTTGACACAGATCTTACTAGGCTAAAAATCAAGATGTAGGCAGAGCTGAGTCCTTTTCTGGAAGCTCAAGGAGATAATCTATTTCCTTGCCTTTTTTAGCTTTTAGAGACCACCTGCATTCCTTGCCTTATGGTCTCCCTTCTAAGTGTAAAGTCAGCAACTATCTGACCCTTTTTGCATTGCCACATATTACTCTGAACCAATCTTCTGTTTCTCAATTCCACATTTGTGGTAACAGCTACATTGAAGATATAATTCACAAACTATACAATTTACCCTTTTAAAGTATACAATTTGATAGTTTTAGTATATTCATGGAATTGTGCATTTTTCACCAACAACCAATTATAGATTAGTTTTCATCATTCCCCACAGAAACTCTTTAGCAGTCACCCTTTATTCTCCCCATCCAAAACCTCTAGCAACCACTTATCCACTTTCTATCTCTATCAATTTGCCTATTCCAGACATTTCATATAAATGGAACCATACAATATGTGCTCTTTTGTGCCTGGCTTTTACTTAGCATGTTTTCAGGGTTCATCCATATTGTAGCATGTATCAATATTTTATTCCCCTCTTCCACTTTTAAGGATTTATGTCATTAGATTGGGCCTACAGATAATCCAGCATATTCTTCCTATCTGAAGTCATTACCCTTAATTACATCTGCGAATTCCCTTTGGTCATGTAATGTAACATAGGGATTAGGACTTGGACATCTTTGGGAATAGGGCGCGTTGCTTTGTGTACCACAATGACCACTCTTCTTATTTTAGAGAGAAAGGAAAAGCAGTAAGAAGAGAATTAACAGAATTTATTACCACATCTTACTCCACATACCTGTGTGTGGATGCAGGTACTCTACCTTTCCTCCTGTTAGGGTAGTTGTAAAACTCATGCTCTCAGCACTTCCCTTCAGAGATTGTCTCTTCCTCTGCTGCTAGCAAAAGCCACACTGCCACTTGGCACCACACCCTGCACTTCTTATTCAGTGAGGCAAGTGGAGCTATTCTACCCCCTCCCTTCTGCATTATCATTTCCCCCCTCTTTCCTGGATCAAAGTGACATAAAAACTTGTAATTTCTCTCTTATTAAAACAAAATCCTTTCTTGACTCCTCTTCCTTCTCCTATTGCCCCATTTCTTTTCTCCCTTTGACAACAAAACTTCTTGAAAGATTTGTCTGTATCCTTTCCAATTTCTCTCTTCCAGTTCTTTTGTTTTTGTTTTTGCATAAATATATATAACATAAAGTTGACCATTTTAACCATTTTTAACTGTACAATTTCTGGCACTAAGTACATTCACAATGTGTGCAACCATCACCATGTCTAGAACTTTCTAGAACTTTTCTAGATCATTTCTAGAACTTTAAATCATCCAAAAAAGGAACTCTTACCCATTAAACAATACTTCATTCCCCACCTCTACCCTAGCCCCTGGTAACCACCATTCTACTTTCTGTTTTCATGAATTTGACTATTCTAGATAACTCATATAAGTGGAATTATGCAATATTTTTCCTCTTTTGTTTAGCTTATTTCACTTAGCATAACATTTTCAAAGTTTATTCATCTTATAAAATATATCAGAATTTCATCTCTTTCTAAGGGTGAATAATATTTCATTGTATGTATATACCAAGTTGTTTAACCATTCATCCGTTGGTGGACACTTGGTTGTTTCCACCTTTTGGCTATTGCTAACAATGCTAATATAAACATCGGCATACAAGTATCGATTTGAGTGAATTGTCTTAAATTCGCTCCCACTGCTCTACCCGAACTGCTTTTGTCAAGGTCGTGAATTACCTCTGGGCTGCTATACAGAATGGCTAATTCTCCAACCTTATCTTACTTAGTGACATTTGACTAAGTTGGTCATTCCTCCTTTTTGAAATATTTTCTTCACTTGATATCCAGGACACCACCACACACTCACAGTTGTCCTCCCAATTCGCTAGCCACTCTTTTTTAGTCTCCTTTGCTGATTATCTTCACTGACCCCTTCTCAGTCTTTGGACCTATTTTCTTTTCCATCTGTACTTACTTCCTTGGTGATATCATCTAGTCTTATGACTTTAAAATATGCTGACGACTTTCAAATTGATATCTCCAGCCTGGACCTCCCTTTAATTGTGAAACTCCAGTGATGTAGTTGACATTTCCATTTGAATATGAAGGGGGTATCTTTAACATATTCAAAACTAAATTTCTGATCATTCTTATCCTCTCCATTGAAATCTAATCCTCTCAGTATTTCTTAACTAATTCAATGGATCTCTCTATCCTTCTAGTCGCTTAGACAAAAATCTTAAATCATCCTTGATTCCTCTATTTCCCTCTCACTCCACATCCAGTCCATTAACAAAAACTGTGGGCACTTCAAAATATTCAGAATTTGAGCATTTCTCAAACAGGCAGAGAAAGACAAATACCATAAGATCTTACTTGTATGCGTAATCTTAAAAACAAACAGCAAGCTCGTAGATACAGAGAACAGATTGATGGTTGCCAGAGGTGGGGTCTGGGGTGAGCAGAATGGGAGAAGGGGGCCAAAGTTACAAACTTCCAGTTATAAGTCATGGGGGATATAATGTACAGCATGGTGACTATTAGTAATACTGTATTGCATATTCGGTAGTTGCTAAGAGAGTAGATCTTAAGAGTTCTCATCACAAGAAAAATATTTGTGACTATGTATGGTGACTAGAGTCATTGTGGTGATCATTTTACAATATACACAAATATTGAATCATGTTATATATCAATTATATCTCAATTAAAAAAACCTGTTGGCACTTCAAAATATGTACAGAATTTGACCATTTCTCGCTACCTTCATTGCTACTACCTTGAGACAAGTCACCAACATTTCTTGTCTGGATTATTTCCATAGTCTTTTAACTAGTCTCCCTGTGTCTGCTCTTACCTTTTTTAGTCAATTGTCAGCACAGCAACAGAGTAATGCTATTAAAATGTAACTTTCTCATGTCATCCCACTACTCAAAATCCAACAAAGGCTTTCCATTGAATTCAAAGTGGAAGTCAATGTCCCGGTAATGGCCTATAAGGCCCTAACGCAATCTGGGCCCCATTAGTTCTCCAACCTTACCTCCTACAGTTCTCTGCCTCACTCTCTTCTCTTCAGCCATCCTGGCCTCATTGCTTTTCTCAAACACACCAGGCATATCTACATCTCAGGTGCCTATGCTTTCTATTCCCTCACTCCATCACCACCTTTTTTCAGATGCCACCTTTTCGGAGAGAACTTTCCTAATGAACCTATTTAAAATTGCAACCCTGCCAGCATTTTGCTTTCCTTCACTGCACTTGTCACTTTCTAAGACACAATATAATTCACTTATTTTGTTTATCATTTTCTCTTGCCAGTATAATGTAAACTATATAGCGCAGGGGTTTTTGTTTCTTTTGTTCATTGATGTATCTATCAGACCTAGAACACTGCCTGGCACACAAGAAGTACTGAAAACATTTTTGTGAGAAGACGACCAAATTTGATGCAAGTCGCACATGAGGGCAGTATGACTGATCGCCCTCATTGATTGCTTAAGTTGATGGTGAAGGCACCTGATACTCTCAATGTTTTTATTGAAATAGGAAGCAAAGTTACCTGCTGGGAGGAGGGTCAGGTTTATGAAACATGGCTTGGGAGAAGGTTACAGATTTGCAAGAACAGTTGTGGGAAACGGGAAAGGCAGCACATAAAAGGTCCCTAAGCCTAATGAGGTCTTGCTGAGGTTGAAGAAAATGTATTTGTGAATATCAATCTAGAGACTTTCTCTAGAATCTAACAATAGCTGTCTTTCTTGAAAGGGTCAAGAGCTGTGCTAAGTGCTTTGCTTTTATTATTTTATTTTATCTTCACAATTACTCTGAGAAAATTATTATTAATTACATTTCACTGGAGAGAAAATGGAGGCTTAGATAAGTTTAAAAAAAAAAAACTTGCCCAAGATTACTCAGCTATTAAACATAAGAACTGGGATTCAAATTTAAGTGTTTTACTCCATAGTTCATGCTTTCACTGTGTATTGTGCTTGTCATGGGTGTGGTATAAGAAAGGGGCTGTTCAGATAGGTCCAGTCTTGAGTGCTTTTGAGGTGGGTGAAAGAGAATAAAAGAGGTCTATAATCTTAGCTTGTAGAAAGTGGAATGGTTGAACGGTGTACTGGGGATTCTAGGCTGAATAGAGTTGGTTCCAAAGCCATGAACATAATAAGATTCCCAGAAGCAAATAGAGAAACAAAAGGATTAGAGATATGAATAAAGTAGCTATGCAAGGGGACTGCCAATTTTAGCATCATGGAAGAATGAGCCAATGAGAATCTCTGCTACCCTTTCTCACTGCAAAGACATAGAAATAGTGGTCCTGGGTGCCAAAAGTGAAAAAGGAACTAAAATCTGGATCTATAAACCTGGTGCATCAGCCAGGGAACTACAACAGAATACATATTCTCTAGAGGCTAGGTACTGGGCTTCTAACACCTGCATAAGGATGGAAAATACAACCTTAATATAGAACAAGGCAGGAAGCTTGAACTGAGATCCCTAAATCAAGCCAGGACTCTAGTAAAGTTACCCCCCAGTGAAAGTGAGAACTA
Source organism: Pteropus alecto (assembly GCF_000325575.1). Lineage (NCBI taxonomy): Eukaryota > Metazoa > Chordata > Mammalia > Chiroptera > Pteropodidae > Pteropus > Pteropus alecto. The sequence continues at coordinate 423,851 of NW_006431288.1, forward strand.
GAAAATTCCTAGGGAAGTAACATGGATATGTATTTTTTTTGCCGCATAGTCAGATTTTGAATCTGAATTTACCTTATTCTCATTAATGGGAATCTTGAAGAGGAGACACTAGTCTAAAAGCTGACCCTGGATAGCTTGTTATCCTGGACAGTGAAATTATTTCTGTGCCTGAAAGATGCAAATGTAATGCCAATGTTGCGCACTTCCATAATCCAGGAGACTCACAGGGGAAAGCTAA
>NW_006431288.1:424114-426215 GCF_000325575.1 Pteropus alecto
GAGATCATAGCTTCCAAACCACATGGGAAATAACCCATTATGTAGAGGTTTATTAGATACAATAATTAGAATTCCAAAACCTGGCTCTCATAGAACAGTCCTGAAAAAATTACAAAATAAGTAGTTTGCAAATGATTAAAGAGATGAAAGAAGATACAGAAATCATAAGGAAAAAATAGGACTCTGTGAAAATAGACCAGATATATTTAAAAAAGAACCAAATAGAACTTATAAAAATGAAAAAACATTTTTTATTGAAATTAAAACTGAATAAGTGGGTTAAACTATAGGTTAACACATTAATGCATAATTTGTAAACTGGAACTTAGCAATAAGGTAACCGGAGGATTGCACAAAGAGAAGAGATGAAGAATATGAAAGAAAAGTTGAGATATGGAAGAGAGTATCGAACATGCATCTAATAGTAGTTCTCAGGAGAAGAAAGTAGAAAGAATAGAAGAAAGGCAATATCAAAAAGACATAGGCTGAGAATTTTCCAAGAATTATAAAAGACTTGATTGCTCAAATTGAAGAAAGCTAACTTATGAGCGAAATAAATTAATAGCAATCCCTACGAAAACACTGCAGGACACTAGAGACAAGAAGACAAAAGTCACCTACGGAGAAAAAAAACATTAAATTGGTATTTCATCAGTTAGAATAGAAATACACTGAAATAATATCTTTAAAGTTCTGAGAGGAAATAACCAGTACACTAGAATTCTATACCAAGCTAAACTACCATACAATAGTGAACATAGAATCAAAATGTTTTCAGACAGTCAAAAGACTGATAATTTATCATTCAGTGACTCTGAAATCATTAAATGTAATAATTCAGTAAGAAGGAGATTGAAACTAGAAGAAATCAATGAAATGCTAGAAGCAGTGGTGCTCAAGTAAGCAAAGCAGATCTGCTGAGGAAAAAGAGAGTGAACCAACTGGAAGTTTAGAAAGTATGGTCATGGTTTGTTCTTTTGAGGCTTAATATTTCAGAGGTGGAGGGGTCCTGTGTGTTGATAATTTCCATGTAACCTTCAGATCAATGAATTAGAGTGAGTGGATTGAAGATCATTTGGTCCCAGAAAGTCAAGAAGCTTAGAAGATAAGATATTGGAAGGACCATATACTGTACTGATTATTCTCTACTGCATTCCAGATAGATTCTCTAATTTTCTTTCAGAGTGCTTTGGACATGGAAGACTGACCCCTATGCACTGTGTCATTCAGGTTTCCTTGCTAGCTGGCCTCACCTGGGGTTTGGCCAATTGAAGTCGCTGGCCCAAAATCAGAAGGGAAAAGAGATCAGTTTCTTTCCCACTCTTCCTGCTTCAACATTGCTTCTCTAGCAGCAGCTGTGTCTATCTATGACTGAAGTTCCCACTGGGGGCCCCTTTTCCATGGCTCCAACTCTCACTGAACTCATATGACTCTATTTTTGTTTTCATTTTGACCTTATGAATGATAACAGATTTACTGCCACTAATTTCTAGATACTGTTGGGAAATAATTCTCCATGGATTTTTCATGTTTTCACACATCTTGTGAGCAAAGTACCAACTGACCTTTGTTTCCAATGATCTTTTCAAGGATATTTGTATACTGAACAGCCTTAGAAAGTAAAGGTACTGTCTCCCCCTAGAGCAAAAAGCAGTCATATTTACAGTTTAGTATAATAAAGATAATTTCCTCTGAAGCAAAGGGCAGGCATGCATAGTGCCCATTATAAAAGATTGGGTTTCCTAAGCTCAGGATTTCCTGGCCTGTAACTCAACCCATTACTGATGCAGATGTTATCTGGCCCTCTTCTTATTATTTTGTGGGAACTGGAGTTTGGGAAGCCAAAACATAAATGCTGATGCTCTGGCTACTCTTATTATTATGAGAAATAAATTGTCGATCTTTGACCCAGGAGTGTCATGTTTTCTATCAGCACCCGTGAAACTAACGGATAATCTTGTTAGCTTTCAAATAGGATAAAATCTCAGATCCTTCACAGTGCTTCACAGGTACCTTAGCATCTCTTGTTTGTTTCCTTAAATCTGATGATATCTTTGAAGATAATCCCTTCACAAAATCCATCTCTTGAATTCTGATTCCT
>NW_006431288.1:426249-433443 GCF_000325575.1 Pteropus alecto
GAAATGTGTGATAGTTAACTTTATGTATCAATTTAGCTAGGCTATGGTGCCTAGTTGTTTGGTAAAACACCAGTCTAGATGTTACTGTGAAGATACTTTTTAAATGTAATTAAAATTTAACATATTGTAGGGAGCTAAAGCTCCCAAAATTCAAAGGAGTGCATGGATTATCTCGGGAGGCCTGCTTGCATATAAAAGGGAAAAGGCTGGTTCTGAGGAATTCCAGGAGGAAGAAGATTAAGATTAGAAACAGGAGTTACGAAGGGGGTGTCGAAAGGAGTTTCCATTGTACCTTGATCTTCAAGATGTTACTTTAAATATGTTATCTTGGGAACAGATTATGTATAAAAATGAGCCTAAGAAATAAACTCAGAGAGACAGTTGTGAGATCTGTTCTTCCTCCTGCACCCTGCCTGTCTTCTCTTTTTTCTCAGTCTCCGCTCCCCCATTCAGGGACCTGGTTTGACTTGGTCGGCTGGTTTCTGACACATATTAAAGCAGATTACCTCCCATAATGTGGGTGAGTCCCATCAAATCTATTGAAGACCTCAAGACCAAAGGCTGGAGTTTCCCAAAGAAGAAGCATTTCTATTTCAAAATTGAAACATAGAAACCCTGCCTGAGTTTCCTGTCTGCTGTCCTGCCCTACAGATTTTGAACTTGCCAGCCCCCATCACTGCGTGAGCTAATTCCTTAAAATAAATATCTCTCTGTATACATATATATCCTATTGGTTCTGTTTGTCTTGAGAACCCTGAGTATTACAGGATGCCACAGAATTTAGTGAGGGGCCTATGAACACAAATTCAAGGTCCTCAAATAATGAGTCAGAGTTTCCCAGGTAGAGAGTGAGAGATAGTAGCAGTAGTATGAAAAGGCATTATTTACCCCAAAGGGTAGTATTTCTTGAGTTTATGTGGCGAGAGAGTAAAATGCCTCAATGGTGGCTTCCAGGCAACAAAGAAGACTAAATGTATACCATGTGGCCCCTACCTGTGTGTCAACACTTATCACCTGTCTCTATCACTCTTATCTCCTACAAGACCAAAGTCAAGGAAGAGTCATGTTTCCTTGACTTTGGTCTTGTAGTTCCTTCTATCAGGAATCCCCTACCCATCTCAGTTTCCCATCTTCCTGGAATCCTTTAATCTCTTATGTTTCTTACAATATTTCCTACCTTATGAACACTTTTTCCTCTATCAAGCCTCAGTAAAAATTTCCTAAAAAGCAGAGTTGGGTGCACCTACTTCCTCAGTTTTCTAGCATTTACATTGTTCTGTAATTCTGTGTTTGTATGTCTGCCTCCTCACTGTTCTGTGAACAAGAATTTCATTTTTAACTCAGTATTATATATAATAGGACAGATTCCAGGATATAGGATGTGCTTTTTACAATTTTGTTGCACCAATGAAAGAGCGAATAAATAAATTTATCCATAATCACATAAATGGCAGAATGGAATTCAAACTCAGAATTTTTTTACTCCAAAGCCCAGTCTTCTCCCATATATGATGTGATCCAGTTACTTAGGAATTCTACAGAGAGAATCCACCTGCTAGGATGATGACTTTCTGTCAGCATTGGAAGGAAAGTACAGATACAGAAAAAATTGATGAATGCCCATTAAAATAAAAAACAGAATAGAGCACACTAATACTTGTTTTATTTTTATTTTATTTTGTTTTTGTTTGTTAGCTACACTTTTCTGATTGTTGACAAGATTCTCAAAGGATTGATCTCAAATATAAAAAGAGATTTAGGGTTTTGATTTATCATAGGCAAGATACATATTAGAAGTCCTTCCTTGCTTCAAAATGAAAACCAGTTTGAAAAGCTTCCAAGTTTATCCATAATCAGTTTATTCTTATAAGCCTTATTACATGCAAGGTTGAGTGGGCAACTGCTCATATGGTTTGATTTTGATGCCATATGGAGGAGCTGCTCCATTCCTTAAATTGCCCTGTTTCTGTAATGAGATTGTACATTTAGATACCAATTTCTTTAACTTAAGGCAATTCTCTTTTCAATTCGCTGGGCTCTCCAATCTATATATGTACATCAAGCATTTTTCCTAAATTCTACACCTAAATAGTCATCTGCTTCTCCTCCACGATCATCTCAAATGCAACATTTCCAAACATAAATGATCTCTCTTATCTCAGACCTATTTATTTATCTGAGTTTTTCATTTCAGTGACTCTTACCGTTTACCAAGTTTCCAAGCTAGAAACCCAGAGTCGTTGTGCGACCTGCGTACAACCAGCAACTAGTTTTCTGAGTTTCCATGGCCATTACCAGTGCCTTAGTTTGGGCCCTATATCAGTTCTCACTTATATGATTGCAGAGTCAAGCCTCTCTTTTGTCCATTCTCCATAGTGTAGCCAGGAAGGTCTGTTTTAAAGACTTAGCTGATCACGATTTCTCTTTCTAAAATCTTATACAATAGCTACTTATTTGCGTTAAGATAAATCTCATATTATATAAAATATCTACTTTCTGATCTTGTCTGTCTCTCTAATATTTGTCTTCCCCTCTCCAGCCACCCGACCAATTTAATAGAATATATCATCATATTTTCTCATTCTGCTTATGTCATCTTTACTGTCTGTGGGTTTTTTTTTTTTTTACATATTGCTTCTCTTGCCTGGGAAGCTCTTTGCACTTTCTCTTTGCTAACTCACATATGTTGAGACTCAGCTTAGTCACTCATATTCCTTTGTTTCCAGATATTTCCTGCCTAAGTTAAATGCTCCTACCTATGTGCTTCCTAAATTCCTTCTTACCAATATTATGATACTCATTACATGGTTCTGTCTTTTAATTTTATTTCCATGCCTTTTCAAACAGATTATAAAGTCCTTTATGACAAAGATACTATCTTGTGTATCTTTGTAAGCTGAGGACCTATAAGAGAGCTGACATTTGATTAGTGTTCAGTACATTTTGGTTGAATAAAGGGAAAAAATTAAATGACACTTAATAGGTGGTTTCAGAGGGCTATGAAAACACATTTTATCTTTAAAATAGTTTTTTTATTTTGATAAAATATACATAACATAAAATTGACTATTTTAACCATTTTTAAGTAAGTGTACAAGTTGTGCAACCATAACAACTAACCATTTCCGGAACTTTTTATTATCCCAAACAGAAGCTCAGTATCCATTAATAACTCCTATTCAACGCCCCCACAGCCCTATTCTACTTTCTATTTCTATGAATTTGTCTATTAGTAACTCAAATAAGTGGAATCATACAATATTGTCTTTTTTGTGACTGGCTTATTTCACTTTGCATAATGTTTTCAAAGTTCATTTATGTTTTAGCATGTACTAGAATTTCATTCACTTTTAAGGCTAAAAAATATTCCATTGTATGTATATACTGCATTTTGTTTATCCATTCATCTGTTGACAGACATTTAGATTGTCTCCACGTTTTGCCATTGTGAATAATGCTGCCATAAATATCAGTGTACACGTATCTGTCTGAGTCCCTGCTTTCACATTTTTTGGATATATACCTAGAAGTGGAATTGCTGGGTCACATGGTAGTTCTTTGTTTGCCTTTTTGAGGATCCATCAGACTGTTTTTCACAGTGATCGCACCATTTTACATTCCTACCAGCAGTGCACAAGGGTTCCAATTTCTCCACATCCTCACCAACACTTATTTTCTTTTTCTTCTCTCTCTCTCTCCGCTCCCTCACTCCCTTTCCTTTGGTCCCTTTCCTTCCTTCCTTCCTTCCTTCCTTCCTTCCTTCCTTCTCTTGCTTGCTCGCTTGCTTCTTCTCCTTTTTCCTTTTTTTTTTTTTGATAATGGCCATCCGTTTGAGTATGAAGTGGTATTTCCTTGTGGTTTTGACTTGCATTTCTCAAATGGCTAGAGCTATTGAGTACCTTTTCATGTGCTTGTTGGCCAATTGTATATCTTCTTTGGAGAAATATCTTTTTCAAGTCTTTTGCCTATTTTAAATTAGGTTGTTTATTTTTTGTTGTTGAGTTGTAGTAGTACTTTATATATTCTGGATATAAGATATATAATTGGCAAATATTTTATTTCATTTTGTGGGTTGCCTTTTTGCTCCCTTGATAGTGTCCTTTGATTCATAAAGTATTTTTATTTTAATAAAGTCCACTTTATCTGTTTTTTTTTCTTTTGTTGTCTGTGTTTTTAGTGTCATATCCAAGAAATATTTACCAAATACAATCTCATGAAGATTTTTCTATGTTTTCTTTTAAGAATTTTATAGATTTAGCTCTTACGTCTAGGTCTCTGATCCATTTTAAGTTAATTTTTACATATGATGTAAGATAAGAGTGCAGCTTCATTCTCTTGCATGTAAATATCCAGTTTTCAGAATACCATTTGTTGAAAGACTATCCTTTTCCCATTGAATAGTCTTAGCATCCCTGTTGAAAATCAGCTGATCACATATATGAGGATTTATTTCAGGGGTCTCTGTTCTATTTCATTTGTTTATATGTTTGTCTTTATGCCAATACCACACTGTTTTGATTACTGTGGCTTTGTATTAAGTTTTGAAATCAAGAAGTATGAGTCCTCCAAGTTTGTTTTCCCTTTTCAAAATTGTTTTGGCTATTTGGGGTCACTTGAGATTCCACATGAATTTTAAAATGGATTTTTCCATTTCTGCAAAAATGCATTGGGATTTTGATGAAAACAGCATTGAATTTGTGGATTGCTTTGGGTAGTATTGATGTCAGAATAATATTCAGTCTTCCAATCCACAAACATGGGATGTCTTTCCATTTATTTGTCTTTAATTTTTTTCAACAACATTTTATGGTTGTAAGTGCACAGTTTTTTCTCCTTCTTGGCTAAGTTTATTCCTGAGTATTTTATTATTTTTGATGATATTGTAAATAAAATTTTCTTAATTTGTTTTTCAAATTGTTTATTGCTATCGTGTAGAAATGTACTATTTTTCTGTTTTGTTTATTCATTTATTTTGTTCTTCGGATTCCATATATAAGTGAACTCATGTGGCATTTGTCTTTGTCTGACTTACTCCATTCAACATGATACCCTCTAGGTCCATCCATGTTGTTACAGATGGCAAGATTTCATTCTTTTAAAAATTTTTTTATGGCTGAGTAATATTCCATTGTATATATGTATCACCTCTTCTTTATCCACCCATCCATTGATAGACACCCAAGTTGCTTCCATATCTTGGCTATTGTGAATAATGCTGCAATAAGCATGCTGCACATGTCCCTTCGAAGTAGTGTTTTGGGTTTCTTTGGATAAATATCCAAATGTTGGATTACTGGGTCCTGCTTTGTCTCTTTGTTATAGCCTTTGTTTTAAAGTCTATTTTCTCTGGTATAAGTATTGCTTTCTCAGCTTTTTATTTTTTCATTTCCATTTTCATGAAATATCTTTTTCTATCCCTTTACTTTCAGTCTGTGTCTTTTGATCTGAAGTAAGTCTCTTGTAGGCAGCATATGGAAGAGTCTTGTTTTCTTATCCATTCAGCCATCCCCATGTCTTTTGATTGGAGCATTTAATTCATTTACATTTAAAGTAATTATAGTTATTGCCATTTTAGTATTCATATTTCTCCTCCTCCTCCTCCTTTTCGTCGTCGTCCTCCTCCTCCTTTAACATTTCTTGTAATAATGGCTTGGTACTGATGAACTTCTTTAGCTTTTTCTTCTCTGGAAAATTCTTTATCTGTCCTTTGAGTCAAAATGACAGCTTCACTAGGTAGAGTAATCTTGGTTATAGGTCCTTGCTTTTCATCATTTTGACTTTTTTCTGCCAGTCCCTTCTGGCCTGCAAAGTTTCTGTTGAGAAATCATCTGACAGTCTTATGGGAGTACCCTTATAGGTAACTGCCTCTCTTGTTGCTTTTTAAGATTCTCTCTTTGTCTTAACCTTTGGCATTTTAATTATGATGTGTCTTAATGTGGGCCTCTTTAGGTTGATCTTGTTTGGGACTCTCTGTGCTTTCTGGGCTGGTATGTCGATTTCCTTCACCAGGTTAGGAAAGTTTTCCATCATTATTTCTTTAAATAGATTTTTAATTCCTTGCTCTGTCTCTTCTCCTTCTGGTATCCCTATGATGTGAGTGTTGATATGCTTGATGTTGTCCCAAAGTCCACTTAAACTAGCCTCATTTTTTTGGATTTGTTTTGTTGTTGCTATTCTGATTGTGTGTTTTCTGCTACCTTATCTTTTATATCACTGACTTGATCATCTGCTTCATCTAATTGACTGTTGATTCCTTTTAATGTAATTTTTAAATTAAGTTTATTGGGCTAACATTGGTTAATACAATTACATAATTTTCAGGTGTACATTATAATTTGCCATCTATACATTCTATTGTGTGATTACCACCCAAAAGTCCAATTTCCTTCGGCTGCCATATATTTAATCTCCTTTACCCACTTTGCCCTACCCCTTCCCACTTATATTTGATCCCTTTTAACCATCTACCTCCCCGCTCCTTACCCACCCCCTACTCTCTGGTAACCACTAGTCTATTGTCCATGTCCATGAGTCTCTGTTTGTTTGTCCTGTTCGTTTGTTGCTTTTAGGTTTATATCCAAAATATAAGTGATATCGTGTGATTTTCAACTTTTTCTGTCTGGCTTTTTTCGTTTAGCATGATTATTTCAAGGTCTACCCATGTTGTTGCAAATGGCAGTATTTCATCTCTTCTTATATCTGAGTAATATTCCATTGTATATTTGTACCACAGCTTCTTTAGCAGTCATCTACAGTAGGGCACTTCGGTTGCTTCCGTGTCCTGGCCACTGTGAATAATACTGCTATGAACATCGGTGTGCACATATTTTTTCAGATATGGGTTTTCAAGTCTTTGGGGTAAATAATCAGTAGAGGGATTGCTGGATCATATGATAGATCAGCTCTTAGTTTTTTGAGGAACCTCCATACTGTTTTCCATAGTGGCTATACCAATTTGCAGTCCCACCAGCAGTGTATGAGGGTTCCTTTTTCTTCACATCCTCTCCAACATTTGTTATTACTTGTCCTGTTGATTATAGCTATTCTAACAGGTGTGAGATGGTATCTCATTGTGGTTTTGATTTGCATTTCCCTAATAGCTAGCGATATTGAGCATCTTTTCAAATATTTGTTGGCCATTTGTATGTCCTCTAGGGAGAAGTGTCTGTTCAGGTCCTCTGCCCATTTTTTGAT